>NW_028278023.1:747532-1121298 GCF_059751315.1 Micrasema longulum
GTTCTTTGTGTGAGATTAAACCAGAATCCCGGTTTTACTAAATTTTCGACTAGATGCTCTTAGGTGAAAATAATTTTAAAAAAGAAATCGAGTGGGACCCGCCTCATAGTACAGAGATAAGCACATTTGCCCACCACGTTTTGAGGTCCGGGGTTCATTTCCTGATAGAAATTAAGTGAAATATTTGTTTCAAAGATGATTTAACACTGCAGTATTTCATAGCCTCTGCACTGGTTTCTGAAGCGTAAAACAGATCACCTTTCCTTCATGTTACAGATTAGTCACAATGTATTGCCCAATGTACTTTTGGGCGCGGATACGAAAATTATGATGATGTTGGTAATCAACACCGACGAACTCATCTGAATTTTATTTTTTGAAATATTATTCTAATTAAAAAAAATAAAATAAAAGAAATATTTGCGTTTTTATAATTTACACAAATATTTAATTTTGAGGGCTATTTTCAACTAGTTGTAAATAACTTACTAAAAGAAAATGGGAATCAAGTTGAGGTAGAGTGGAATTCGAACCACGTGCCTTTGAGCCGTGAATTCGAGACACTAGCCACGGGACCACAACCCGATTCAAAAATCACTTCCTTTTTTATTTAAAAATTGTCCTCCATACTATTTATACAAATTAAATACGATTAGTGCTAAATTTGCTAGTAAAAAAATTAAATATTTTTATGTTCATACCGGTTTTTGGATTGTATACGAACATGATGAACGATGTTTTATCTGACAATGTTTGAAAAAAAATGAAAATAAGGATTTGTATCGCGATAACTCTTCACTTTTTACATAAGAAACAAATTACGATGAAAAAATGATCTATCTATTAATTTTTAAACGGCTTCTAACAATCTCAAGTCTGGCAACAAAACTTTTTTAAACAACTCACATTTAAAATATCAGTACTTTATTTATCTAATAACATATTTTAAACGTCCTCGCTGGACTTGAACATTAAAAAAAAATACGTAAGTTAATTTTTGTATGCTTCAATGTTAAATACCTACTACACAAAATACTAAGAAACACATAGAAAAAATATAAATAAAACCAAAAAACAATAAAAGTACTCGAACACAAAGTGACTAAATGATCCTTTAGTAAAAGCGTTTTAGATGTCGTCTTTTTAAAAATCCTCTTAGAAAACTTAATACGAAAGATATTTTGAGTTCGTTCAAAATTTTGTAGACAAGAATTGGATTCAACCTTCTTGGGAGCTGTCAATACTAATATATTACAACAGAGATGAAGAACGCAGAATGTAATATAGAAGTCTAGGCACAGGCACAGGGCTCATGACATATCATTGACTGCCTTAAGTGGTCACTTTACACAGTATATTGGTGTAAATATTTTTTTTTGTAAAATTGCTTAAGTCCAGATGCACAGAATAAAAAAAATTATTGCAAGAAGTTAAAATTACTTTTTTTATGCAACCGAGTTAATTTTTTTTAACTTATGCTATTTTAGTGCGACTGACCTTAGGTGATTTATAAACGATTTAAAACATAAATTCAATTACTTTTTATTCCTCCTAGTTTTTGGTCGCACTGGGTTTTATCCATAAAACAATCGATTTCGTTCTGAGTAAACTGCGATCCTTCAATCCATTCATAATCCTTTTGGTTTCCTTTAGTTTTGTATTTTAATTTTTTGGATATATCCTTTTTGACGTCGACAATGTTGAACGCATCGTATTCTGACACCAGATAAGGCTTCGGGGGGGTAAGAAACTCAGATAAATCTTCATCTTGAGAGTAAATGTTGTCTCCGCAAACAAATAACAACCAAAATAAGAAAGTAAACACTGAAATGAACGCACGCATTTTCACTGATAAATTCAACTTGTTTTTTTCTAACACAGGTGCTGAATGATTCACAGATGATTCCTAACTGGACGCATTAACCCACCTGTAACAGTTTTTATCGTTAGTCTAAACGAATTAAAACATCACTCGTCACAAAAAACCTTGCCAAGTTTATTAATACGGTGAACTGGCGCCATATCGTGGGAGCGTGTTTCATTCTCATAAAATTATTTGTAAAAACGCATCAAAAGGACTTCAATATTCAATAGCAAAATTTAAAATCGGGGTGTGGTCCCGTGGCTAGTGTCTCGGACTCACGGCTCAAAGGTCCGTGGCTCGAATCCCACTCTACTCCAACTTGATTCCCATTTTTTAATAGTTAGTTATTAGAAATATGGACAAGGATATTGAAAGGAGGGTTAGTGCCGGTAACAGAGTTAATGGTGCCTTAAAGTCTGTCGTAGCAAATAAGTGTCTATCGCAAGAGGCTAAATTAGCAGTTCATAATGGAGTTCTGGTACCAACCCTAATGTATGGAAGCGAAGCATGGAGGAAAAAAAAGGACGAAAGTAGACTGAATGCTGTTGAAATGCGATCCCTCAGGCGAATGTGCGGAAAAACAATGTATGATAGGTGCCCTAATGTCGAAATTAGAGCAGAATGCAAGGCTGAGTTAAGCATTATCGACAAAATTAAGAAAGGTCTTTTGCGATGGTTCGGTCATGTGGAGCGAATGAATGATGAAAGAACGGCTAAAAAGATTTATGATGCGAATGTGTCTGGTTGTAGAAGTCGAGGAAGGCCGAGAAAGACATGGCATGATCAAGTACAACAAATTCTTGAAAGTGGTCATGTGAAAAGTCGGAATAATCGACGTGCGTGCATGAGAAGATGTATGAATGTGAAGGAAGCAAAGGAAGTGTGCCAGGACAGAGTGGTGTGGCGTTCTATCCTCTCTGCCTACCCCTCTGGGGAAATGGCGTGATGGTTAGTTAGTTAGTTAGTTAGTTATTTTCAACTCTTTGAAAATGGCCCTCAAAATGAAATATTTGGGTAAATCATAAGAACGCAAATATTTATTAAAAAAAATATGTAAAAAAATCAAATGTTAGATTATTAGATATAAATGTATAACCAGTTATCGACTTTTCTATGTCTACCGATTTCGACGCGTACCCGTCTCTTCGTCAGGTCATTAATTACACTAAAATGTAAAGCACACTATACACTTAGTAGTAGTTGCACAAAAATATAAAACCAACGTGCTGATAGGACAAATACAGTTAGTATTTAACACTAACTTGCACAGATTTTTTTTTCAATTTTTTTTTTGTGAGAGAAAGAGTTGGAAAAGGGGGTAAGAGAGGAAGGTAGAGGCATTAATTTACTAGGTATAGGTGCACCATTACAATGGAACTTCGGTATAATGGGCACTTTTAAGATTTTATTTGATTATTGTTCAAAGCCTTTAAAAAAACTTATAATCAGTTCACGTTAGTTTTAATATTCTAATAGCATGTGTTCCATCAGCACGTTGGTATGGTGCAGGTGTATAGTTTGTTAATGTAATTGGGTTCCTGAGAAAGATACGGGTACGTGTCGAAACTGTCAGGCATAGAAAAGTCGGTAAGTGGTAGTGTATAATAGGGAAATATATCTTTTTTAAAACATTTTTAAAGTAATAAAGATCCATGAAATACTGTCCAAAAAAACAAATTTTTGCTAATTGTTTTTTTAGCAAAAAATATTTTTGAATTTGTAATTTAGTAATTCTCACTAAAACGGTCATTTCATTGGCCAGGCCCCTTCTACCTAACGATTCGTGTTTATTTATTCCTGGCCATTGAAATTTGTTCTGAACATTATCACGAATCTTGACGTCACAACAACCAAGGCCAAACACGTCGCGTTTTTCTTGCAACGTATTTTTTTTAATGTCTTTTTTACATTTATGTATGAAAACATTTCTCCGCAATATCCATATTGATTTTGAAAATCTAATTGATTATTCTAAATCCATTATAAATATTTTTATCGGTATTCGTAGTATGTGATATTTCCCTGTTATTTACTAACATTGAATAAAACGTTTGACCACAATGTTAATGCTTCCTCTCTATGATTTCAATCCTCTGGATTTATTTATTTAACACTCTATATTATATTTATATTTATAACAGCGATTATCAAAATAAAAATATACAAAAAATTAACACTATACTATGAAGAAAGGAGAGGGGATGGGAAGGAAAGAAGAAGGATAAAGGAACAACTTAAATATTTAGAAAGTGACATTTCAATCTTGACTTAAATGTAAATACAGAAGGGGCGTCTCTAACATTTGTAGGTAGATTATTCCACAGTCGAGCAGTTACTACTGTGAAAGAGGAGGCAAGAAAACTAGAGCGATGAAAGAGTATTAAAAGGGTTCTCTCGTTACAAGAACGAAGATAAGATAGTCCGTGTTGTGATAGAGATTGGAAGAGCTCTCTCAGATAAACAGGCGAAGTGGGATTATTTAAAATATTGTGAAGAAGTGATAGAATCTGAATGTTTCTTCTATGCCTAATACTGAGCCAGTGTAGTTGCGTGCGATATTCGGTTATGTGGTCAAATTTGCGAATATCAAAGATATAGCGAATACAAACATTCTGCAATCGTTCTAACTTATCAAATAATTCAAAGTTAGCATCTGGATAACATACATCCGCATAGTCAAGGTTCGATTGGTTCACAGGAAAACTTTGCATCTCCTCTGCCACTCTGGTCTGTCCTGTGCGGCCCTTTTTAGGTCTTTATATGACCTGAAGCTCATATCTTCGCATAAATATTCGAGGTATTCACGGGGATTAACTCTTTAAATATTAAAAAAATAGTTTTGCTTTCATAATTTATCATTTCAATTTTACATAGTAAAAACCGGCGTTTGTTTTTTCTATTATGGCTGTGATGAGTCTTGCTTCACGAAAAAAGAGTTTTATATTCGATTCCCGATGTTTTTTTTCCCTCTAAAGTTGCTAGATAGATACTTTTGATTGATAGTCAAATATAATGGGAAGCTGTGTTTGATCGCTTATATGGACGATTCGCCCCTGATAACACCTACACAATTCAACAATTCAATATTCAATATTCAAATTCAATATTTTGAGTTTGTCCAAATTTTCGTAGACAAGGACTGGATTTAACTTCCCTGGGAGCTGTCAATATTAACATATAACAACAGACATGAAGAACATTTTAGAGAAGGTAATACAGAAGTCTAGGCATCTACAGGGCTTATTACCTGTCATTGGCTGGTTTAAGTGGTCACTTTACACACTGTGTAACACTCACCATTCTGCCCATATTTGAACATCTGTATTCCTTTAATTCTTTTATCTGTTAATATTTGTGAAGTTAAAGAGCTGAAACCTTTATTTATGCGGGTGAGATTAATCTAATTGAATAAACATCTAATAATTATTGATAAATCCAACTGGTCCATGAAGAAGTATAGAAATCGACAAAATATTTTTGATAAATCAACCTGGTCCATGAAGGAGTTTGGAAATTGAAAAAATATTTTTTTTAGGCGTTGCCTAGTACGAAGGTGAAATAATTCAATTAGATGAATCTCACCCGAATATATAAAGGTTACAGCTCTTTAACTTCACTAATATTAAGAGATGAAAGAATTGAAGGAATATAGATATTCAAATATGGGAAGAATGGTGAATGTTACACAGTGTATAAAGTGGCCACTTAAACCAGCTAATGACTGGTCATAAGCCCTGTAGATGCCTAGACTTCTGTATTACCTTCGCTAAAATGTTCTTCATGTCTGTTGTTATATGTTAACCTATACATTTGTTATGTGCCGATGTTGTGTAGCACACAGATAATAAATATTCGAAGTCCAACAGATCAACTGACAAGGCACGAATATGTTGTATATATTTTATTTATTTTTTTTTTTTAAAAAAAAGAAATATTTGCGTTCTTATGATTTACCCAAATATTTAATTTTGAGGGCCATTTTCAACGAGTTGTAAATAACTCACTATTAGAAAATGGAATCAAGTTGGGGTAGAGTGGGATTCGAACCACAGACCTTTGGTCCGTGAGTCCGAGACACTAGCCACAGGACCACAACCCGATCAAATTAATTAATTTTATTATTTAAAAGACATTACAAAAAGCCATTTTGCTGATACACTTGAAAGCTACCGTGTATATTTAAACTTAGTATTACGTCAGAGTGACATAGTAACCACGAGAGATTACATTTCTAATTCATCCTCAAAGAGCTGCGTATCTTTATATATATAATTCCTTTGTACGTGTGATGACGCCGAACTCCTCCTAAACGGCTTAACCGGTTTACGTGCGGTTTTCAGATAAACATAGATCTTCGCGCTGTGCGTGTTCGTAGATATTAAAATCTTCAAACCAATGTGTAAAAAAGAAGTAAGAAGCATAAATGTTTTATTCATCGATATACCAGGGTCGCATCCGAGGAGAATGCATTTACAAAAAAATGGAATGATGTTGTTTTTTTGTGTATAAACAAGATTATTTTGAATGTTTACAAACATCATTTGTTTTTTGTGAATCTCAATCAGATTCTTTCCGTAAGGAATATAAATTCCTTATAATTTCTACCTATTTATTTCATTTGACTAGATTTTTGGTAATACTAAAATAATATTAAATTTAATACATTTTTGAAAATCGTATTCGTACAAAAATTCACCCCGCTGTTGGTGAGAAGACCGGAGTTTGACGTTTGCAAAAAGCATGCCATATTTAAAAAAATATATATATTATGTTTTGGAATTCAAGCATAAACAAGTATCTTAGTACCAATTTATCAATGAATGAATGTCTTTTCTAAGGTAATAGCAGGCAAACCAACGTTTGGGCAGGACAACGTCTGTCGGGACCGCTAGTCGATTTATACAATGCAAATTTTGGTCCTTTGGAGGGGTAGTTTTGATACAAAAAGAAGGTACATTTATTCTTCCCACGCTACATCCTGAGAGTAAGTACATAACACAATGATTTAGATAATCAATAATATTAATGCTTGAATTAGTGGGACTTAACTTATAATAATGGATAAAACCTATCAGAGTATAGGTTAACAACATTTAAGTTTGTCTGATGGCATATTGCATAATAAATTTATAATGTCAACGCATATGCGGCGATCCATAAAGTTATTTTCCATAACAAAATTTCTCATTTTTACGTAATCAAAAAATATTAATACTGAGTGGTTGATAGTAATTTTATTGAATTTACATTAATTTTTTTTTTTTATCAGATAGACATAAAAGATTTGTATTATTATATTATTTAAAGCATTCACTTCGTGATTTAACGTGAAAAATAATTTAACTAAGCGTTTATTCAACATTAAATCACAAAATTTTACACAACCCAAATATTTGGTTGAATTATCAATTTTTTTAATATTCGTTTCATTGTTTAACACCAAATATGTAAATTGAAGACCACATTCTAAAAACATCAAATTTCCAAAATTTTATGTTTTTAGGTATTATTCGTTTTTTTTTTTTTAAATTTATATTTGAAGCACTAACTTTGTAGTTATTCATTATAATTAAAGAAATATAAAACAACGTTGTTTTCAACCATTTATTTATATTTTTTCAAAACTACACAAGCTTCTTTATCATGGTATATTTATTTATTTATTTCGACGGCTTATTCCATTGACAAAGTATAAAATAATATTAAAAAACAATTATAATGAAACCAAATACAAAACACCTGTACACAAGTGAAGAAAATATAGATACATATAATGAAATTAGGTACATATTTAACTATTGTTCTTTCCTATTTTTTTTTACAGTGATACTAGTTTATGAACTGAATATTACATTATTGGTACATATTTCAGGTGTTTTTGTTATATTTTTCTTTTAATGACGGAAAGTGTGAAGAGAGATGGATACGATCATTAAGGGGGTTCTTAACGAAAATATGAAACTAATTATTGATAGATGGCGCTTTTATCAATTTTTATTGAAAAATTAAATTTTTACGTTTATTTTCAATGGAAATTTTACAAAACTTGGTTCGCGGAAACTTCACACTATATTGATTATAAAAAATACCATAACAATATAATTTAGGTCCT
This sequence comes from Micrasema longulum, assembly GCF_059751315.1. Taxonomy (NCBI): domain Eukaryota; kingdom Metazoa; phylum Arthropoda; class Insecta; order Trichoptera; family Brachycentridae; genus Micrasema; species Micrasema longulum. The sequence continues at coordinate 755,509 of NW_028278023.1, forward strand.
AATCACAAAATGGTGTACAAAACAAAAAATAAAGAATTTAAAGTATTTTTAGTATTTTTACTAATTGGATACAAGTTTTTGTAAAACCGCTATTTTTATTTCAACTATTCATAATAATTTTTGTTTAGTTTGTACTAAAAACCACCAAGTCCAAATATTTTCTTAAAACAGGAAATGTCACACGAACATTTTATATAATATTTAAATATACATACAATATTCATTATGATTTTAATTTCTATACGGTGCACTTAAAGTATATCTATGATTGTAGTTCATTAAAATACACAAAAACAATAGTAAAACCATGGTATTCAGTTTAAACACTCTCCTGCAAAATGGTTGTTTTATGACATTTGAGTTTTTTAAAACAATGTCTTCAATTAATATCATCATAATTTAAGAATTATTTTCTTACACAAAAACGTTCTTAAATAATTAATTAATTGATATTTTTATCTTTTCTTTTTTAATGCGATAAAAAAGAAATCGGAAACATTCAAAATTATAATATTCAGAATGAGGCAGTGAGGATAGTACTTAAAAGAAACATAATATATGCAAATGAAGAAAGAATGCATTCAGAAATTGGCCTTCTCACAAATACGTATATAAGACTCTGTGGTACATAACGTTGCAGTTTTCGTTCATTGAATAATTAATTAATTTATCCATTTAAAATTACATTTGTTTACAAATTCACGCACTTACGATGGATTTTTAGACTTTGCCCGTGTTAAGACATAATAATTAAAAAGAAGAAAAATACAAAGCATAGTAAATTTAACTATAATAATATGCGATACAATATAATAACAATCCAGAAAAATAAAATAAATAATAAGGAATAAGAATAAAGCAATGAGGAATAACAATCCAAAAAAATAGTAACCGTAGTAAAGTAAAAAAGTAGTTAGATGCCGAGATATTGAATACTTTTGGGCGGACTTACGAGCTAACTCAAATGCTTTCAGGTCATGGTGCTCTTCGAAAATATTTTCATAGATTTAAAAAAAGAGATTATGATTGCTGCCCTTGCGATGGACTCAGCTCTCAGGACGTCCTCCATATATTACACTATTGTCCTATATTTGACGCCCAGAGGTTAAACTGCATACAAATGTGCGCACAATACGGCCATTTTTTTTAAAACCCAGATGAAGTAATAAAAAATGAAGCCACTGCCGAAAAATATATTCACTTTCTAAAGGCCATAGTTACAAAAATAAAAATAAAATATTAAGAAATTGATTCAGACCCGTGAAACATAACTATTGTGCAAAATAAACATACCAGTAAAAAAAGCTTTGTATGCATAAGCAAAGCAATGAATAACGGGAACAAGAGGAAAAAAAATTGTAATTTAAAAAAAATTAAATACAAACAAAATATAAATTATACAAATTTATTTATTTAACTATTTTTACAAAATGTTATTTGTTCATTGGCGGGCTTATTGCCAAATGGCAATTCTTCAAACCAACCAATAAAATAATAGTTTTATTTTTACAATTCAAGTTACAGAACATATTTAATTGAAAATAAAAATTAAAAAGCTAAAGATATATAAAAATAAAAAGAAACATATTTGTTTATAAACTACCTTAAATCAAAACTATTACTCAATGGGAAAAAGGAAAAAAGAGGAAAGAGAAAAGGAGGAGAGATTAAGGAAGAGAAAGAAGATGTTTCTTCAGACGTGATTTAAACAGAGATAATGTAGTAACATTTTTGATGGTGGATGGGAGATGATTCCACAGTCGAAACGCATGGACACTATATGAGTTAGAAAAGAAAGAGGAATTGTGGATGGGTAATAAGAGAGTGCCTTGAGAATTAGAACGAAAAGGTAAACCATGAACTGATAAGCGTTGAAAATTTTCACGCAGGTATATAGGAGCGTTAGGACTATGAAGTACATTGAACAGAAGTGAGAGGGAGTGATAGTCTCTCCGCTGTCTAATTTTGAGCCATTTCAGATGCCTACGATAGTCAGAAATGTGGTCATTTATATATAGAAATTTATAAATGTCATATACAAATTTTGTTACAGATATAATCAAATATAAAAAATAACAGAATCATTCAAATCAATGGAGAATAATACAATAACGTAATTGAAATGATAATTGAGATATGGTTTACAAAGCCAATAATGACCTCAAATAAAAAATATTATAAAATTTAAAGAGCAGTGTCATGCCATACATATGAAGGTAAAAAATATAAGATTACCAATGAAATAAAAACAGTCACAAAACTCATTGTATAAGAGTTTCAAATTACAATGAGACCCAAAGAAATTATAGAAATGGAAAGCCTTAAAATATTTTAAATAAATTTTGAAAATATGTGACTGATAAATGTTGCTAATATTTTTAACATATTTTGTAAAGGTTGTCTGAGTCTTTTGATTAGTTTTGTCTGGTAGTTTATTGTATAATTTCAGTCAATGCTTTATTAGTCTCGACAGTCCTTGTCTCATTTTAGAATGTTGTATGTGACATTGTTATGGTATATTTTATTGTGCCTGTGTTAACTACATTTTTTTCAAGTTTTAGTTCTTTGTCTACAATTACATCAATGGCTTATTTATGAAAAAATGTTAAGGACTTTATTTAGAAAAGTTTAGTTACATTTAATTGTTTAGTTTGTTTAAAAAGTATTATATCGGACAAAATGTGTTTTTTTACATTAAACTTTTTTATATTTATATTTAAATATCGGTTCTATCTGCATCAAAATTTTTAAGAAAAACGAAATCAATATTTAATTATTATTAAGTTTAATAAGACAGTATAAATAAAACATATTAAATGAAATAATGTCTTCATGTTAAAAAAAAAATATGAATCTACATAGAACCTTGTTTCCCCAACGCGATGATAATTTAACATGTATGATTTATTATTTAGAAACTTTGCTGGTCTGCCTTTCAACCTTATCTTTATAATGTAATTTTATCATTGTTGACTGTATGTTTCTATAAAATAAAATTAAAATATGTAAAAATAACCAATATTCACTCTATTGTCTAAGGAAGTCGGATATCAAAACAATTTAATCGTTCTTAAATGACAAAGATGACAATCGAGCAATTAAACTTACCATGAGATACGTCTCTACCTGTGATTGAATGGCGTTAGGTGCCACTAATTATTGTTTATTTATTTTGTAATGTATCAGCACCTACTTGTCACTTGCAATCAGGAGCTATATTCATTTTAATCACGTTATGATTTCGTCACGGATTAAGGCATGCGAAGAAACGTGAGACTCCATATCTATATTTAATAAGACGTAATTGATTGAAACAATATATGCTCATCTATTTTGTATTACCCAACATTAAGATATTTTCTTCGTGAATTTTTTTAGTTCAAAACGCATATTTTTTTTATTGTATACTTTTTAGTTCAGTTCATTGCCGAAATACGGCGTTTATTGGCAAAAAAAATAAATAAAGTGCATACTTGTATTAAAAAATAAGTGTTTGACATGTAAAAATTGCAAGAAAATATTCCTAGCAGCTTCACTAGATACAAAAATACCTGTTCTAAAGCTACATATATATACACTAAAACATTATATTATAATAATAATACTTAAAACCTTTAAGTACTTTACGGGCTCATAGCTTTAGAGAGATATTTTTCATTCAGTTTAGTAAAGTTTTACAAATAGTTTTACGTAATGAATTTTTTTTTTTGCACCACAATAAACCAGAAGGTCCAATTACCGTAGTTAATTACACCACAATACCCAGGCTTGATTTGAGGCAAAACACATGTATTTTTTGTGTCCTCACCGGGAATTGAGCCAGAAAATGATAAGAAAACACTGTAATTTGAAGTAATCATGCAGTGCCAATGCATCACAAGGTAGGGAAATAACGATATCTAAATATATAAAAGGCAATGTACGAACGGTTGTCCTCGATGGACTGGATAACTACCGGTCCGATTTACGTGCGGTTTTCAGATAAATGTACATCTTTGCCGCGAGAAGATTTATAGTTCATAAAATCTCAAATTTATTAAGTTGAAAAAAGTTAGGAGCGTAAATGTTTTTTTTATTCATCACCAGGGTTGCATTCGCATTGCATTGCCGAGAATGCGTATTCCAAAAAAATGGATTGATGTTATTTTTTTGCGTATAAAAATTGTTTGTTTTTTAATGCTTACAGACAACATTCGTTTTTTATGGATCCCAATCAGATTATTACATTGAATTCCATATAATTTCTACCAATTTATTTATTTTTACTGGATTTTTGGTTATACTAAAATAATATCAACTGACATTCTATACATTTTTGAAAATCGCATTCCTGACTAGAGTGCGTCCCCGAGCAGAGTTTAACATTTGCTAAAAGAATTGTTTATTTGAGAATAATGTATTATTTTGTGTTTTATAATTCAAACAGTTGTCTTTTTCGCATAGTATCGGGGAGGCATCTGCAAGACAGCGACAGGAAAACAATGTTCGAACACCTATTTATCAAAATTCTCTGTTCTCACAATTATTTATCTAAACCGAAACACAAAAATAATAGTGTATGCACACATATCTAATTTGGACTAAATACAGTAATTGATTTCAAACTATCGATTGTGTTCATTTGATCTATTAAGCAAGTACTCAAATCTAGCAATAGCAAAGCATTGCCTGGTTCAGCTTGTATAAAATAAAATAAATTTATCAAATGACTGATTGTGAACGCGTGTAAATCAAATGAGTTGATCAAATGACTGATTGAGAACGCGTGTAATCAGAATGATTTTTATTTCTTTAGAACGGTCTTAAACATCCTAGCTCAGGGGTCGGCAATTACTTTTGTTGGCGGGCCGTATAAATACGTCGATTCTTTTTGGGGGGCACGCTGCATTCGACGTCACTCGTGCGCGTGCTAGTCAATCTCCTTTGATGAAAAACAAAAACAAACAAGCCATCACGCCGGTTCTCCGTGAAAGTAGGCAGGGAGGATAGAACGCCACATCACTCTATCTTTGCACACATATTTTGCTTCCTCTACATTCATACATCTTTTCATGCACGCGCGCCGATTATTCCGACTCTCCATCTTTTAGTAATTGTTGGATTTTGTCATGCCATGTCTTTCTCGGTCTTACTCTATTCTGCATCTATCAACATTCGCATTGTAAATATTTTTAGCCGTTCTTTCGCTATCCATTCGCTCTACATGTCCAAACCAACGCAGAGTTCCTTTCTTGAATTTGTCGATAGTGCTTATCTCAGCCTTACATAATGTGCGAATATTTGTGCAACTATTGTACAAAGTTTTACCTCACCCATGCCCGAGAGATCTCATTTTGACAGCATTCAGCCTACTTTCATCCCTGTTTTTCCAAGTCCATACTTCGCTCCCATACATCAGGGTCGAGACCAGGACTCGATTGTGTACGGCTTATTTTGCCTATTTAAAAAAGTTTGTTCAAAAAGGCGATCTCGAAAGTTATAGACCAATTAGTCGACTGTCACACCTCTATAAATTATTAACAAAGGTTCTAACTAACCGATTGACACAAAAACTTTATTCTAATCAACCTGTTGAACAAGCAGGCTTTCGCAAAGGCTTTGGAACTAGAAACCACATCCAATCAATTCAACTACTCATCGAAAAGTCAACTGAATACAACATAACACTACATTTAGCTTTTATCGACTATCGAGAAGCATTAGACTTGGTTGGAAAATGGGTTGTTATTGAAGCACTCCAAAATACCCGAATTGATTCTAGATACATTAGATTAATCAAATTCATTTATGACAACGCTACTATGGATGTAAAGATTGACGAGGACACAAAAATTGATAAAATTAAAATAGAGAAAGGTGTCAGAGAAGGGGACACAATATTTGCCTCTATTTCCGGTAAAACGTGGATGATGAAAGTGAGTGATAGGAAGGAATGGAGACGTTTAGAAGAGGCCTTTATCCAGCAGTGGCTGTATACAAGGCTGAAGAAGAAGAAGAAGAATTTTGCTTGATTAAAAACAAGATGCCTAATATGCAATTAAAGAACGTGATGAAAAATACAATTTGAAACAAAATTTTAGTACAAAATATGCCGATTACAGCACTCGTTACCCTGAACATTGTGATTTACAAAAAATAAAGTGCTGCCCATGATTGACAGCTGGCCCGCGAGTATTTATTAACTCGGTAGTCAAATGGCAGAAGGGACCATCTGTAATTTTCAAAAATGTTCAGGAGAGCTGAAATACGTCTCAATTTCAAGACTTTAATCCACAAACCTAAATATTTTCGTGTTGCTTTTCAATAATAAATTACCATTCCAAATGACGCTGATTTTTTTTATGCGTGTGTTTACTGAAATATTAATTAAAACTTTTGAAAACTTAAACATAGACAAAAATACAGATGGTCCCTTCTGCCATCTGTCTACCGAACTGTGATCCGTTCAGGAATTGAACAGGAACCCGAAAAGCAAGAAGGAAGCACTTCATGGGCCGCTGATTGCCGATCGCTGTCCTAGTTAGTCGTAATATTAAAAATGTTATTTATATTATTTTATCTTTAATCAGTTTCATATCTAAAAAATATAACACATCAAATCTCGGAAAGTAATCAATGGATGGACTCAATTTTTTTACAAAATTATTTAATTTTAGTAGAAGAGTGTTTCTATTTACTTTTTATTCGGAAGTTCTAAAGGAAACTTAACATTCTATGCGTTTTAAATTGACGCATAATTTGTCATAGTTAACAAGTACTGATTGACAGTTATACTCAGTGCTGGCATTTTACCTATTTTAGTCAAAGGTACAAAACTTAATTTTCCGGACAATTAAGAATAAAAATAATTTAAGAGGATTCGAAAATTGAATTATATCTGAAAAACGACATTACTATTTTCAGTAATTTGTTTTCTTTTGCCACAGCTAAGCATGGACAGGTTCAGCTAGTAATACATTAAAAATATAACATTGTAAAAATATAACGAATACCTACCTACATTTTTTAGGTAATTAGTTGTTTAAACAAAAATTTTTTGTATAACTCTTAATTTTTCTATTCCAGTTAACCAACACTGACCTTATTTAAAAAAAAATGGAGGAACTTCTTTAACCAAATTCATTTAATTCAAGGCCTTTTTATTAAAATATTTCTTACAAATGCAACTTTACCATCTTTGTTAACTTTCTACGCAACTTTCACAATTTTCTCTCATATTAGGTTCAACCAAAAATGTTTTCTTTATAAACCGAAATTTGCATAAAATCAAAGCAACATACTCGCTTTAATTTATTTAATCTCAATTATCAAAACTCATTGAGTCTGACAAAACTGAATATATAGTAGGGTAATAAAAACGTCAAATTAACACCTTGTTTTATGTACAATTAACAGTTTTATCATCAATAGTTCTGATCTTCAGTTCTGGTGGCTTGTAAGCGTATTAAGTTTTATAGCTTTTTCATTGAGTGTGATATCTGTACAATTTATTTTATTGTTTTTACTATAAAATATTCTAATCGCATTCCAAGTACTATAAAATTTACCGGAAATCCTTGATATTTGTGTCGTATTTGGGAAACTGCCAAATGTTTCTAACCCTTTTCGATCAGCTAATAAACCAAATGTATTGAAATATTTTATTTTTTTTTAATTAAGCAGATATTTTATAATCGTTCCTTTCGACATCTTTAATCTTATTTTTTTTTTCCAGATCTGTACTTTTAAAGCATAAGTTAATAAACGTTGCTATTCGAGCTGAATTACAAATTTTACTGTCAAACATTGTGTTACCGCCCACTAAAAATGAGTATATTTCAAACTCTTAATGTTTCTGTTATTATATTTGTAAATGTATCACTAGAAGTTAAAATCTGCTATTTTTAATCAAATCTTTTAAAAAAGAGCAACTTTGGTTTTTATGCCCCAGGGTCCAGAATGTGTAGATAAGTCAATTCGTCACACAACTTGGAATTCTTTCGGATAGATCTTCCGTCTTTTTGTATATCTCTTCGCCATTAACACGGTGTAGGATAAAGATGGAGTGGCATAAGTTAGCTCTTCTATGTTGATCGTGTTTATGTATATATTGTATTCCATTATTTTATTGCCCTTGTAGTTTAATGTTATTTTTGTTTCGTTTCTTGTACATGTGTTTCTTCCTATAACTGTTGTAATTTGCTTAGGCTGTATGTATAATAAATAAATCATAAAAAGTAATGAAGAATATAATATTGTTAGTTCAATGGCAGCGTATTTAACAATCGATGTATCAAAAGTCACTTTCAACATTAATTATTTATATTGATTGAATCGGCATTCACTTCGTAACACTGCATTATAAATTATTATGAAAATAAAACTTTGTTATTAGTGTTCCACACTTTTATTATTTTACAAGAATACTACTACAGTTTCGGGAAAGCACTTCTCTCATTGGCGGGTAATATAAAACTAATAGTGAATACGGAATATTGTTCACGGTATCATTATAGAAAGTATACAAAAACAAACAAATTATTATCTTAAAAAATTATATAAAAAGTTGTAAAAAGTATTGACAATGTTCCCTTTGCGGTGTAATACTGGACCTCGCTCACTCCACTTGCCAATCCCATTGACATGGGCACGCATCTGTAAACAGTTTAGACAAAGAGTCTTAGCCTAGTGGATGTCTTCCTGCATACCAAATCTTAGGTTAATTATTGTAACATCTACTTATGGGCTTGATTTTAAGAACGAATAATAATAATAATTATGAAAATATTTATTAAGTAATTTGAAGTTATATTATTTCGAATTCACAAAATAAAATAATTAAAACAATACGAACCAAAAAGAAAAACAGAAAATAGTAATATAGGAAGACTAATTTTAAAAAAAAAACTGTTTTTTTACTCGGGTTCAAGGGTTGATTTAAATTTTCATTAAATTTATTTACTGATTTATGTGTTTTAATACTTTTTAATTCATTGGGGAGATCATTGTAATTTTTTGACTTGAATGGAATTTAGGAATTTAGATATTATTTTGATATCTGAGTGTTTCATTCATTCAATTCATCTCAAATTCGTTTATTTTTTCTTTTTTGTAAATTTGCATTATATAATTTATTTTGTTAATAGAGTCTACTTTATGAACTTTTAATAATTTATTTGGATTTTCCGTTTTGAATTTTGAAGGTTTCTTTCAAATTACTTTGATAATTAATATTTGTACTATTTTAAGGGGGTTTAATATATTGGCAAATGCAACCATTTAACAACACCATATTGCAATAAAGATTGTACAATTGAGTAATGTGCCATTTTAAAAATATTGATTTTGAAAATATTCCTTAATCTAATAAATATGTACATACATTTATTATGAATATGAACATTACAAAAAAAATATATAAGTCCAGAAAACAAGATCATCACTGTTAACAATAAAAATCTCGAAATAGTAGATGAATATAATTATATATCTTGGACATAAGATAAAACTGGGCAAAGAAAATGAAACGGTGGAACTGTCAAGATGAATAGAAATGAGTTAAGCAGCTTTCGGAAAACTCAGGCACATACTTGAAAATAAAGAGATTCCGATTTTTCTGAAAAGGAAAACATGTGAATCATGTATACTGCCAGTGACTACATATGCATTAGAGACCATGGCTCTCACAAAAAGAAATGTAGAAAAACTCAAATGCACACAGCGATCCATGGAAAGTTCCATGTTTGGTATAAGCCTAAGAGACAGAATAAGACATGATGAAATTAGGAACAGAACCAGAATAGCGGATATAATGTATCGCGTAGCAAAACTGAAGTGGCAATGGGCAAGACATGTTGCAAGACAAGACCCCACAATATGAAGATGGAGGGAGACCTTGAGAGAATAAGCGAGGCGTCGCAGGATCCCAAAAAAGATAGTCCGACGACATAGCTGCTGTGGGGGGTAAAAGTTGGCTGCAAGCAGCAACCGACCGAAAAAAATGTAAGGATATGAAAGAAGCCTATATACAGCAGTGGAAGATAGAAGGTTGATGAAGAAAAAGAAGACGATACATTTTCTAATACGTTTAACTTGTTCACTAATGTGGTCTTTCCACTTTGAGTTTTGGTCTTTGCATACTCATATATAATATTTACATATTATTTTTTAAATAAACCCGGTCGTTTAAACTTTTTTTGTCTGCAATATACAGACCCGAAAAAGCCACAAGACCTCTTAAACGGATCCGAGTAAGTTTAAGGAGCTTTCAATGTTCTGCCTTTGGGCCACTCCATTGGGATACGCATTTGATTAGAACTTTCGGTGCCCCATTATCGAGCATTTGTTTCCATGCCGTGTCTCTTAAATTCTTAAAATGGTGATATTTTTTTGTGATTTCTATTTTCTTGATCACTAATTAAAATATTGTAAAACATTATAGCTTTATATGAAAACGGTAGAATAACTGGAATTATGACCTGCTTATGAGCTATACGAACTAGCTAATATATATTTTTTTTAAATGTAAATCCACCATTTTTCAAATATTTACTAGATGTTGATCTAGATTAAAACGAATCATAATAACTAAAGAAAATTCATGCAAATACAATTTTTATTTAATAACTATTTTTCAAATAACAAATTGCATGCAATTTTATAACTGTGTCAATAAAAAACCTATTTATAAGGCCAGGGTCGCCTTGGTTGTATTTTACATTTTTTTTTACGAAGAAAACTAATGGCGGTTTATAGATAAATTTAAATGTACTTTGTATTATAAAAACAGGTATACAGTATCTATGCACTGTTATGAAATATTTCATTGGTATTAAGATACCAGAGAATTGATATTCATAATAAATTAGTCGATAGAAGATTAGTTCATGGTGAAATTTAGACACGCCATTGACAGTGATCATGGCAATTTGAATAATTGTAGTTTGATATGGAAAAATAAACATAAATTCTTTCATTCCTCCCTATGTTTGTTTCTTCTTAATACGCAGCTTGTGTGTTTCAGTAAAAAAGATTTCATTAAATCATAAATTATTAACATAACCGTTTATACTAATTTTATTACTTTTGTTGCTTTAATAAAAGCGTCATTACGTATTGATCATCGAGCTACTCCATGGACATTTATTTATTAAACCTAAATTGATAATTTACATACCAAGTTGCAAGTATCCTATATTTAAACTAAGTTTATCGGAAAGGAAAAGTAATTTATTTTACGTTTTGTGAAAATTTAAGATTGAGTCGTAATGCAACGAGGAAGTACAGTGTTTTATTTATTTATGAATAGATATCAAACAAATCCAAAATATAAAAAAAAGCATTTTCTAATATATTTTATTATCCTCGCTATGATTATTTTTAATTTTGTATTTTTTTATAAAAACTCCACCCGTGACGTCACGAGTTGTTGTCGGTGAGTTGTGCTGACATTTAAAAGTGGAACCTCGTAGCGTCAAAATACACTAAACGTTGATCCAAATGGATAGCCGGAAACCGAAATCCATCACAACGCATAATGACGCTATAATTGATCTGTTTACAAGAATTAGTTACGTAGGTCAAAGTAGTTCATTTTTATTAATTTTTTCTAATATTTTCGAGAAATTTCGCTGTTCAACTTTTTTAATATCAAATATAAAAGAAAGTCTATGTCCTATTTTTTGCCCTTTCGTCGTTGTTCTTTTAATTATCTCGACGAATTAAAAGCTTGAATTTTTACGGCATGTAATAAAACATTTTTATATCCAAATTCCTATAGCACTGAATTTTCTCATTCTAAAAACGAAATCTATTTATTTATCTGTTTATAAATAAATTCCCTGATTAGACCTCAAAGTTCTTTTTAAGAAAATTAAAATAATAACACAATAAGGAATCAAAAATTGAATTAAGAGACATATTGTGGTCCCGTAGATAGCAAACCCTGCTTTACCACACTTTATTTCCTATTTTTTTACACGGTTATGTAAGACTTAAATAAAATGGTCGTAAAAATGAAATATTTGGGTAAATCATAGAACGCAAGAAGGTATTTTTTTAAATTAAAATCATTATCAAATGAATACGCAAATGATATGGATATATTTATTTATTTATACATTAACGGTTCAAAGAGCCTTTTACAAAAAAAAATCACAGTAATGCACAATAATCATGTGGTACATAATATGAAATAATGGAATAATTAAAACTAAAAAATTTGGTGAACATATAATACAAAAAACAAAAAGTAAAAAAGAATCATAATATCTAAATTAAACATTTTAAAATTTTAAAATGCGGTGTATCAATTTTTTAGCTTCTAATTTAAATACCTAAACAATACTTTGTTGTTTTAAATTGTGTACTTTTTATTAACTTTTATAAAATGTATTCTTAATTATTATTTTTATAATTTCGTATTTTAAGATTTTATAAATATAAATTATGGGAAAAAATGATCTTCACTGCAATATAATATAATATGTTTGTACTAAATGTATACCTATATATCTTTTACTATTATGTAAATATGTTTTTTTACATTTCTTATTCTTCATAACTCATTTTTATTTTTTAAGGCAGACATGCTGCCTTTATATTTATATATTATGTAAAACATGTAAAAGCCAAGAAGGCTTTTAAATAAATAAATAAATTATCAATAATCTTTTAAATCTACCATACTATAACGGTTTCAGCTTTTAAACTTTACAGCAAACGACGGAAAAACCGAAAAATTATAGATGATCAAACGTGGGCAGAATGATGAATGTAACACAGTATGGAAAGTGGTCAGTTAAACCAGCCTCTGAGGTCTTAAGTCCTGTAAATGTCCAGACTTTTATATTATCTTCTCTAAAATGTTCTCTAACTCTGTTGTAATATTATGTTATATCAATCAAGTTAATGATAAATCGAGTAAATTTAAATAATAATTTGAAAGTAAATCGTCGTTGCGCCTTAGAAACTGGCTGTCTTCATTCATTTTACTTATAAGTTTTTTTCGCCAAAAATTAATTAAAAAAAAAATTTAACCAAAATTAAAATGATAACCTACCAATTTTCATAAAAGTTATATAATTAAATAGATTAAAGGTTTATATTGAAATCTGCCATGTTTGTTCCTCCTGAACATTTTTGTGTAAAACACAGCCGATTGCGCAACGACGAAATGATAAATCGGGTATAATCAGTAATACATTTGGAACGTCAAAATGTTTGTAGACTAGGTTCGATCCCACTCTTTAAAATCTAGGCATTTACAGGGCTTGAGACCTATCATTGGCTGCATTCAGTGATGCCTAGACTTCCATATTCTCTGGAAGTCTTATCTCTCTGTTCCAATGAATTTCAATCTTGATAAATCGGCTAGGAATATGCTAACTCCTTTCCAAATTATTTTGATATTTGTAATATCGTTTTTGTTCAACTGTTATTTTTTTTTAAACTTAAAAGTAATATTATTTTTTGCTTCTAGCGACATCTCTGATATTACAGCGAGAACTTTGTAATTAGTATTTAAATGCATATGTTCTAAGGTAAAATGCGCTATAAAAACGTTTAGATTAGCAACTAGACTTTTTAAAAATAAACCTGTTTTTGGTCGAAAATTTACGCAACTGCTTTCATGTTTGTTGTTCCAGAAATTTCGACGTAAATTGATTTACGTGTTATATGTTCAAAATTGTTTTTAATTATTATATTATTATATTGCTATTTTTTATTTTTCTTTCCTTGGTCCAATGAGATATTATGAGTGAAAAAACTTTACCACATTTGCATTGTGTGGCATAATATCCGGTCTCGAATCAAATCCGGGGGAAGTCCGGTCTTAGCTCCCAAAATCCGGTAAAAACCCGATTCATCCGGTTAGATGGTAACCCTAAACGCAACAAATATTTTCTCAAATAATTATTAATTCTGTGGTTTGGGTCTAAAAAGGCTAATGTCGTAAATGAGCATTACAGGAGATAAATTTCACAGCTATTTTGTGAAAAAAAAAGTAAAATAAACAGTTTGAGATATTTGAAACTATTTAAAAAAAAAAAAAAAACACTGCCACATGTGTTCGTGTAAATAAATTTGTTGAATATCTGCATTTTTTAATTGATATCATGCCTCTACAAAACGTTGGTAATAAAAAAAAACCTTTTAGACCTAAGGAACAGAATTAATGGAATGAAACTACATAGGTACGTATTTTTACTACTATAATTAAGAGGTGATCTAAATTCTTTTGATACTGTATTTATTTTTTGTGCGGTTATTTTAAGGGGGAGAATAATTAATTTGACCAAATAATATGTATTTTTAATATTAATTTAAAAATAAAACTACTAATAAATGACACATTTTTGAAGTTTCTTTCTTCCTCGTGCATTAACATTACGAATAAAATAAAATTATTTCGGGTTATTTGATCAAAATTAAAAATTTATATGAAAAAAAGTATAGTTTCATTATTGCACTTGAAGCAACGTCTAAAAGCCTTTTAAAACAAATTTGGTAGAAAAGAAAAAGTTTCCTCGTATATTTGTTAGAGGTCGCTGCGGAAGGCGTTTTAGAATGATATTTCAAATGGTTTTTATTCTTTTTTAAATGTATAAACATACCAAAGGCGGTTTTTTAGTATAATATGCATAAATGTAATGCATTACCTAATATCAATTTATTTTTATTGATAAATAGGGATTTTTTATAACATTATATAATAATATTATGTTTTTACATTTTTTTTTAATACTAGCGCTTAAAGATCTAGTACAATCTCAGAGTATTAACGCGCTACCGCTTATAGAGCCTCCCATATGGACAAAAACCATTATAGGATTATTAAACACGAAATTAGCTACAGTTTCCTGCAAAATAATGGCCCGTTGGTACTCAGGTGATAGAATAGCCAAATCGGTATTAATTTACCTTGTAATTACTTTTAAATATACACATGCATTTATTTCCTTAAAATGTTGATAATATATACAATTTTATAAGACAATTTTACAATTAAAATTTTATCACAATATTTGAGTTTGTCCAAATTTTCGTAGACAAAAGACTGGGAATTCACCCCTTCGGGAATCATTAAGATTAACAAATTACAACAGGGATGGAGAATACCTTAAATAAGGGAATATGAAAGTCTAGGTATTTACAGAGCTTATGACCTGTCATTGGCTGGTTTAAGTGACCATTTTACACACTGTGTAGTTCAAAGATAGTAAAAATGGTGAATGTTTCAAAGTGTGTAAAGTGGCTACTTAAACCAGCCAATGACAGGTCACATGCCCCGTAAATGCCTAGACTTCCATATTCCCTTATTCAAGGTATTCTCCATCCCTGATAAATTAATAGCTTACCGTAAGGGAGTTAGTTATGATCACCAATCAACGCTGGGTAAATTTTATGTTGTAAATAGTACCTACCATTGACCTAAAATAATATTTTACATGACGTGTTTGAATTTCACGTCGTCACGGTTTCCTGTTGGGGATATTGAATTAAAATTGAAGTTAAAATTGTATAAATTGAGTTTAAAATTACATTTAAAGTACTCTACTTATTTAACATTGCTGCAACTAGGCGTTTAGGAGTTTCAAATTTTTATTAGGATTTCGGTACAGACCAGGCACCCCCCAGCAGTTAGTAAAAAATAATATTTTTAATGTAAATTCTAATTTTCACGTCACTATGTCTTTAAGAAGTTCGGTTTTATACCGAGGAAGGCCCAGAAAAATTCGCCTTGAAAATAGGAATGTTGACCCAGAAAATACATCTAGAATGACATGTTCAAATTTCACGTTACTACAACTTACCATTTCGGAGGAGTTCCTGTGACGGAAAAACAAACACACTTGCTATTTTCAGTTTTATAACATAGATTGATTGACGAAATTTTACATTGAAATTATTATGCTAATGATTCTATAAAATAATAACAGATAAATATTATTAGCGTAACTTTAAAAAAAAATAAAGGGGTTTTTCGATATGTATATTGAAATGATTTTTTTTTACCATATTTCGGTAAATTTGTTGTTTTATTTAAATAAGTTCAATTCAATTAAATTCATTTATTTCAAATAAAACATATACATTACAAAAATATATTCAATACGTACATATTATAAAAAAGAAAAAAAAATACACGAAAGAGACTCATGTCAAAGTTGTAGAAGAATTCTGTTCCGGAAAACCCCTTCGGATACATGGAAAATATCAATATCCAGAGCGATGTTGTTCAGCATAGCGGTAGCCCTTTCAACAGGCATAACCACAGGCAGGTTGGTCCTGAATATCGGAATATGAAACAATCTATGCTGACGCTGTCTTAGGTAATTATCAGGAACATACAAGCCAATGCTCATCATAATTTCAGAATTATCGATCATACCGCGCAACAATCGATAAAAATGTGTAGTCAAATACACATTCCTTCTAGTCTCTAAACTGTTGTAGCCAAGCATACCCTGGAGAAACTCGCTCGGGTAGAGCCAAGGATAATACCCGCACTCTCACAAGTTAATAATTAATTGAGTAAATAAATGTTTTTCAATTTATTTCAATATAACATTGCTATTGTTATTAAGTAATGAAACAGTGTTTTTGTATAAATAGTACTTTTATTATTATTAATTAACAAATGTATTTTAGGATTCCACTCTTTATTTTACAAACCTTCTGACGACGGTTTTTCTCCTTTCGATTCCAAATAAGTCTTTTTATATGAACCGTCCGGATTGTACCTTGAATAAATAAAAATTACAGTACAAGAAGTTCAGTGGTTATTTTATATGTTAGAAGACTATCAAATTAAGACAAATAAAAAATATGTGTACCGTATTATCGTCGATAAGATTGAAATAAGTTTCGTCAACAATGTTTGAGTATGTCCAAATTTACAGGGCTTATGACCTCCCTGTAAATGCCTAGACTTCCATATTCCCTTCTCAAAAATGTTTACCCTCTCTGTTGAAATAAATTTAAATGTGAATAACTCCCTAGGGAGGATATCCAGCCAGTCTGCAAGCATTTGGACATACTCAAACATTGTTGAATTGACTACCCGGTAAAAGAAGAAGTATAAAAGTTGGAAAATTGTTTTCAGGCGTTGCCTAGTAGGTGATTTGGTTCAGCCGGATGAATCTCACCCACGTGATAAAGGTTTCAGCTTTTTTACTTCACAAAAGTCAACAGATGGAAGAGTTGAGGAAATGTGGATGTTCAAACATGGGCAAAATGGTGAATGTTACACAGTTGTAAAGTGGCCACTTAAACCAGCCAATGACAGGCCATAAGCCTTGTAAATGCCTGAACTTTCATATTCCTTTCTCAAAAACGTTTTCCCTCTCTGTTGAAATAAATTTAAAGTTTCGTCATTTTAAAATTATCCCTATCGTCACATCACTAGTTTACGTCGGTGAGTTTTCGTGACTTTTATAAATTTACTAACACAGAAAAAATGTCTTCTTGGAAATCTATCGTAACACACGTGTCAACGCTTTAATTAAATGGTTTATTTACAAGAACTTCTGACGTCGTTCAACTATTTCATTTTTATTTAAACCATTTTTATAATTTTTTTTATGCATTTTAGAGAAACATCGCATTACAATTTTATGCTCTAATTTGATTAAGAAAACTTTCCTGTAGCACTAAATTTCTCGTTGAATTTTATGTATTTTATGTTTTAATAAAACCGACCTAATTTTATTAGTATGTATCAGTAATGTTTGTAACATGTTTTTTTTATATGAGCGTAAAAATAAACTCAGATGTTAGAAGAGAGTTGTAAATTTTACTTCTTAAAAAGTTTTAATAAAACTTTCGTAAAAATATGGTATTTTTTTTTGGTAAAAATAAAATATGTATTTAGAGCGGATTTTTACGAAATGTGAGTACCGGGGTGTTTTTATTGTTTTTTTTTTTACAATAAGCCGGATATCTGGCTATCCGGCTTGAGCTCGCCAGATATCCGGTATCCGGCCAAACCACTATCCGTTTCATCACCAATAAAAATACATATGGCCTTCATGTGACGGATCGAAATACACTGTGATTGTGCATCAAATCAACGCAATTAAGTGTGCACTCGAAATTACTCTCAAATAAGTAAGTGGGTACTTACTTTTTTTCAAGTTCGTCCCACCATTCCGGTTTGCTATCTATAAGGTAATGCGTCACTTTGTCTGAACCCTCCTTTTGTTTTTCACTGCATTTCTTGCAATCGTTGTTGATGGCATCGGGAAGATTTTCTTTAAATAAGTTCAAACAACATGTTATGAAAGTACGTTGGAAAATTAATTTGAAATTGGTTTGCACTTAAAGCTGAAAAATATTATTTTTCATACAACGAAATTACCAGGCTTTAATCAAATTAATACAAACAAAACAAACCATCACGCCGTTTCCCTGTAAGGGTAGGCAGAGAGGATAGAACGCCACAACACTCTATCTTTGCGTACAGATCTCGCTTCCTCTACATTCATACATCTTCTCATGCACGCGCGCCGATTATTCCGATTTTTGACATGTCCATCTTTAAGTATTTGTTGAATTTGGTCATGCCATGTCTTTCTCGGTCTTCGTCTATTTCTGCATCCATTAACATTCGGATTGTAAATATTCTTAGCCGTTCTTTCGCTGTCCATTCGTTCTACATGTCCAAACCAACGCTGAGCTCCTTTCTTGATTTTGTCAATATTGCTTGTCTCAGCCTTACATAATGTACGGATCTCAACATTTGTGCATCTATCGTACATAGTTTTACCACACATTCGCCCGAGAGATCGCATTTCGACAGCATTCAGCCTGCTTTCATCCCTGTTTTTTCAAGTCCATACTTTGCCCCCATACATCAGGGACGGGACCAGGACTCCGTTGTGAACTGCCAATTTTGCCTCTTGTGACAAGCATTTATTTGCCAAGGTCGATTTAAGTGCACCGTTTACTCTGTTCCCGGCAATCACCCTCTTTTTAATATCTTTCTCAGTCATTCCATCCCTAGTGAACATACTTCCCAGATACACAAATTTCTCAACTTGTTTTAGTATAACTAAATTCACAGTGATTTCACATTTAGTCATACAAATTAATATATTGCCATAAAGTGGGTAAAATTCCAACATAACATGAAATCGACAAAATTTCAGTTCCGATGTTTTGACCTAATACCATCGATATAATTTATTTGTATCTTTTTACTACATTAAGACCTGTTATAGATATATTATATTACGTACTTTTGAGTTCCAAACTATCCGCGGTACAGCGCCCCTTTTCTAGCAGACAGTTGACGTAATTTTTTAGAAGCCTATCACTGCGTAAGATTTCATCCAAGTCCACATTATCATACTTTGTTGTGTATATTGAATCTGGCTCATCATCAGAAAAGGCGGAGGGGATAGTACTCAATCCAACCAATACCAGAACAAAGAGATCCAAGTTCATTTTGCTATTACCCTGGGAATAAAACATGTTTACAATATAGGCGTATGAATTTAATCCTCCCTTCACTGAACCAAAGACATCCGCGCATTACGGTGCTGTGTAGCCAATACCCATGCAAACAATGAGAGATTTCAAATCGGAAAGATGAAATATACAGGGTGTTCTTTATA
Organism: Micrasema longulum; assembly: GCF_059751315.1. Lineage (NCBI taxonomy): Eukaryota > Metazoa > Arthropoda > Insecta > Trichoptera > Brachycentridae > Micrasema > Micrasema longulum. Next base: position 775,107 of record NW_028278023.1, read on the forward strand.
CCCTGTCACATCCTAAACCACTATGATCAGTATAGGCAAGAAGACATATAAGCATAAAAAATTACAACAGGGATGGAGAATACCTTAAATAAATTAATATGGAAGTCTAGGCATTTACAGGGCTTACGACCTGTCATTGGATGGTTTAAGTGGCCACTTTACACACTGTGTAACATTGACCATTTTGCCTATGTTTGAACATCCATATTTCTTCAATTCTATATTTAAGGTGTTCTCCATCCCTTTTGTAATTTGTTAATCTTAATGACTCACGAGGGGATAAAATCCAGTCTTTTGTCTACGAACATTGGACTAACTCAAATATTGTAATGAAACCAACTGGTCCAAGAAGAAGTTTAAAAATTGAAAAATTGTTTTCAGGCGTTGGTTGCCTAGTATGTGAAATAATTCAGTCAGATGAATCTCTTCACAACAATAAAAGTTTCAGCTCTTTAACTTCACTAAAATAAAAAAATGAAAGAATTGAAGAAATATGGATGTTCAAACATAGACAAAATAGTGAATGTTACACAGAATGTAAAGTGGCCACTTAATTAGCCAATGACAGGTCATAAGCCCCGTAAATGCGTAAACTTAACATAAATGCATTCAATGGAGATTTCTAAGTTTGCTCCTAATACCCTTAAATACTAAATAGCATATTCTTTTCATAGATACATCAACAATTTCATTAAAAATAATTTGTTATTCTGGATTTATTGAATTTAATAACATCGGGAAAATTCATAGTTGTCTTTGCCAATTCTTTTTATATTGATGTGCTATTTTTTTAATTGTGTTCTTATTACATTATAATATTATTGTAGTGTATTTTTACCTTAACTCTTATGGAGTTGGGACTATTTCTCAATAAATGTATAATAAATTAAAGTTAAATTATTTTTGAACGAATACGTACATAAATAAATAGTAAAATAATGGATTTGCTAAACCTACTTCTAAACCCTACACTGCATTTTGTATCATATATGATACATCTCTCTAAAAGGTAAATTTAAGTATCTTAAAATACGTCGAATACCTTTAAAGCTCAAGTTAACGGATCTGTTACATCTTTAGGCGTAAGAAAATAATACACACTCGGATGCAGTAGTCTGGTAGATAATATTATTCAAATTAGTTTGACAGCTTGTCCCAACCTGCAAATGTGTTATGTTTATGCTGCTGGTTCATTATTGAAATAAATTTAATTTCTCAGTAAAACTTTCATAAAGTATTGTTTTTAACTACACCAAGGTATGTTATTGTGTTTTTAATTATTTTAATCAATCTAACTTATTTACATAAGTTCTAATATCGTAATTACTTTGGTTGTAACATATCTGATAACTTGTGCCTGAACGCGTGTTTTGACTTGCCTACAGAAATAATGTCGGACTGGATTCATCGTGAATTTATCACAGATAATGAATACAACGACATACTTGCAGTCTTTTCCTTGTTGCTAGTTACTATCGTTCATCAAATACTCAAAATGTGAATTAAACTTATGTGCGAATAAGAATAACAATTGTTTTTGTATTTCCCACACCTCTTAAAAATAAAAATCTACAAGTTTTCTCAATAAAAAAATATCTCAAATTTCTAAGTTATAATTTAAAAATGTATGAGTATAATGTCTAATTTATTATTGCTCAGATTATTTGAAAAAATAAAAAGAAACAAATGATACTCATCGAAAACTAAATCACTCCTTTACGTACAAGTTAACATATATGTTACATTTGAATTTTTCGTAATAAACCATACAATTTTTATTATTTTATTTTTATTATTATTTTTCCCATACTCTGTGTATTAAAATGTAGACAAAAACTATTTTTAATTTTATTTACAGAAGATCATGCAGTGTAGGGTTAACTTAACCACAAATGGTAGGAATTTTTGCTTACGAAAATCGACCGAGCATACGAAAATAAATATGAATGTTTTTCTACTTGCATTATTTTAACGCCTAACCTACCTCGCTCCCTCCAGATATTATATATTGATAACTGCGTAATTTATATTTTTTTCCTAAATAACGAGCCACTTTATGGCAAAAACGATTTGATTATTCTATAATCTTTTTAACCTTTATTGTTCGTATGCCAGGTACAGGTATGCATATATTATGTGTACAGATGATACCGACAGAGCGGTTGCTAATGACGTTATTACATGTTATTTTGCCGAGAGAAATTTCCATGGCTCAATTGGAATCAATATTCAAGAACAAACAACACTACGCAATGTTTGACGAATCTGAAAGCCTTCAGAGAAATTACGTTTAAATAAACATTATTTGCAAAGTGGTTTTCCTAAAAAACGAACATAAAAACACATGGAGCAGCTACAGAAAGTAGTCTTTATGAAAATACATAAAAATAAGAGTTTTTTGTCAGTTTGAATGTTTCAAAAAGAGTACAAATTTGGATTTTGTCTAATGGAAGAAACCATTGCAGGAGACTGCTGCGAGATATTGCATATATTAATATACTATTAAGCGTGTCCAGATGCTTATTGAAATATATCTTTTTGTAATATTTTTAAATTTTCATTTTGCTATTATTTAATAATAAAAGAGTACATGCTTCCACTCTTCATTATGTTGTATCCCAACTCAACACAGGGCTCTTGGCCTCATAGAATTTGGGATCCGTCATTTTTTTAATTTTTTTGTAATATTTATGTATGTGTAAATAAGTAAACAAAAAAAGAATAAATATTTTTTTAAATATTTATATTTTTTAAAACATTAAAGCATGTAATATGCTTTATGAAAACTGCATGTAAGTTTTGATGGAGTGGGTTTATTATAACTCTTTAGTTTAGCTTTGAATTCTTTTATGGTTTCAAAACTTTTTCAAACAAATTTCCTTAGATTGGCTTTGAATACTTTTATATTTTCAATACCATTTATTAAAATATTTTTTTCCTGTAAGTGGAATAATGATTTTCTACTTGCACTTGTGTTGCCTCTATGCACGCATTTATCTAAAATACATATTGTTTTTCGCTTATTTTAAAACAAGAGTATAAAATTATGTCCTCTAATATAAAAAAAAGATAAATCATTCAGCTTGTTCTTTTTGATAAATAAATAATGATAAAATGCATGTCTATTTTGAAATAAGAACGTGACTTATGTATTTAAAAATTAAAAGCAGAGTATTAATTGATTTTGAAATATTAAAATTTATTGTTCAATCAACTCTCCTTCTGATTTCGATCCCATGCAAAACGATTTGAACCGCTTTGCAACATACTGCCAAGAGAATGACATAGTCCTAAACGTCTTGAAATGCCATAAAATATCATTTATCAGGAACAAAAAAATAATACTTTTACGTATGATTCCAATAACATTAATCAACCAAAACAAAAACAGTTGAAGGAAATTGGGAGTCATCTTGAACACAAAACTTATTTTCAACACTCATATGGAGGTTATTTAATCAAAATCATATAAAAATTAAGACTTTCTAATAAGAGTGTATAAACCGTTTAAAAATTCAAGTACTGCCATTGTACTTTGTAACTAATAAATCAGAAGTCACCTAGAATACGCCTCCTACATCTGGAATACCCATTACAACATTTACATAAACTAATAGATAAAGTACAAAATAAATTTCTTAAATACATGCAATATAACTTTCCTAGCTTAACTAAACTTGCCTTCACAAAAGGCGCATGATTGCGGATCAATTATTTATTTATAATTTACTTAATAATCCGATCGATTGCGCCAATTTGCTGGCCGAAATAGATTTCAATATTCACCTGCGTCGCACTAGACATACTACGTTACTGAGCAATAACAAATTCAACACCAGAGCAGATAAGAATACTCTATTAGGAAGAGGAATGACATTTTTCAAAATATGAGAAGACGTGCGATCTTGACTTATTCAACGACTCAGCTCTCCGCCACGAACAGAAGCTTAGTCTCATTGACAATAATAATATTTAGCCTTTGTTGATAATATTCAGCATCTTATTGAAAAAAATAAAGATAAAAAACATTGACAAAAAATACTAAACCCACTATACATATAAAACAAACAGCACATTTTACACACATCACTCCATAAGCCATACTCATTCACAACAATGGAGATACCAATACAAATAGTCACGTGTTTTACATATTCTCGTCACATTTTGTTATCCTGTTCGGAAATTGTATTATTTATTGTTTTGTGTAAGTAATTGGTGCTGTGTTAGGTTCATGTTTTTTTGCAATATACTCGTAATTGTATTATACCAACATAGAACTGTGTGCACAACAATAAACATAAATAAATAAAAATCAGTTTTTTTAAATGCGAATGACTTACTAATCCTTCGATTCGGCGAGCCTTTGAAATGCGTTTCTTATAAAATATCTGCCACAAATATTAGAAAACATTGCAAGACATTTCTTTTATACGTAAACAGTCAAATAGCTCACATGATATCAATTTTATAGCATTATTTTATAAATAAATTGACATGTTTATATCTTACTTCTATCGTAATAAGCAATAATAGTATTCTTCCACAAAATGCGACGAGTTATTTACGTGTAAATGCAATGCAATACAATGTTACCAAATAGATTGCAGGGCCCCGATTACAATGGGAAGTAAACATTTATACAGAGTAAAATTAATTTTTCTGTATGAAAAGTAGAATATGCATACAATTTTTTTTCTAAACATGTTCAATTATAAGTTACCGACGAAGATACTTTTAACGTTCATGCAAATATTCTCGTTAAATTATTATTATTATTTATTTATTTATGACTGTCACAAAATTTTTACAGAACATTACATTTTAGTAGAAGAGCATTTCTATATACTTTTTATTCGGAAGTTTCAACGGAGAGGGAACATTCTATGCATATTAAATTAACTCGTAATTTATCATAGTTAATAAGTACTAAATGACAATTTTACACAGTGCCAGTGCTTCCATTTTATACATTTTAGCCAAAGTTACAATTTTCTTTCCTCATATTCTACACCATCGGCACAGCAACGCAAATAAAGATATTCAAGTAAACAATGTGTTTTCTCGGTAAATGCATAGTTTATTTATTTATTTATTTATTAACGGACATTGTCCATGTATACGATTTATAGGGTTTAAATATTACAATAAAAGAATAGTTTAAAACATTAAAAAAAAGAAAAGAAGCATTGACAAACATAAGGGACATCAAGACAAGATCTGGACTATTTATTTAGTGCTCGTTTAAATCGTTGTAAACTTAAACCAAAAAAGTCCAGATCTTGTCTTGAGTTAACAATACGACAAAGACATTGGAGAATTAAGGCCATAGTTTGTTCTATGCTGATCGATGAACAGTACTTCATTGTGTCTCATTCTACGAGTTGGAATATTGAATTTTACTTATCCCAGTAATGATGGAACATCGATTATACCATTTAGTATGCCGTATATATATATACGAAGTCAATATTAGTTCTACGTTTTTGTAGACTAGAAATATTTAACATTGACTCTATATTAGCATAAGAATAATTACCTCTCTATTCCAAGCATCCACGCTACTTTTCGAAGCAAGCGATGTTGGACTGATTCAATGGGGTTTATGCGATTGACATAAAATGGAGACCCGACCACTATTCTAGGAGGCATATTCTAGAAGAGGGCGAACAGTCGAGCAATAAAGAGTTTTGATTGTACGGACATTAGTAAAATCAGAGGATATTCTCTTAATGAAGCCAAGTAATTTCAGTGATTTATTTACTGTTTTATCTATATGCTCGTTGTATGTCAGTTTATAGTCCAAAACAACTCCTAAATCTCTGATGGACTTAACTACATCAATTTTGGAGTTTTCTTATAGGTACTCGGAGGAAATCGATTGTTTTGTTCTATGAAATGACATTATTTTGCATTTTTTAGTATTTAGTTCTAATTTATTGACTGTACACCATTGGTTAAAAAAGTTAATGTCTGCTTGAAGAAGAAAACAGTCTTGTAAAGTTTGAATTATTTTGAGAATTTTGTTGTCGTCCGCGAAGAGCCAAAGGCGAAAGTAAGAGAATGATTTAGCAACATCATTAATAAACAAATTGAAAAGCAGGGGTGCCAAATGAGCACCTTGAGGTACACCCAATGTAACATCAGCACTGGTTGATAAATAGTTATTCATCCGAACATTTTGTTTCCTACCAGTAAGATACGATTTAATAAATGAGAGTAATGGATCTCTTAAGCTAGGGTTTCCTAGGACAGCGGTGCCCGTATCTTAACGGCCGTAATGAACAGTGATGCGGTGGACAGCCGTCGTAACGGTGACTAGAGAGTGGCTTTATTTTTTAACGGTGTTATCAACACCGTTTTCCTAGGAAATCACTCTCTAGTCACCATTATGACGGCTGTTATTAAAAAAGTGTAGAATAAAGCTGCGTACATCGCGTGGTTAATAATAATTGTTGTTTGATTTTCTAGAACCACAAAAAAATATATATTCATTTATAAATATTACTTACATATTGTGTACTATAAAATAAATTACGGCTCGCCACAAGAGAACAAGATGACACAAAAAAAATACAATAAAATGGGTCAGTAATGTGTTCTCCTTCATTATTTTGCTACAAATTAGTAAACAATTCATAGCATCTTCAATATACTTTATTCTCTCGATTGAAAGCGAACAGAAGAAGGTGTCGAAAATCTCACTTTCGTCTACATAACATTAAATTTTGAAGACTCGCAATGAAATATTATAATACATATGAGGGTAGCGAAAAATAAAAGAGCAAGCAAACTTAGAAATTTTTGAAAGAAGAATATGGGAATATCACATACTACAAATTCCGATTAAAATATATAAAATGGAATAAGAATAATTAATTGTATTTTCAAAATCAATATGGATATTGTGAAGCAATGTTTTTATACATAAATGTAAAAAATAAATTCAATGAAAGTACGTTCGTAGAAAAACGCGACTGTTGTGACGTCAACATTCGTGATAATGAAATAATGAAACAAAACTCAATGGCTAGAAACAAATAAACATGAATCGTGACGTATTAGGGGCGTATTAGGAAATGACCGTTTTTGCGGGGATTAAAAATTAGAAATTTAAAAATATATTTTATGCTTCTAATAATGAGCAAAAAATTTGAAAATAAATTATTATTTAGAATACTCTAGAATCACACAAGATATTTAGGAAATCAAAATTTTACAAATAATGTTATTTAAGGGGACAGTATGTTTCATATTTATATACCTACATTTTATGATAATTCCACGTTGGTTGATTTTCAAAAAGATTGTTGACTGTGTGTTACCTAAATAAACTTCATATACTGCGATGAACCCATGATCCCCAGTAAGTTTTATATATATACGCCCAATGGGCATTTTTAAGGACATATTTATACAAACAAAATTATTATAAAGGAAAGTAGAAAGACACAATGGTATAAAGTAGACTTGGCGGGATAGGAAGCAGAAAGCGGGAGAGAGGTGTTTGTAATTGAATTTGATTCAGTGATCGTATGAAAGGAGACAACTTGTTATCAAAGAAATCAAGACTGGTATGTTTGTTGGCAGACCTAAGAATTCTGGGCATAGGGGAATGAAAACCATAGTTAGTTCTATGGTTATCGGTATGAAAGCATAAGTTTCGTCTGAGGTTTCTAGTTGGGATATTTAATTTTATTGAGCTCAGTAGTTCAGGCGCATTAAAGAGTAAGTTGAGAATTTTAAACAGGACTAGAAGGTCGGATTCATTTTGACGATCTTGAAGAGAAGATATATTTAACCTAGTTTCTAACTATACGTATATTGGTCTCTGGATAAGCCCAACCTCCAGCCTATCTTTCTTAAAAATCAATGTTGAACAGATTCAATGCTTTTGATGTGAACATCACAATCTGGAAACCAGATAACAGAGGAATACTCTAGGTGCGGGCGAACTGGGGAACAGAAGAGAGTTTTAAGGGTATTGACATTTTTGAAGTCAGTTTTGCTTTTGTTAATATATCCAAGGAATTTTAACGATATATTTATAACATATTCAATATGAATTGAAAAAGAAAATTTATGCCAAGTAAAATACCTAAATCTCGTATACTAGATACAGATGATAATATTTCATCGTTCAGTCGTATATAATTGGATTTTCCAGACGAAAAAATCTCATAACCTTGCACTTACTTAAGTTGAGATGTAGATTATTGTCTAGATTATTACTGTACTGTAGATTATTACGAGTCTCATAAGACAGTAAATCAGATTGTGAGTTATAAATATTTTCTAAAAAATAAAAACAATTATAAATTTGCATTTGAATTTGAATGAGATTCGCTCTTTAGTACTTGGCTGACAAAAAAGACTGTCTTAAATCATTTATTTCTGTCTGTTACTAATAATTGTCAACTTTGACTCATGCAATGCCAGACAATTTTTATTAATAAGTACTTGAACATTGTTCTTCTGTCGCTCTATGGCAAATGCCTCCCTGATACTGCGCGATAAATACAACTGCACATCGGACTGATTATGCGTAACTAAAATCGATGTTCCGTTATCTCCTTTTCCGCACCCGAAAACCCATTTTTTTTTTAGAAATACTATCAAAATTAACCTTTTACTTTTATCAGAGTTATTTATCGTATTTGTATTCCTTTAAGCCCGAAGATGGCGTATAAATCTGGACGTTTTTTTGGGTTTTTGGATGGAGGAGCTGGAAGCTCCCATAAGAAAAAAATTATCAAAAAAGCAAAACTATAAATATAAAATAATGATAAATATATAAATTGTAGATAGAAATTAATGTGCCAGTGCCATAATCCAGGGAGAAAATGCGGGAATACGTTTATGTAAAGAAAAGTCTGCCCGTGTTTTCACTTAAAGGCGCGAAATTCTAAGTTCGCAACTTTAAATGGGTATGTTATTGTGATTTGATAAATCATCCACAGATATTATCTCAAGAACAAATTAAACATTATGTTTTATAATTGAAGTGTAATTACAGGTCATAAAATAATTGTTGTTTTATACTGAGCGTCATATTGCAAGAGAATAAATTATTATATTGTTTATTCTCGATTGTTCTAACACTGGCACTGGAAGGTCACCATATTGCTTCACAAATAATTTTACTACTAAGAATACATAAGGAAATGCTAAAAAATCATCTAAGGGCTACGTTAAATCATAGTTATCCTCCCCCTTTCGTACCAAGTGGTGCAAAAGACACTACATTTGTAACTCAAATAGTTCTAAAATCTGTTGCATGAAGAGAAAATGATCAGTCTTACGCTTTAAATAAATATTGTAGTTCGAAAAACCTTTGAAATTAATATTGCACACTTTTTCTTTATACATTTGTATAAACCACTTTAATTTTAAGTAATACGTTAACCGGTTTGAAGGCTACCTACTTCCTCATCATCAGAACTTAAAATTACTTTGGCTGAATCAGAATCAACGATGTTGTCACAAATTGGTTTGAGGTCACCACCGGAGTTCGTCAAGGTTGCGTCCTTGCACCGTTCCTTTTTATAACCCTTATGGACTTCATTTTAAGGAAGTCGATTCCTCTAGATCGAGGAATATCCATCTCATCCTCTCAAAAACTCTGCGACCTAGAGTATGTCGATGATGTGGTTATAATGGACGATTCAGTCAGGGGTAGATAGCCTAAATAGGTGCTCCGCACGCATGGGTTTAAAAATCAAAATTGCAAAAACCTATGTACAGTGTCAATGTTGTTTATATTTTTTAGAACACGATTTGAATTTCGCAACATCATTGTTCTATTTTAGTATACTTTTTTAACACGGTTCTGCGTAGAACGTATCTTTTGAGGAATGATTCCACTTTCCATTATATTGTATCCCAATTCATCGCAAGGCTCTTGGCCTCATAGAGTTAGGGATACATTTTATTTTTTTGTTATATGTATCCTTTATATGCATAAATTAATAAAAATAAAAAGAGGTTCCAGTGTAGTCTTTCAATTCAGATTTGAATATTATTTAGCCGCAATTGTATGTTTATAGCTGTTTTCTCTGCGGTTTTGAGCCAGTCTCGTTGTGTTCATTATTTGCTAGAAGTTCTCAGAAACGTTTCAAAATAATTTCTCTATGTTTTCCTCAGTATTTTTGTTTTGTTAATGCTAACGTCACAAAGTAACAAAATATACCTGAAACACGTGATGTAAAAACCAATACATAAGCGGTGCCAATATCTTTGCCTTGTATGACAAGCATTGTCATCTTAATATTTTTAGCAGAAATAATTTTATGACTACTAAATTCAGTAATTATTATTATTTTTCTGTTATTCCTTTTTTTTAAGTACTAAACTTTGGATAGCTCTCCCATTTTAACACAGTAAATATATTTTTATATTATATAAATAAATATTATTATTATTAGAGCACACATAAGAATATGTTTACGTGTACCCTAGTTCCAGAAAAAATAAATATTAAATATACCACTAATACCCAAATTATAAGCCATTACGTACCAGTAAAACTAGAAACAAACTAAAAATATCTTTTGAAAACCGAACAATAATTTGACGGTGGCCATTCTGGTCAAATTTTACTTTATACATGTGGGTTTTATATCAAAATCTATCACAAGTAGAGTTAATTTCTATACCTTGTACAGCCATTTATTTTTAAGACCATAAGCCAAGTGGTTCCTTTATAGTAATTATTAGTACATACGCAATGATTTGTTGATTTTCTTTTTTTCTCGCTATGCGTCACGCAAGCCAACGCAAGGAGCCGGTATATCTGCGGAGACCTTGGAGAATAGTTGAAGAGTACGCTGTGGTTTCATTGTTCACTGGAGCGTGAAGATACCTGAGGACGAGGTCAATAAACAGGTGGAAGAAATTAGATCATCTGCACCACAAGTCTGCCTGTTTACTTGTCAACACGTTGTAAACATAACCGACAGGTCATTTGTTTGTGAGAAAATAATATCAACGCCACAACGTGAAATATGATATTTTATGTATACGTCATTCTTGATACTGTGCATTGCGATGAGATGAGGATGCGCGGTTTGGCTTTTCTTCGTGAAAACGTATTCCAGTATTTTCTCAATAGATTTACTGATACTAGAGCGATGTTTTTTTAACACACTTTGGATATCCACCGCCATTGGTATGTCACTACTGTTGTTTTTTTTTGCTAAAAAAATGTATTTTATGGGAGCTAGTACCATCCAAAAACCTTTAAGGCTGTAGTCTCATAAGAAGTAAGACAATTTTATGATTCAGACATTTTAAAACTTCGTTTTTTTTTCAAAATCGCGCAATTAAAAAAAATAAGTATACGCGCATTAGATAGAAACAAATATTTTTAAAGGTTTTTCTGTTTGAAAATATACTTAACTTTTATAAAATAATGAACTTTGGTACATTCATTCGCATATAAAGACTTAGATAAAAGCATGACAGTAAAATTGGTTGAAACGATTTGAAGATAATAAATTGAACAAAAGAAATCCCGCGGCAAAATCTTAAACTTTCGTTTTTGTAAAGAAATTCAAGCTTTTTTAATTACAGAAAATTTGTTATATTTTAAATTAATTTCACGTAAAATTGTGCCTTTAATAGTAGTTTTATAACGCTATGCAAATATTGCACATCCGAAATAGAGTCATAAGTTAAGTATGCATAATAAATTGTTTAAAAAAAAAACTCTCCTTTGCTAAACTAATCAATGGCAGGTCACGAGTCCTATAAATGCTTAGACATCAATATTTCTTACCTAAAAATATATTCCCCCTCTTTTGCAATAAATTTCCTTGAGAATGAAATCCATCTTTGTCTACAGACATTTAGACTTTTGGACATACTTAAAATATGGTGTTATAAAATCCATCTCCATGTTTCGAAGTATAAAATTTATATTTCCAAAAGCTGTTGAATCATCCCAGAAAGTCCAAAATATTTATTTAAATGTCGTCATATTCATTTTTGGATCTCTTGTGTAATTATATGTCATTTACTTATAATAGTAATTATTTGTGATAGATTTTAGTATCAAACCTACATGCATAAAGTAAATTTATGACCAGAATGGCCTCGGTAGAATTATTGCCTCCGTGGTGTAGTGGTCAAGACGCTTGACTCACGCACGGAAGGTTCCGGGTTCGATTCCCGGTGAGAACACAAAAATTAGAAATGTGATTTTTCTCAAGCCTGGGTGCTCTGTGATGTAATTCACCACTGTAACTAATTACATCCTAGCCTGTTGTGGTGCAAAAAAAAAAATTTTAATTTTCAAAATATTAATATTTAGTTACCTAGTTTGCTTCTTACGTTGTTTTACTTATTGTTCAAAAACAAAAAAAAATCCTTACCTCGAAAGTCTAGAACAATTATGACTAAGACAGGCCATGTCGGACAAGGAAGCCATTTATTTTTCATTGCTTCTAAGAAAACAATAAACACGCTTGGGGTCAAATCTAAGCAACTAAGTTTAGAAAAAAAACACATTATTGTGTGCGTCATTGGATAAACAAGAAAATATATTGTCGGTAAAAACTGTAAAGTATTTTTTTAATGACAAACATCATTAAAAATATTATTTACAATCATCATCATTCTCACCCATTTTGTTAACTAATGACTCGTAACCATAGACGACACAGTAGTGCCGGAAAATAATAATGTAAAAAAAACATTTTCTTTCACTTCTTCCGTTCAGCGTTATTTAAAATTACACTTTATATAATTTTAGTTACCAACTAAAGTCCAGAAACTTTCCGGTGGAACGCGATTTTTATTAACAGGTTTGTAAATCGTACACAAACATATAAATATAATTGATTCATTATATATAATTGATTATAAACAAATATAAAAATTGACGTTTACTAAGCATGAAGAGGGTAATTTCAAAGTTATTCTGGAAACGCAAACGACCAGGCAACCCGAATTTTTTAATCTAGTGTTATGAGTAAGGTAAGCTGTTTATTATTATAAATATATTACAACAGAGAAGAACATTTTAGAGGAGGGAATATAGTAGTCTAGGCATTTACAGGACTTAAAACTTGTATTTTTTTTGGAAAAAATAAATATTTGCGTTTTTATGATTTACTAAATTTTTTACATTTTGGAAGCCATTTTGAACTAGTTGTAAATAACTCCCTACTAGCAAATAGGAATCGCGTTGTGGTAGAGCGGGATGCGAATCTCGAACCTTTGATCCGTGAGTCCGTGACACTAGCCACAGGACGGCTTACAATCGGAAGGCTCAATAGAAAGTAAGAATTATACTCTCTAGCAAAGCGCACAAGTGGAGAGTTCTGGGCATAGTTTGTACAAACGGATGGTACATGGAATAAACAGTTAGATGTGTGACGAGTACGGTAGCCAGGAGTGTAAAAAGTTAATTTTGAGACTAGAGTTGTGGGCTATCTAGACGTCCAGTCAATATATCGTGAAGAAAGCCCATATCCAGTTTTTATTAGACAACAATCACTCAGACTTAGCAAATTATATTTGCACTAGAAGATGTATAGTTTAGATCAGTATATTTGCATCTCAAGTTTAGATTCGGAAGAAATGTCAATTGGATTTTTTCAAATCTTTCTATGAATGTAATGTGTTTTGGAGACCAAATAAAGGAGCCGTGCTCGAGTAGACTACGGACGCATGCAAAGTAGACCATTTTAATACATTCGATACCTTCAAATACTGAGCATTTAATACATAAAGTTAATACAATCAGTCTTAGGCTTCAGGTTTCATATTGCCAGTCAATATTTCATGTTCACCTTCCAAGGAACCGAATCCTAGTTCAAACAATTTGTGCTTGTTATTATTTATATATTTTTAATGTGAATTATTTAAATGAAAATAAAATCTACAAAAACAGTTTCCATTGTTTCTAAATCGTTAATTGCAATAAAAATGAACTTGGGGAAAACATAAACTCCCAATTAAATTTATTGTCGGCGGAATTTATTGTGTAATTACGCTGTAATTATTTCATAATAAAAATAATATTTCCTCTGATTCAATACAAGGTATTAAGTAATATTAATTTTGTGTTGTTTTATGCTTTATTTACACAATGTAGTATATGTACATGAAAATATACCTATCCTATCCGAGGACAACTTATATACCCAAATACACCGGATATACCTATCCGAGGACACCTTTATAATATAAACATATTATGTCGTATTCAACTCCTTTCTTTGACACGTTACCTTCAATAAAACATTTTTTTTAAATGTAACAATTCTTAACTTTGATTTTGTATGGTGGTTTAACTTAAGCTGGCGCGTTCAGATTACTCACACTAACGCATTTAAAATCTATGGAATGTTGATTGATATTGATATTGAAAAAACGTTGTATTAAATTTTAACCGAATGTGCAATCTTTTTTTAAAATTCGGTGTTGGATTAGAGGGTTGTGTATATAAAAAAAATACAATGGGTTAAGAAAATGTAACATTAACTTACTAAAACACCTTTTTTCATTATTTTATATTTTTTAAATCATTTTTCAAAATGTTGCATTTTACTAATTATAGTCCTCTCAAGAACAGGGGACAATTTAAATTTGAAAAAATATATTTTTTTTACAGTCAATTACTCTAGAACTGGAATGCGAAGTTGTGTAGATTGTTTTAAGTATACAAATAACAAGATTTATTGTTTATCAATAAGTGTATATACATATTTTTTCGGAAATAATTTGTACTGTGCATTTTAATTACACTCTATTGATTATTATTATGATGAACAAAACATATTCAATAAAAAGCACGTTGGTTTAAAAATAATTACTCTTAAATATATGACATTTTCTTAAGTAACAGTTTTTTTCGCTCTACTCCAAAAGAAATATTTCAAAACATTTAATAAAACAATGTATAACACCAAGATTTTAAAAATCAGTATTCTGTATATTAAAAATGTTTTTGTGTAAGTTTTGTGAAAGCGACATCACTACATAATCGACCGATTCATGATTTGATTAAAAGAAAATACCTACATATTTATAAACCAGTGTTTTTAATCCATAACTAAATACTCTTACGTCGTTATATTTTAAAAAATATTTAAAAAAGCATCATGTGTATATTGTATTACCATATCATTAGCAACTTATAAAGCAATAGTTATCTATGTCGCGCTCATAAGCGCGTCTGAGCGCGAGAGAGACAGAGACTATTTTCATAATGCGTATGCCGTGCGATGTCATACCATGGGCTTATTCACGGATACTACACAATGCGTATGTGTAAGTATAGCGCACGCGCCAGCTTAAAAAAAACCACCAGTACCTGTAAGGGGGTTTTCGACAAACCATTTATATGCGATCAATAAACGGTGCCGAGGTTTTGAAGAATATTAGTGAGACAAAGGTTTTATTTCATACTTACGCAAAAATCAAAAGCTAAAAAATAAGTATGTGGTGACCTTGCCAATGTTATACAGGTGTAAGGTTCGAGATTTCTATATTCCCTTCTCTAAAATTATTTTATAGAAGGTAATATAGAAGTCTAGGCATCTACAGGGCATATGACCTGTCATCGGCTGGTTTAAGTAGCCACATTACACACTGTGTAACATTCACCATTCTGTCCATATTTGAACATCTATATTCCTTCAATTCTTTCATCTGTTAATGTCTGTGAATAATATGTTAGTTTACATAGGATTATTTCTAATAGTCTAGTCCAATCCAGTCCTTGTCTACAAACATTTGGACAAATTCAAAATATTGATCATTATTTCCTTGAATTCCTTAAAGAAATTTCCATTAACTTGTAAAGCAAAGAAGTTTGGAAAGATGATTAAACAGTAAGACGATAATACAAAACTTGTCAGTCACTTTTAAATTTAACTTGTAAATTATTACTTAAAAATATTTTCAAGAAAAAGAATTAGAGAATAGACAAAATAATTTTTTTTTATGCAAACATAATAGACAATATAACGAACAAAAACGTTTTGAATGATATTTATTACAAGTCGTCTTCTATTGATCTTTTGATAGAACAACTCTTTTTGACGTCAAGCTCTTAAAACATAATAGCTTCGCGAGTAATGTACATAATAATAAACGTATATAAGATTACCTTTGTAGATTTTCATCTTAGTCAGAAACACCAGTACAGAGGATAGTAACAAATGGTCTTTTTTGTTATTGAGATCTACAACATTCTGCGTATGTACGAGTATTTTCTTCTCTGCGCTTAAATATACGAAATAAAACTTGGAAATTATATTTTTTAATCATTTTAATAAAACGCAAATTAACAATATTTTAAGTTTGTCCCCTAGAAAGTTACTAAGAATATAATATTATAATATTATTACAGGGATGGAGAATACTTTAGAGGTGGAAATGTGTAGCTCTGGACATTTATAAGGGTTACGGACTTTTATATTTAATATATTTTGGCTTTGGGCATACCTGTAATTGGAAGGATTTTTTAAAAGAAAAATAAATATTTGCATTTTTATGTTTTACTCAAATATTTCAATTTTTGACGAGTTGTAAATTTATTTATTTATTTATACATCAGTGGTTCAAAGAACCTTTTACAAAAAATAAATATTTACATAAATAATCACAGCAGTGCACAATTAACATGTAGTACATAGTATGAAATAATAGAATAATAAAAACTTAAAAAAATAGTGAAGATATAATACAAAAAACAAAAAGTAAAAAAAAACATGACATCTCTAAATAAAATATAACAATAACCATGAAAAAATATTTTGTTCTAAATATAAATATAACACAGTAATGTTGTAAATAACTAGATAATAATAATAAAAAAATAATACAACATTAGTGTTTTAAAAAATATGCGTTTTTTAAACAATATATTTTTTTTTTTTTATTAAAAAAAAACATAACTAATTCATTATCAGAAAATGGGAATCAAGTTGGGGTAGAGTGGGGTTCAAACCTCGGACTTCTGATCCTTGAGTTCTCAACCTAGCCACGGGACCACAACCCGATTCGTTAAATTTGTTTGAAGTTTAAGTTGATTATACCAACTGGACCTGCCTTTATCGTTTTCAGTAAAGGCCGGTATGAAGGTCATCAAAATGTAACTAAGATGTTGTTTTAAATTAAATATTACAACCAGAATTATCTTCTTTTTTTAAAAAAAGATAATACAATTCTAAAAAAAATGTTTTAACTGAAGTATTTCCATATATTTTTTTAACGTATTACCGGAGGCATAATTTCATGAAGAAATAAAAGAAAAGGTCACAAAAATGTATGTGATTTAAAATGCTTGTATTTCTTTTCAAAATAAAAAAAAAATTGACGTAGACCTTTTTCATGTTCAACTTATAATCTTTAAATTATTAAAACTAATTTTTGTTCAAAACTTAGTCTTTATTGAGATCCCAGATACCTAATTTTAGTCTAAATTTAAAATGGCGTAATCTGGCAGTATAAAAGTAATTATATTTTAGTTACATAAAACTTTTAAGTATATTTGTTAACAGAAATACCTTTAAAAAGATTGTTTTTTTAAAATTTATGTTTTCTCATTTCTTTATTATTGCGCGATAAAAAAAAAACATTCGTTTTAAAGTGGCAAAATCGTACGATTTCCTAATTTTGCGTTCGTTTTACCAGACTACAGCCTTAAGCCCACCATACACCCGCAGCTGTTATAGAGTCCCGAGGACTCTCTGTCAGCTGCGCATAGATGAAAGTTATTATAAATATTCCTAAGGATAATACAAACTCCATGCAGATCAAGGAGAGGGGAGGAGGATGCATGGAATGAGACTAACACGTCTTCCCCACCCCTCAGGGTCTCCTCAATGCCTCTGTATTTTTTTTTTCAAAAATATGTATTAGAAGGACTTCCTGGTGAGGGAACGGCACGAGACACCCTAGTGGGAAACAGGGAACATTATTCTGTATAAAAAAAATACAAACATTGTAAAAGTATAAATAAGACTTATTTTTAATATAAAATATTAGGAAATAAATACCTCAATGAGGAAATTTAGTGTTTTTTTTTTAAATTAATATTTGTTAATAGACTATTAAACTAAGCTAAACAAAATTTTTGATTATTTTTATAAATTGTATTATCAGAGCTATGATTTTTTCAAGTTTTGTATTTCTGAAATAACTCCGCATGTGATGTCATAGGTTGTTCTCTGTTAGTTCTTCCTATTGGTTCGTTTACGGTAAGCCAACCGGATATCCTTCACAGCTCTCACAGCATTGGTTGGTTCACATGAACCAGTGACGTCAATCAAAGTAGTGCGTCTTTATTAAAATATTTTTATATTATTTTTTTCGTACATTTTTAAGAAACTTTGCCGTACAATTGAATGCTCTAATTTTTACCGCGCGCAAGAAATACTTTTTGTATCCAATTTTCTGTTGGGCTGAAGTTCCTCATTAATCAAAATAACGCATCGTTTGGAACTAACATCGCATTTCAAATCAGGTTACTAATGCATTTCAATGCAAAATGCAAAGAACTGATAAATTATGTGGAGTGATAGAAGTGATATTACAGCAAATAAAGATATTGCATATTATCTAGTTTGACATTGACTTACTTCAAGATCTAATGTCTCATGGCATAACCTCATGAGTCACTTAACCATGCAATGTTCAAAGGCAATACAATTATGACTTACTTACTATTAGAAATAATCCTATGTAAACTAACATATTATTCACAAACATCAACAGATAAAAGAATTGAAGGAATATAGTTGTTCAAATATGGGCAGAATGGTGAATGTTACACAGTGTGTAAAGTGGCGACTTAAACCAGCCGTTGACAGGTCATAAGCCCTGTAGATGCTTAGACTTCTATATTACCTTCTCTTAAATGTTCTTCATCTCTGTCGTAATATGTTAATATCAATATTTCTTTAACGTACACAAAAAAAAGTCATTTTGGATTTTGCTATTGCAAGTTGAATGATTTCCTTTTTGTTACTTGCATTGCAAGACTAACCTTTTTTATATTAAATCAATGCATAAGTTAATCGTTCGTATTCGTTTTATCAATAACCGAATTAAAATAGTATGCATCGTTCTCCACACAGGGCAGGGAAAATCTAGTGATATTATTAAAATTCAGGTTCTAGATTGCTGTTATAGTGTCTTGAAGGTAAGCCACTGTTGTACTTTGATCTTACCTTCTTAATACTTTCCTGGTATTCCTGTAATGAATTAAACTTATATTATTTATGTTTTGAAAAAGATACGTTTAAAAATAAACATCAAGAAGAAAATAATTCCTTCAACATAAGTTATGTGAGATCATTATAAATATCCTTTATGCTCTTAAGTCGCAGTTTATATATCAAAATCTCCTGTCACTAGTAAAAAGTAAACAAATAATAACGAAAATCAAACAATTTTTCTTCTTCTTTTTCCACATCCACTCCTAAACGAGGCATGTGAGACCCTATCGCCAGCCAGTACTCTCGCCTCCTTCCACGTCAATCCTGCATCTCTTGATTCCACCGGATGAAGCCATAAGTTAGTCTTCGACTGTCTTCTAGGACGGTAGAAGCCCGTAGGTATGAAGAAGAGGCAATTCTCCTGAGGCATCCGCAGCACGTACTCATGCCAGTTCCACAGCCAAAGGCTCAAAACGCTCGTTATAGGAGGCTGCTGCGTCTGTTCTCGGACTTCAATGTTAGTTATGAAATCGAAACACATGCCTATTATTTTCCTCAAGCAACGTTCAAAACTCAAAAGTTTAGTGTTTTAGAATGCCAATTGCTAGGATTCGCAGTCATATAGGACTACTGGCATTATACAAGATTTTTAATTACGTTTTGACCAAGTATAGACTAGAGTTTTAGACAGCACGCGTGTTAAAAGTTTTTCCAGCAATTCCTTGGCGGGTTGCGAGCTCTTTGTGTATGCCACCAACCTTAGTTATGTGAATTTTCAAGTATTTAAAACTGTCGAATTTCTAAATTTTCTGCTCAAACCACTTTTATATAAAAGTTATTTTTGATATTAAAATGTAATAATGTAGTGGTCAACATAAAAGTTAAAACTGCTATCGTCGATAATTTTTTATTTTTTTTAAATTTCAAAAACTTAACATATTACAACAGAGATGAAGAACATTTAAGAGAAGGTAATATAGAAGTCTAGTCATCTACAGGGCTTATGACCTGTCAATGGCTGGTTTAAGTGGCCACTTTACACACTGTGTAACATTCACCATTCTGCCCATATTTTAACATCTATATTTCTTCATTTCTTTCATCTGTTGATGTTTGTGAAGTTAAAGAGCTGAAACCTTTATTTAGCGGGTGAGATTCATCTAATTGAATTATTTCACCCACATACCAGGCAACGCCTGAAAATGTTATTTTTTCAATTTCTATACTTCTTCATGGACCAGATGGATTTATAGTGCCTAGACTTCTATATTACCTTCTATTAAATGTTCTTCATCTCTGTTGTAATATGTTAATGTAAACAGCTCCCCAGGGAGTCGAATCCAGTCCATGTTCAAAAACTTAGTAGAAATTAACTTACGTTAGTCTAAAGATATTAAGTGCATAATATTATTTTATTTTACAAACATATTGATTACACTCACGGATCAGAGGTCCGAGGTTCGAATCCCACTCTTCCCCAACTTGATTTCCATTTTCTAATAGTGAGTTACTTACAACTCACCTCACTTTTTTTTACAAAAATGGTCACCAAAATTGATACATTTGGGTAAATTATAAGAACGCTAATATTTCTTTTAAAAAAAAAAAAACAATCTTGCTCAACATATACGTACAATTATAAACAGTTTTGCGTAAACATATTCTCAATTACACAGCATTTAAACAGGTTAATTAAAAGGTAACATTTTCAGGATCAGTTAGACGACATTTTTTAAAGAGTTATTGGAAAAGTAAAATATAAATAATTGCACTCCCTACATAATTTAGAAAAACCAAAATTAACATTAATTTCATGAGCATGAATAAAAAATTACTTTATTATTAATGTGTTTTTTCATAAAATTATCACTTTTATTGAAAACATGATTCACTAATTTATACACATTAAAATTGTTTATACAAATCTTGACACAGTCATAATTTCAGTTGTAAAATTTTGCATCATTTTAATTAAAATAATTGGAAATCTCAGTAAAAAAAGTTTTTGTCAAGTATCGTGTGTCGCAGAATAACGCCTTCTTTACTAATACGAGTATTATAATAAATAAGTACATTTCTTCTTAGGAAACGTTTTAAAAATAGTTTATTTTACCGGCTTTTTTGCAAAATAAAACAAAGGAAAGTTAAGTAGCAAAGTGTAATTATTTATTGTTTTATTGGAAAGCTAACAGACATTTATAAAATTATACGACACATATTATAAACATATTTCATAAGGTCAAATTAGAGACTTCCTCGTAATTGGTAAATAATAATACATAATGTAAAAATCTAATGGTACACAACTTTTTATATTTATATGTAGGTAAATGTAACGTGTATTTCAGAAATAAGAAAATAAATCTACCCTTGAATATCGGTAGCGCAATTAAAAATTGTATTTGATATTTTAAAAGAAAAACTAAATTTTACCCAGCCCTAAATCCATAAAATAAGTGGGAAGAAGTTAAAAATAATATACGTTAATTTTTTTTCTCTCAAAATTATTTTTTTACCCAATTATACAATTATTCTATTAGCGGAATTTTATTTATGTGTATGCATCTATTATCTTATAATTATATATAATGTTTTTTGGTGTTTTTTTTGTCGTGATAGAACTTTCGATTGGTCATCAATCGAAGTCAAGCTAATGATGATTGTTATTTTTGACATCTGTGCTCTGTAATACTACTAAAATTAATCATGAAACGCCTTACACTCCTCAAACGAAGTTTGAGAGTTGTGGAAATTTACAAGAAAAAATTGAAGAGATCATGGAATTTCTGTCCTTTTCACCGCCATTTATGTTACAATGAAAAATATTTATTAGTTAGCTGGAAACTGTATTCTTAAATTTTTTTTTTGGACATGATAACAATCTTCTTCTTCTAGTGCCTTGCCGAGTCCCGCCGACGTTGGCGTAATTTTAGGGCGAAATTTCTCTTAAGATAAACGGAAGGTTTTTGCGACATCGTACATCTTTATTCCCGCCAATAGTTAGCCAATCATAAACGCGTGTTGTGACGATACAATGCAATGAATCGATCTTTGAGGGATAAATTTGTGACTTGGATCTATAAAGGCTAATGTCATCTTCTTCTTCTTATTCTTCTTCAGCCTTATTCTCTCCACTGCTGAATAAAGGCCTCTTTCAAAAGTTTCCATTCCTTTCCATCACCCGCTTTCATCATCCACGTTTTACCGGTAATAGAGAAAATGTCGTCGACCCATCTTTTTTGTGGCCTTCCAACACTTATTTTGTTTTCCCATGCTAATGTTGTAAATCGTAATATTACAGGAGAGTAATTATTTAGCCATTTTGTGGAGTTATAACGAACCGTTTGACGCCTTTGATAACAAATATTAAATACAAACATTACGACACATGTATGTGTGCAAAAAATAGTTAAATTTATAAAGTTTTTTGATTGACATCGACCCTCTACAAAATGATGGCAAGAAAAACCTGACATTGGCCCGTTTAGATTCAAGCCATATAAATGATGACGTCGCACTTGTGAAGCCTGCATTGTATCCACGTACTGAATTCCAAAAAAAAATTGTAGTGCCTTCAAAATAAAAGAAAAACGCTTTTTTAATACGCCTGATCCATTATTTGTTTTTTTTTTTTTTTTTTTAATGTAGTTATAATTTATACGCTTATGGAAAGTCAATATATAAATAAATAAACAAAACAACACAAAGAGATAGTCAGTTTTCAATAAATAACTACACATTCCAAAAATAATCAAATAAACTAACACAACTAAAATAATACTATTAGTTCCATTATACTGCTATTTTCCATGTACTCATTAAGTCGATAATAGGCCTTTTTTTGGCGTACGCTTTTTATGAACATTTTGAACTTATTGTCCGTCATAATTAGGACACTGTCGGGTATTCTATTGTAGAAGCGTACGCAGTGCCCTACGAACGATGTGTTTACCTTACTTAGCTTCTATTTCGGGATTACCAATTTGCCTTTATTTCTAGTTTTATGCTTATGATTGTCGCTATTTTTTTGAAAGAGAGATATATTTTTACGCACATACATAATATTATCATAAATATACTGACTATAAACAGTCATAATTTTTATTTCTTAAAATATTTCTTAAAGAATTGCGAAAATTTCAGTTGTTAATACCTCTAATTGCCCTATTTTGCAAAACAAAAACTGCGTAAATATCGGCAGCCCGACCCCACACTAAAATGCCATAAGACATACAAGTGTAAAGGAAGCTAAAATAGACTTTATTACAAAATAGACTATACTTCATTCGCTGGAGATGTGAAATAAATAAAATATATTGCAAAAAAAATGTTTAAAAAAAAATTCCTTTACCGACTTACATAAAGGCTTTGTTTATTGTCGCACCCTGTTAAACCTAAATGTGAATTTTTAAAAAAACACGATGCCTTAACCTCGATTCAGAAATATTTCTTGAAATTTTCACTCTGATCGTGGTTTGTCGTATTTTATTATTTCTAAATAACCTATCGATATCTCTTTTTAACAAATGTATTAAGAGGGGCACAGCACGTATTTCGTAAGAACATTGATACACATAAACTTTTTTTATAAACATACGTACACGATATAATTCATCGACACAGACGATCTGCGATGCAAAAAAGGGTTATATTATGTTTAGGCAGTGTAGGTATATATATCATGAGGAAAAATTAATTTCATTACTGTATTTCTGAATTTGGTTCAAATAGGTGTGCATACCTTTCGTGAGTATTGATTTTTAATCATTTTCTTTATTAGTATGTTCGCATGAGGTCTCGAATCTGATTTCCAACTAAAGGTACCACCAACATCAAATTTCCGACTGGGTCGATAGTCTATACGAAAATTAATATTTCTACAAATTACAATTACAATACTGATTTTATCAGTTCCTGATTACAAATAAATAAAATAATTTGTGAGCAAAAATATGCAAAACCGGATCAGATTATGAACTAAAATAAACGCTTTAGTACACAAACTGTTGGAAAGGACACATTTTTTTCTTTCAAATGTTTTCTTTGCATTATATTTTAATGATTTATTTGACTTAATTGTGTTTATATTTGTATCAAATCAAAAACTAAGTTTTAGTCATGTGATTACAAACTAAATTGTTTTACTTAAATTACATATTTTATGTTAAAATTGAATTAATAGTTAAATAATCACTTTGCAAAATGTCATAAAGGATATTATAAAATGACGATGTATAAGTTATCAATAATAATAAAAATTAAATCTTGAACATGTACTGCACAGGACGTTTTCCCAAACAAATCTGTATTTCCATAATTTTCAACAAAAAAAATACGTATAATATTTGTTTCTCTATTTTTTTTTCCAAAAACCCATTTGATTTTTGGTAGTTTTTACTTTTAATAGTTAAAAAAATCCAATAACAATTTAAAGCGATTTTTTTAATTACCGAATTTCCTAAAATCTAAATATTTCTCAAAAAAGTGTAAGAGCCATAAGCAAAATGTTTTTTTTTTTTTTTAATAACTTTTTTCTAATAAAGAGATTATTCCTCTTTTTTTAAACATTTTTGTGGTTATATTTTTTAATATTTTTATATGACGACGGGCAGTCACTTGAGCCCGGGACACATACGTAATAAAAACACTAGTCTTTGCCGTCATGACTTGTACAAAATTATGCAAAAACTTTATGTTATCTATTACAGCAGTATAATTCACAACAAAAAATGTTTTCGTAGACTACTCAACCTTTGATATCTTTAGAAAAAGATTGCTTTTGTGACTAATTCATACAAAGTCCGTCATGAAATATTTATGTGGGTAATTTTAATTAAAATGAAAAATAAATTTTAATCTCAAAATTAGTATATAAAAGAGAGAAACATGAGAAGAATGGTAATGTTACAATGTTTAAAATTATAAATTTAGTCAGCCACCGATAGGGCAAAACCGTGCAAATTCCTTTTCAAAGAATTGCAATCTCCGTGTTGTAATAACTTTGTGAATAAAATATAAATTATTAGCTTTATGACGAATTTAAATAAGTAAATTATGCTTTATTTGTCACTTCACGTATGAGATACATAAATACTGAATTTACGATTTTGATTTCTTATAAATAAATCATTTAAAAATAATGCAAATTAAAACATTTGAAAAAAGTAATGCACCATCTTACATGTTGTCAATCGTCACGAAAAGTTTATTTTTGCTTTCAATTTAATCTGCTTTCGCATATTGTTTGCTGTTACGACTATTTGTGCATTATATTTGATCTTTTTAACGTTGATTCTATTTTTCCTTCCTCATTTCTTGGAAATATTTTTTGAGCCTTTTGGAGACATTATTTTCTTGAAAACCGTCTATTTCTGTACTAATTATCGTGAATGAAAAAGTTCAGCACTATGAGAAATTCGAAATGAAAAATGTTTTCTTGCACGCGGTAAAAATAGAAGCATTTTATCATATGGGAAAGTTTCTCTTAAATGTATGAAAAAAATAATATATATTATTTCAACAAAAATAAACTACTTTGAACGGCGTCACAACAACTCGCGAATCAGCAGAACTCTTCGACGAGAACTCTCGTTGTTACGGGTGGAGTAATTACAATTATTTAAAGAATCATAGCTCTAATAATACGATACACAATATTTAATTTTGGCTTAGTTTGACAGTCTATTATCAAATAAAAAAAATTGAAACCCACTGAACTTCCCCATTGTCATTATCAGGATTCTTGCTCTTTTCTGTTCCCATATTTTTACCAGATATTATTTAGAAGCTAGTCTATTGAATATAATACTTTACGCCAATTTTTACACAACACTTCAAAATCAATTCAAAAGCGTTTGAAAAACAGTTAAATAAGTGAATCTACGTCTTAAATTTTGTCCTAGGAATTTTTGAAATTACGTTACATAATTCATCATAGTTCTGTGACGTAATAAACTATTACTGTAGACTTTTTCTATTTTTAATTATTTCGTTTATTATTTGTAATCAGGAACCAATACAATGAATATTAAAATAAAATTATAAACAGTCTAAATGATTTCATCTCCCTTTCTATTCTGAACTAATGTGGCACCAGGACATTGATTGCAGTTTTACAACGATTGAATTTGGTCGTTTGATGAATTTTGATGTTAACACTATGGAAAACTAAAACCACACTTATCATTTATGAACTTATAAAGGAATTATTTCATTTTATTATTAACGATGTAATTAAATATGTAAAATTTTACATAACTTTCAAAATAAAATTTATCGAAATTGAAATACACGCTGATTTTGACATGGCATTAAATTTTTTGAATACGGATGTGTTATGAACAATGTATTTTAAAATTTAATAAAACGTAAATACGTTATTAATTGAGATAAACATAAACAATTCAGCTTGTAAAGATCGTATTAAAGTATTTTATATACATATGTAAGTGAATATGCTTTTATCGTTTCTTACAGTGAAAATAGGTGAAAATTTGCAATAATGTTTTTTGTTTTTTTAGCTTCACTATGAAAGGGGTACTGATATTTGTTCTGGGATGTCTAGTCTCAAGTTCCTTCGCCAGACCGATGGAAGATTTAGATAAACTCGACAATATCGATTTGGACGAAATCCTCGGATCTGAACGTCTCCTCAACAATTACGTCGACTGCCTGATGGATCGAGGGCGATGCACTCCAGATGCCAAGACCCTGAAGCAGAACCTTCCGGAAGCTCTGGATAAGGACTGCAAGACATGCAGTCAAAAACAAGTGGACAAGATTGACAAGGTAGTAAGCCATTTCGTCAACAAGAGACCAGATCTTTGGAAGCTGTTGGCCACCAAATATGACCCTAAGGGAATCTATGAAGTAAAATATAAGAAAGTGATCGAGAAAAATAAGGAGCATTAATTCACCATTAGATGCTGTCAATATTACGCAATATTAAAGTAAAACTGATGATTTTAATCGTAATGGGCAACATTTAGACTTAAAAAAGTCTAAATGTTTTCATTATGATATTGATATACATGTATCACAATCCGTATTGATAGTGTACATAATAAATACGTTATCAATATTATATAAAACAAATAAGATATTTATTTAATACCATTGTTGTTTTTTTTATACCCGTTGTTGATATAAATGTTTATATTGAGACCAATCAAGCTTATGGTCAATTAACTAAATAAAAATTAGCCCATGCGTTTGATTGAATATTTGTAATGGTTTATTGATAAAATCCTTTAAAACAGGCTTCCCTTTTTAACCATCCCTTTGTAAATGACTCATCCCATTTGAATAGCAGTAAAACATTAAACATTAAAAAGCCAAAAATGTCGTATATTTGTATATTTATAATTACCTGCTCATCTAATTATAAATATTAAAATTTCACGTTTTTTATGAATTTGTCAAGAGCCTCGAAAAAAGACGCCTAATAACGTTTGCTTTGCGATTAAATGTTTATCTTAAAAACTTAAAATCACCAAATTACTGAGTAATTACTGGAACGTAATAATTACAGCCTATTTTAAGCTTACTAAGAGATTCAAACTTTTTTTATAGAAACTATTTGAATTTCATATAATATTTAACTCCATGTCAAATATTTGATTAGATCTGTTTTTATTTTATCTTCGTATAAAAAGCATATTAATTTTTGTTTATACAAGAGATGCACTTGACAGAGGTTATAAAATAATACTTTTTGCACTTACAAAAACAACAATATAGAAGTATAAAATCTATCTGGGCCGGATTGAGAGCATGCTACTTGAAATTGTATTTTTAAAATATTTTCTTGGATATAATTGCCAAAAATTTATTTTGTGGCACTCATAATATTATGTATTCTATCAAATTTATTACGAATGTCCACAAAAATTTAATAATGTAAAGGTATTACTGTCTTTAGAAAATGTAGGGTATACATACACATATACATGCATTGGAAAAGTATAATTTAGAAAAATTTAAAAATATGTTATTTTTATGATTTAAAAGATTGTAAGCAAATAGAAAAAGAAAAAATTAAGTGTTCAAAAAGCTGCTTTTGATCTGACTCTGATCTGGCAGGTTGTAACATCTTGTTGAAACCAAATGTCATCAACGTCAATTTCATCCAACGCAAGCTACAAAAAGTTAGTCAACATGTCGCGATAACGAAGACCATTGACGGCACTGCATTGCCGGTTGCTCAAAAAAGTACGGGCCAATGAATCCGCCATTCCAAAATCCACACCACGCGTTCACACGCAGTGAAAGGCTGCTGATGGCTCCATCAACTTGGAAGTGCGCCTCATCGATAAAGGTGATTCTTTGGGAAAATCATTCTCGACTTGTTGATAGTCCATTATCCAATTACGAATGTTCGGCGCTGCGCATGGTCTGT
The DNA here is from genome assembly GCF_059751315.1 of Micrasema longulum. Lineage (NCBI taxonomy): Eukaryota > Metazoa > Arthropoda > Insecta > Trichoptera > Brachycentridae > Micrasema > Micrasema longulum. The sequence continues at coordinate 803,676 of NW_028278023.1, forward strand.
TGGCTTTAGATGTTGCGTTTATTGAATCTCGTAAGCGAGCATGTGCAGGTCTTAACTCAAAATTCGCGACAAAAAGTTTCTGGAGACGTTTAATTGTTGACAGCGATGACGAATCGAGGTGGAGTTTGTGTATACTTTCTCTAGCTGCCGCAATGTTTTCAAGCGATCGACCCGAACAAGGACAGCCAACTGCTTTAATATCCTGAACGGAGCCAACAGTTTCAAATATACTAATCAAATTCTTCACAGCTGCTCGAGATGATGCATAATGATGACCGAAAAATATGTCACATTTTTGAGCCGTCTCTGTATCACCATTTCGGTAATGAATTTTTACAATTTCTATGGATTGCTCGACTGAAAAACACTGCGTGACTTAACCTCAAACATTGCTGATAACAACTGTAAAATTTCTGCCTTCCATGTTTGACGTAACGTAAATTATTCGAAATTCAAAATTCAAGTAGGTTTATATGCTCCACGTGACTCCTTGATCATAATCTCTAGTTCATTTATGTCCATACTTATAATGATTGGGGGGGGGAGGGTGAACGTGGTTCGTGCGAAAGGAACGGAAGGACTGTTAAATGCCAGCATCGCTACATTGGATGGTCTGAAAACGTTTCACTCCATGGGTGGTATTAATTGCCTTATCCCACCCCATAAGCTTTTTTCTCCCTTGAAAATAGAGAGGTTAACAAAACCACCTTCAACTGAAGCCATTGGAACATTGATTGGGAGTCGTTCCACTGGAGACTTGAGAAAAAATCGGTAAAATTGGGCTTAAGGTAGTTGTTGTTAAGAATATGAGCGATTGTAACCCTGTTCCAGATTTTGCTTTCTTTAAACTCTCACATATGTTATGGTTTGCTGGTAAATGTCTCAGACTGGAAGAAATCCCTGAATGGAAGGGTTAAATGCGGGATTTGTATGATGGAGAGTCTCCAGAGAGGAGTGCTGTAGTGCCACTACCATGCATAAATGCATCCCCAAGTGATAAGAACACAATTTACACAGCCCTTAAATATGAAGCAAAACAAAGCCGCCAACGGGGAATAAGTACTCGCTACGTTGCATTTGACCAACCCCTGTATATCAAGTACCGTGAAATTGTGACATCTAGCCAAGATGACCCTGACATGAAATGTGTTGTCGAGAGATTGGGTGGGTTTCATCTTTTAATGTCGTTCTTGGGATGCTGGAAATGGTCTCAAAAAAGTGTTATGAACTATCTTGCAGCACATTCAGTAGAGAAAATGCACACCTTCAATTTTTTAAATAGTGTTGGTAGGGGTGATGGTTTTCGAGATTTATTGTGTAAATTCAAAAACGATACCATTAAACGCCCTCTTCTCCCCCCTTCCTCGAGCTCACCCCTCGCCATCGGGGACTTTTGATACACATTTATTCAAGTTGAAAGAAAGCGTTTAAGACCATTTCCAAAACTCAAGGATTTTTTCCCCCGAACTGTCTACTTTGACTGGACTATTATTTGTTGTTTTAAACTCATAAGCACATAGAATTCTACAAAAATTATCGTATATGCACTATAATCAATACTTTCTCAAGGTGTTTGCTGACCTACAAATATTTTTATTCTTAGAAACTCGTAATAGAATAAATATAGCACCTTAACGTAAAACAAATCACACATTGCTTTTTAAGCTGAATTAACATAATACAAATAGTAAGATGATGAAGATTTGAAAATTTGGGTTCGCTTGACTAATAAATAAGTGTTTTTTTTATTAAAGAAATATTTGCGTTGTTATAAATAACCCCAATATTTCAATTTCGGTGGCCATTTTCAACGTTTATAATTTTTTTTACTGTATTTAGTTAATATACGAATTTTGTTTATAATTTTCACCAGTGACCGGGTTTCGGCGTAACTGACATCGTGAGATGTAAATAACTCACAATTAGAAAATGTCCATCTTGTTGGGGTGAAGCGCGGTTTGAACCTCGTATATTTTATCCATGAGTCCGCGACACCGCGCCACGAAGAAGCATTGTAAGTAAAATAAATCAAATTAATTCACGAATCCTCCTATCTGGAGAAACCTGTGCTGAGGACAACTATAATGCTTTTCTTTTGTCCACGTGTCCCTCATATATTAGTTTGTCTTCTTTGTAAATATTCTTCGCAAAAAAAAATGTTAACATCGGCATTTCTCTTTTTGCACCCAGTGGTTGAATTGCATTGGAACGTTGGTGTATTGGTTAACTAAATGCAGCGTATCTTCTAATTTATTACACGAAGGCAACGTGATCAGTCTTGCGCTTCCCGTTCCAATCCAGGGTTCAGGGTTGGTATTATAAACGCAATTTTAACGCGTTACAGCGTAAATAATACCAGCCCAGTAGCTCAATCACAAATAACCATCGACGTGTTTAAAAACATGCTAAAAATTTGAGCGATCACAATGAAAAATAATGAACATGCTTAAGTTATCGCAGTCATAAGTCAACGCGTGTGTAATATCTAAGTCAACGCTCGTGTCGGTTTGTTTCTTGTTTCCCTCGTAAATAAATACAGTTCACTGACGAAAATTGGCGTTTACTATTAAATATTACAATATATTGCATTTACAAAATAGTAAGTAGTATCTAATACAAAAAAGTTAAAATGAATTACAATTACTATGGCGACTGCTTTTCTTGACATTTGTCTTGCCAACCGCTGCGCCGGCTAAATGCAATGAATAGCATGATAAATAATAAGTAAATAAATAAAAATAGCAGTTTTGGAATATTTTCCATTTTTAAACCGGTGAAATTGAAATATGGGATTGCGCAGCAGGATTATACGTCGCGAAACGTAAATATTTTGACATTTAATAGTAGGTGTTCACGGATGTTCCATTGTGATCGCGAATACGATAAACAACCATGGCGAGAAACTGTCATCAGGTCGCTTAGTTATTTGTGATTGAGCTACAGGGACAGTAAAATACTGCAGCGTAAAACCACTTTTCGAATAAAAATTTTACGTCAACCTTCCTAAAAATCGAACTCGGGACGCGTTGCCTTTGACGTTTTGCGTTTTACCACGTAACCACGATAAACTAATCCACTTTCACTGTGATCGGTGAAGTTAGTCAAGGACTTTTTATCGAATTGATAAACATATGCGATTGAGCTACTGGATTTTGGTTTTACTAAGAACTATATTCTTCATTCCGGCCAGACTCCGCCAGACGCGGGTAAAGCTCTCTCAAATCTGTAGAAGCAGAATACTTTTAGCGAGCACTAGGCACACAAAGAAGACTTGCTTAAAAAAAACAAAGATAATTAACAAATATTCAGACAGTTTTAAAAACAAGGTATTTATGTACGGACCTATCATAGGCACATGTATAAAGTTTGACTTACTGTTCCCAAGGATTTTTTCCTCATTAGTAAGTTATTACAATCAGAATTATAGAGTTGATTTTCAAGAATGGTTTTCCAAATGTAGGAATTTTGCACGCAGTTCTCTGTTGCAACTAAGTTGTCAGAGTTAAATTGTTTTCATGAATGATTTTTTCCTAACTATTATACATAATATCATAAGTACAAAAAAAACCGACCGCAAATCACGAAGGATCACCGTGAAAAATCATTGCGTGTTAATTATTATTGTTGCCATAGTATTTGTGGGAGCTTAACCATTAACGGGGGTTTTTAAAGACGTTTAATTACTGTCGGTACGTTAATATTTATTAAGGTTATAATTTTAAGACAAAGAAGCGTTAATTATAATTTTTAAATGTTTTTTTCTAAATTTACTGCAACCGAGAGGGAAAACATTTTCGAAAATGGAATATGGAAATTTAGGCGTTTACGGGGCTGATGCTTAAAAAATCAGAACTAAACTTCGTTTAAAAAAAACAGTAATTTCAATGAAATGAATACTTTTATATTTTGATCTACGTTTTATATTTTCAAAACTTTTATATATTTTTAATGTCTACTTGATAGAAATAAAACCCGTGCTATGTCAGGACTTACAAATGAACGCAGTTATGCAGAAAGCAGCCAGTCCACAATTTTGAAAAAATGCGATATTGGTGTATCAGGTGAAGTAAGGTCAATCTTATGTTCTGTTAAAAACAGCCACGCTGCTTTCATACAAAAAACTGTAATAATCACCTTCTAAAAATAGTGTTGATCTCAAAAATTTTTTTATTTCCCCACAGCCCACAGCTCTAGAAAAATCTTACAGTACTTTAAAATTACTACTAAAACTGGTCAAATGTGTAATTAGATACTTGTTTGAAAGATAAAAAACTAACATATTAATTGTTTATCATTTGTCAAAGTCAAAATCATTTTAAATTTGATCATTCACTTTTTTTACAAAAGTGCTATTATCTTAGTTTTGCTTCTCTATGGCTGGCTGCTTTCTGCATAACTACGTTTAAATGAGTTAGTAACGAATACAATATTCAAGTTTAGAACCAACGTTAAAAAGGTTTTTTGTGCGTCCACGTTGTTATTTACAACTCGACAAATGAAACAATTTGAACCATCCATTGTGTTATGCAAAGAACATCTTTGAGTGGCATCATATGATGTCGGTGACAAATTGTTTCGTAGAGAGACACTTCGGACTGTTTTGTTGAACTCCCCTTAGCCGCGCTGGTGTCGGCGTGATGACGTATCGCAACTCCGAGATGTCCCCTCCGAAAGAATCACACAGCGATTAATAATTCAAATTGACTCCACGGGATTTTTCTCTGGAGTGAGGGGTATAAATACTGCCTGCATGTGCAGCGAGGATCATTCAATCTCAGTTCTTAGCTCAGTGTACATTGTGGTAAGTAATTATCTCATTACTTGATTTTATCCACAATGGTAGGTTGAAAAACTTGTTTGGTGTTATCGTGTATTTGCTAATCAAGGGCAAACACGATCGTGTTAAAATCCTTTTGTTTAACCTAGAAAATAAGTGTGTATAAATATGTATTTTCCCAGTGAAATCTTATTAATCCGCGTTTTCAATTATCGTGTAGTCAAATCCACTTGAAATTCAAAATGACTTGTCTTTTTTTTGCAAAATATATTTGAACACCATTCAGTAAAAGATATTTATTTTTTAACGAAGCAACAACTGAATACAAGTTACTGTATGTCATTTATATTTAGTCGTTTCTGTATAAATTCTACCGGTAATCGAACTCGAAATCACCGTGCCAGCAAACATGCGTGCAAGAGTCTTAGCCTTCACACCACGGGGACCACCTGGCATGGCTTCTTCCGCTTTTATTTATAATTTGTTTTTTGTAATGATGCCATTCCAGTTAAGATATGGTCGCTTTGAAACGAGTAGGGTTTAACAGTTTTATAATTTACATGGTAGCAAAATGGATAATTAAATAGTTATATTTCCATATTTTTGTACTAATAGCTCTACATATTTTCAGCAGGTTAAATGACTTAAATGATTGGTTTTTAGAAGAAATAATATTTTCGGTATCAAAGTAACTCAAAATAGTATTAACAGATGTCACATGCTGTTATTTGATGTTAAAATACATGTTTTTACAATGAAATTATAGGTAATTTAAAAATAAACATTATTTGCGTAAACGTGTAATATTTAAAAATTATGACGTGGGAAGTAGTTATTTTAAAATAGGTACAAATTAATAATTGTTATTTAATGGTAATAACAAGGAGGATTGCAAGTTGTTTCATAATTATCCGGTTCAAACATCATTCTTTCTAGAATGCAAGCAAAATGAGTAAATAATTATTTATAAGTTATAAAGGTACTTTAAGGCCTTTAGTTCATCAAGAATAGTGAACGAGGCATGTGTCAGGGACATGCTTCTAATCAATGGCACTTCAAGCCGTACTTTGACCATTAACGGTCATGGGCAAAGTTAAAAATAATCATTAGTTGTAATTATAATATTTACCTACGCAATGGTTATGTTCAATATTATACTATGCTTGTGGAGTGAAACAATTTACTTAACAGAGTTATTTTATCGTTTGTATCAAAGATATATGGGAAAAATAATAATGTTTGATTAATTTTTTATTACCGGTGGGAAAATTATTCAATGACATCGATGCACAAATTCGCAACCCGCATTGAACATTTGCTTCGTCCAAAAACGTAAAGTAAGCATTTTGTGCAATGAAATGTTTTTTATGCCTTAGCCGAGTGTTAAAAAAGCGTATTAAAAAATATGCTTTTCATATATTCAATTTTATTGAAATCGTTTGAAACAAGATAATTACTGGTTTAAATAATAACTGTCGTCGTTCAAAGCGGTACTAGCAATAATAATAGTGGTACGCAAAAACAGAATTTAATGTTTAAGCGTTTTAAATATTGAACGTGTAGAAATATAAATTAACAGCTAGTAACCACAGTTTTTGGTTTTAAATTAAGTCATATATTTCCCATTCAGCACCCAGTGGTGCATAGGGCACTTTATATGTAGGTATACCAAACGCAACGTATTTTAATAATATGTTAAATAAAGATACGGTGATCTGTCTTACGCTTCAAGTGCCAGTCTAGAGACTGCGATATATCGCAGTGAATAAATTTAAAAAATGCCTCGTGTTGACCCAGTCAGTTGAATTGAAACTGGAACTTAAAGCATTTAAAAAATATATATATATTTGTTTATTTTTCCATACGTATTTACATATACATAGAATTTTATTTACAAAAATACACTTTAAAAAAATACATCTTAAAATTAAGTTAAAACATAATTTGGAAAAATGTTTACAAAGACTTCAGCATCTGAGCGTGGGCCATTCCTTTTTTAATGATTGATAAGTTTAAACCATGTAAATATGGTTAACGCGTTAAATACGAGGCGGATTAATCTTAACTTGATTTCCTTTTTATTTTAGGATACCCTGAGAGTGACCGTCGAGTCTTAAACCCTTAAGGGTATGGTTTTATTTCACACCCTGAAATATGACCTGATCCTTGGATTAGTGTTAAAGACTCGATGGCCTCTCTCAGGTAAAAATCATGTAAAGGAAATAAAGTGAAGATTAATTCGTCTCGTGGTGTACTGGTTGCAGCTTTTGTCTACCGTGTCAAAGTCCCGAGTTCAACTCCCAGCTGGGTAGTTAAGTAATAGTTCATAGTCGTTGGTCTTGATCTGAAGCGTGAGACTGATCGTCTTGCCGTCGTGTATGTGACCTCTGAGGTGTAATGGCTAAGACGCTTGACTCACTCACATAAGGTTTAGGGTTTGATTTCCGGTGAGAACACAAGTTGCAATAAAATCCAAGAAATATTTTTCTCTATTCGTCTGAGCGATGTGGTTTATTTTTAATAAATTATTTTCATGTACTCTTTCCTAGCTGCTTTAAAGGCTTTTAAAACAGAGGCTTAGCAGGTCATTCCTTAAAATAAAAAACACAAAAATAAAATGTCGTTTTTCTCTAGCTACATGTTCTGTGCTGTAATTCGGACTCCTGGCCTTAATCTGGGTAAATAAACCGGTTTGTGGTCCCGTGGCTAGTGTCGCGGACTCACGTATTAAAGGTCCGAGGTTCGAACCGCGCATTACCACAACATGATTCCCATTTTCTAATAGTGAATTTATTTGAAATGAAATTATGAAAAATTGAGATATTGCTGTTTTCGGGTGCAGTAAAGTCAATTCTATGTCCTGCTGAAAATAACCAGCCCGCGTTTATACAAAAACGGTATTTATCACCTTTTAAAAATAGTGTCGATCACAAAAACGGCATTTCTCAATTTGCAGTAAACACCCACAACACTACAAAAATCTTACGGTACTTTAAAAATCATTAAAACTGGTCAAATACATAATCTGTGATATAAAGAAAACTAATGTGTTCATTGTTTATCATTTGTTAAAGTCAAAAACATTCAAACTGTTGTGTAAATTTGATTATTCACTCTTTTCTCAGTTGCATTTTTCTATGGCTGGCTGCTTTCTGCATAACCACGTTCATTTACAACTCGTTGAAAATGGTTCCAAAATTGAGATGTTTGGGTAAATCATGAGAACGCAAATATGTATTTAAAACATATATAAATCTATCAAATTATTAAGATACGCGGCATTAAATTGCAGTGTCCTTTGCACCACGGGATGCAGATAGGTTAATCATGGTTTATCTACACGTAATACGTGCATTAATTTATAAATCTATAAAACAAGGCGGCCTCCGTGGTGTAGTGATCAAGACGCTTGACGCACAGACGGAAGGTTCCGGGTTCGATTCCCGGTGAGAACACAAAAATCAAATGTGATTTTTCTCAAGCCTGGGTATTCTGTGATGTAATTCACCGCTGTAATGGGCCTCCTGGCCTGTTGTGGTGCAAAAAAAAAATATATATTTTAAATTAGAGTTAGAGAGCATTGAAAAATGCCTTCTTTATATAAATGTGTACTCTAGATTATCTATAAAGTTTATCGAATCACCCAATAAGTTATCCACTCAATCATTAAGCAGAATAAAACTTTTCCTTATAGCTTATGGATATTGAGTAATGATTATAATTAACCAAGATAGAGGCTAACGATACTCACAATACCTTATATTGAATTCATAACACAACCATAAACCTGTACAGGAAAGATATTTGATTTAATTGATGTCTATTATAATCAGATGGAAAATTATTTATATGTAAAGCACGTATTTAAAAACACTTCGTTATATACAATCAATATGTAATATAAAACGACGGTTGTGTATACTGTGAACACAAAAATAATTACCTCCAATTATTTGCATAATTTAAAATATGCGTAAGCATAAATTATGTGAAACTAAAATAAAATGTTCCACTTATATTTTTATAATTTGACAACCAACTAGTTTCGGCAATACTATGCCTTCTTCAGGGTTGATTACAAACTAACATAACATATATAATTTTTTCACAGTGATGGTATAGTGGGCGTGGCTACGGGAGTAGAGAAGAGATGGTGTTTGTGTGTGGATTTAGGGAGAGGTAATATATTTAAAATAGGACTTTTACTAAGATTTAGTTGATTATTAATATTATTTAAATTTTTATTTACAGCCTTTCTAATCTCCTTATTTCAAAATAATAATGAGTGCATATCCTTTTTTGTTTGTATGTAAAATTTCGATGCCATCTTCAAAGTTTAATGAGTGACTATTTGTTAGGATATGGTCAGCAAAATTCAGAAAAAATATTGTTTTTAAGACATCTCATATGTTCTTTAAGTCATGGCACATCAACTTGTAAATGCCCGATCGATCTAATTTATCAGTTCTTTGTTTAGTGTTTTTTAGTATACTTCCAATATTATTGGTTGTGTAAAATGCTGTTTTCAGTCAAATTATAAAAATATAAGTGGTACATAAAAACAAAGTGATTTAATTTTATTTTAATATATTAAATAATAATGTTCCACAATGCTTCAAACATCAAAAATATAAATTATGTGGACAAAAAATATAATAGCAACGTGGCTACAACGCATGAGTTTATATACGTACAGGGGTAGTATTTTGAATCTCCTCTTTCCCTTAGAGAGTGAATTATTTGGGGATTTTTATTTTTTGCATGCACCTAAACTTTGCTTCATTTATGGCCACACTGATGATTCATCATCATCATGAGCTCAATAGCCCTGGGTGGGCCTTGGCTGAATCCAGAAGTCTCCTCCACTCTTGCCGGTCTGCTGCCCTTCCTCTCCAGTTCCTCACTTCCAACCAAGTCATATCTGCGCTGATGCAGTCCATCTATCGGATTTTGGGCCTTCCTGGGCTTCGTCGTCCTTGTAATAACAAATATTTTTATTAAGAACATTATTGAGCCCTTAACAATTACCCAAAACACTTAATTAGGTTGAATTGACCAAAACCGTCTTCTTTTTTTCCATGTATTAAACAGTTTTATATATCATTTGACGTTTAATCATCAGTGTGGCCATTATATGAAGCAAATCATCGTTGTATCAAAAAATTTAAATTTCCAAATTAACCACTATCTAGGGGGTAGAAAAGATTCAGAATACCACCCCAGATCAATCCTTATTAAAACGAGCAATAAAAAAAATAATGTTCTAAATGTAGATGATAGGTGTAAGATGATTATTTTAAAAATAAATAAATTTCTCAACAAATAAAGTAGCTAAAAAAATACACATTATTGTCATTTAATTTCCGCAACTAATGGTGCATAGCACACTGTTTTGGTACATCAACTGCAGCGTATCTTATAAGGGTAAGAAGATCAGTCTAACACTTCAGGCTAATCTAGGAACTGTGAAATATTCTAGTGTAAAAATATATTTTTAAAGAAATATTTCATGCCAACCATGTCGGGAATCGAACTCTAGACCTCTTGCATCCTAGGCGAACTCGCTGACTATTAGACCACGAGGCCTACTTATTTCGTCGCGTTGGGGAAACAAAGTTATATCTAACAAAATATGTTTTACATTGATCTTTTATTATATTTATATTTAAATATCGGTATGATCTGCATCAAAAGTTTAAAGAAAAATGAAGGGTAATAAAAATATAAATATACCTTTATTAAACAATTAAATACATACGTCGATAGATTGCTTTAACGGAATTTAAAATGCAGAATTTGAAAATAAAACTATTCGTTTGAGCATATTATATTATTATTTTTATTCTTTTTTTTTAGAATAAATTTTTTCCAAGATGAGATTCCTAGTCGCCACCGTTTTCGTGTGCATGTTCGCCTACACCCTGGCCCAGGATAAATATACAGACAGGTGGGACAACATCAACCTGGACGAGATCCTTCAGTCTGATCGTCTCCTCAACAAGTACGTGGAGTGTCTGCTGGACAAGGGGCGGTGCGCTCCCGAGGCCAAGACCCTGAAGGACACTCTTCCGGACGCGCTGGAGAACGAATGCAGCAAGTGTACCGAAAAACAGAGGGACGGATCTTCCAAAGTGATCAGGCATTTCGTCAACAAGCGTCCCGACCTCTGGGCTCAGCTTGAGAAGAAGTATGATCCTCAGAACATATACGCCGAGAAATACAGGGATGTCGTTGCTAAAGAAATCAAAGCTTAAATCAATTTTCGACTCCGTCAATTATACCCATGTCGACATTTGCAGTGATGAATCCATCCAAACTGATGAATCCATGACCATATTAAGTTCTTCTCTTTCCCTTTAAGCGATGGTATTTATTAAATCTACCACTAGTGTGATATATCTTCTAAGCAGAATCAGTCCAGCCACGTGACTTGAGTATAGTCAGACCTCATCATCATGCTTATTCTTTTCTTGAGCCTTTAAATTTTGTACTGCTATAGTTGTAATTTTTCGTTACTTTTGTTACAATAAATTATATATAAAATATTCGTGTATTAATTCAAAATGTTTTTATTTTATTTTATTTATCTAGTATAAACAACATTGGTTTTTTTATATTTTTTTTACGTTTTACATAAAACTTTTTTTCACTGGGCGCAACCGGTGTCGAGGCATTCATTTACATGATTTTATATTATATACTTATGGTGTCTAAAAAATATACTTAAATAATACATATTCATACTTAAATCCACACAGATATATATGCATAAATAAAAGTAAAATAAAAAAAAAAGAAGAAAAAAAAGAAAACAAAATTATATTATTAGTACAGCTCACATACTTAACTTCTGTGTAGATATTAAGTCAAGTAACAAGCTACTGTCAGTTCCCGGTGGCCCAACATCCGTATAAATGCCAAATATACGAGTATATGACATATATTCATCGAGACACTGTGTGGACGCTAATACAAAACATGAAATGCAAAAATTATTTTATATAAACAAGTCTACTGCTTTGGTGGGGTGACTATCTCAAGAATACAAAGTATAAAAAATAGTACATACATCCAGTTAAAGTTTTTCACAAATATAATGAGAGGAAATGTTACACAGTAAAGAGAAAAAAAATTCAATTTATAAGACAAGAGAAAAAAAGCACGTAAAAGGGTTAACGGATGAGGAAATAGAGTGGAGGAGAGGGATTTTCATAATATGGTTGACCGATTAAAATTGTTTATATGATAATAACGTAAACATAAGCATATTACACATTGACAAATGTCTTATTTTACAGTGTTTCGAAAAGTTTTTTTTTAAGTCAAAAAAAAATGTAATAAAAATATCTAAATGGGGACAAAGTAAATTAAATTTGGAGCATCTACGATAAATAAACGAGTTTTGAAGATATTTTTTTTTTTAGGTAATGAATTATAAAAAAATGAACTTGTCTTGTTGACTTTACGGGACAATTAATTGAAATACGCTCTAAGAGATATGGACTATCGGTAAAATTGTTTAAAATTTTGAAGAGGAAAGACATATCAGAAATGCTTCTACGTTGAGTAAGGGAAGTTTTTAATATCTATGTAAAGAATGTTTTTATTATCTATCATGAACCCCCTAATAAATAAACAAAAATTAATACTTAGAGTGATTCTTCAATGTCCCCGACTTTTCTGTCTGAGACATTGTTTCAATTTATGAAGATACTGGACATTAGACATTTTTTTTGTCATGCGGTATTGCAAGGAGATTCCAGCAGAATGCTCGTACGAGGTTTTCCTGCAATTTGAATTATTTAATACCAAACACACGTACGACTTTTCCTCTGAGAAATCTCTCTTTTGCATCCCCAAGAGTGTTCAATGTCCTAGATGAACATATCAAGTTCTCCAAAAAAGAAAGCCATTTTCAGAAGTGTACAAGTTTGGATTTTGTCTAAGGGAAGAGACCATTGCAGAAGACTGCTGGGAGATATTGCATAGGTTTATGTATTAAGTGTATTGTCCTGATGTTTATTGAAATATATGTTCATGTAATAATTTAAAAAAAATATTTTTGCTATTTTTCTATAATCTGCATACTTCCAATTTTTATTATGCTGTATCCCAATTTAACACATCATAGTTCTTGGCCTCATAGAGTTGCGGATACGTTTTAAAAAAAAGAATACAAGTATTTGTATTTTTATGAATAAATAATGTAAACAAATCAAATAAAATAATGTGTACGCCGGAAAACGTGTGGTAAAACTATGTACGATAGATGCATTAATATTAAAATTCTTACATGCAAGGCAAATATAAAAAAAATAATTAATAGGATTTAGCGCTGGTAGGGATTTTTACATATTTTATTTTTATTTTATTAGGTAATTCAAGAAAGATACATACTAGAAAACATACAATTTGAAAGCATTCGTCGATACAATTTTACATGCGTATATTTCTTCAATTATAGAATTACACAAAATAGATTTATTTATTAAGATGATATTTATAATACTAAGTACTACTACTAAGACATATTTTTGAATATTAAAAAAAAAAATTACAGGATACAATGCAATAAAAAATAAGTTGAACGTGTTTACTTATTAAATAAGATTTATTCCTAAGAGATTATTCGCAAAAGCTGAGATTGTGAATATTAAGATTATAATATTGTGAACGAATGTTGAACAAATTGCTTTGATGAAATTTACGCTAATGCTGATGGATGCAAAAGACGAGAAAGATCCAGAAAGATCAGGCAGGATTAATTTTAACATATACTTGAAAATGGATGAGAGAAATTGGAATAATTGACGTATGAGAAGATGCATTATTTTTGAGGGAGGTGTAGGTATAAGGATAGAGTGCTATGCTGCCCTGCTAAGGCTAAAAGTCATATCTGCTAAATTGCTAATTTTCCAAGACATTATTGTTTTATGCTTTGCCAATCTGAATCCTTTTTTTTAAAAAAGAGGATATGTAGTATTTGAGAAGCAGAAATGATTTAGTAAATATATAAAGCTATCGAATATCTGTTACGAAAAAGAAAAACGCATGACGTTTTTTTTAGTTACGACTTTTAGGCTTTGCAGGGCATTATGGAATTTAATCTCTACCTAACCCTATCTGTAATCTGATTTAATAAATAGGAGTAGTTCGAGGGGGTGCTTGAGGTAAAGAGTGGTAAGTGAATTTATACCTCTGACCTTTATACCACAGTAATATCTCTACACCCATACTAAGAAACCGTGTGACGGTCTGTTGCTTCAATATACCTTCTACCTACAAAAAAAATAGCAATTTTTTTTTTATTGCACGAAACTGGCCCACTACGCTGTGAAACTATTAAGATATATATTTTTTTATTATTTTTATGTCGGAACACTGAAGTTGCAATTTGGCAGAAAAAAACTACTTGAGTTGGAACTTACAAACTAGTTAATAAATAAAACAGCTGAATAGGTCAAACATTTGCAAAAGACAAATGATTTATTTATTTATTTTATTTGGGAAATCTACAGTTCTATATACATATTTATAGTAAACAAACAGATATAGTGTATAAACTCAGAACTAACAGATTTCCACATAGTATACAAAGTTTGTAAAGAATATATTACATATCAAATAAATACCCTATACATATAAAAATGTTATTTTTATGTACTCGTAAATATATTTCAATAATCAAAGATCTTTTAAATATTTATTTTAAGAACATTAAGTTACTGTAAATTGGGCGGAATTAGGACAAGAATGCTTAAAGAGAGGATAAGGAGGGGAAGGGAGATGTACATATTTATTATTATAATGTCTGCTAAGTTACATAATGCATTTTGAGTGTAAATTTTAAATCTGACAGAGTGATGTTTGGGTAGTCTAATTTTTTTAATTTTCCATTGTACACTGAAAAAGGCCTACGAAAAAAAGCATTTTTAACATACGATGTTTTACTTATTGGTACATGAAACAGGTGGTACCGTCTACAAATCCTGGCTGGCACATGTATTGTTATTAAACTAAGTAGTTCTGTACAGCCAACTATTCCTGTCATAATTTTGTAAAGCAGTAGTATTAAATGAAATTACATAATTAATTATTTGGACTTGAACTTGTAGTATCCTTATAATATTATAATACTTTTCCAGTCCTCATCCGGTATCCAAATATTTTTTGTGTATGTATGTATGAACAGTATGAACACATCTATTTCTTGTTATTTTTTCTATAAACCTAATTTATTCATATTATCAATAAAAACTTCTTCTCTGTCGTTCCTCAGTTCTGAGAGTCGTGATCATTGGTACTCTCACCAGCCATTCCATTGACAAAGCGTCTCCACTCTTCACGGCTCTGCGTCCTCTCCACAGCTCCATATAGGGTCGCCCGTGAGGTTGTTTTCACTTGGTCGATTTTTCAAGCTGCAACTCTGCCTCTGCTTCTTCGTCCTGGCACACTGCCTGTGATTATTATTTTCTCCAGATTTTCTGGGTCACGTCTAGCTATGTGTCCGAAGAACTGCATCATACGTTGACAGCATATGGCCGATAGGCGAACTATAATGTTGAGTTCCTCCAGTGTAGAGACATTTGTTCTTCTGGCTGTCCATGGTAATCTCAGCATTCGACGCCAACACCACATCTCGAAGGCATCAATTCTCTCCTGCTCACTTGTTTTAATTGTCCACGTTTCTGCGCCATATAAGAATATTGGGAACACAAGCGTACGGACTGTGAACATTTGTGTTTTTTTCGAGATGCCCCGATCTTGCCAAATTTTGGTCAGTCGAGTCATTGCATTTTTCGCGATTAGGATGCGTCTTTTAATTTCTGAAGTGCATGCACCGCCCGCAGAGATGTATAAGCCTAAATAAACAAAATCTTGCACTTTTTCAAGGTCTTGGAGTCTAGTTGATGGTTGTAGCATATTCATTTAAGTTCTGTTTATTTCCGACCCAAATTCGCGACTTTCTGTTTCTACCCGAGCCAATATATCTGCCATTAACAGCTCGTCTTTAGCAAGTTAGAAAAAAAAACAGCAGGAGCTTTTATATTACGAATTCCTAACATAAAATTTAATGCAAATCCAATAGACCAGTAAGTTTTGGAAAGTAAAATTTAAAAAAAATTTGATATACAACTTTGCCCTGGGTTTAGACGTTCTTTATAAGTAACGAAGAATTTTTATTACGTTCATAACAGAATCAATAGATGTCGCATTTGTATTATTTTACTCAATTTAGTCTAGTTTATTTCGATACTCATTTTTTTAAAGCCAATCGGCTGGCTTACAAAAGCCCTTACGAATTGCTATTAAAGATTTATATACATTATCTGAACTTAACCGAAACAATCGTTAGAATTATTTAAGTTTAAGTGTAGGTACATATTAGGGTAATTCCATGGTAACTTTCGTTACATTTAACTCCAAAACTAAGTTTTTTTCAATGCATTTAATCCACATAATGTAAAAAAATATTTATTATGTATATCACTGTACATTAAACATCGATCAAGGAAAAAACATCAGCAAAGCAATAATTTAATTAAGGCAAACAAATATTTTTAAATATTAATTTTGCTTTGGTAGAGCAAGTTACATTGTGCGACATGAAGTTTTATGCGAAGGTATATAATGCTAAAACTCAGTTCTAATTAAACATACAAGAAAAAGTAAAAATTACCTTTAAAATTAACTTCAAGGAATTTTTGATTGTTTCAATAACGATAAACAAATTTCGGTATCTATTCAGAAAAATAAGTTCAAAAAGTAACGAACGTAACGTGGTTTTGGTATATTTATTTATTTACTTTTAGGTAGTTTATTACACATTATTTGAGACATAAGACCCATGGGACTAAAAGTCCCGTGTTGAGTTGGGACGAGCAATTAGTTGACACAGACACATGAGTATATCATCACAAATATTATATAGGATTAAAAACAACAATAATAAAAACAAAATATATGGCACACCAATATGGTAAACAGTAACGTTTAATTATTTAACAAGTCATATTTTTCAATGAAATGCGTAAGGATGCTACGGAATATAATTAACGCTATGGTAATTTTGCTATTATATTTACGGCAAAGATTCACTCATCTGAGTCTTTACCTATTTTTTTTTATTCTTGATTTTTTTTGCACTGTAATAGGCCAGGAGGCGATCACAGCGGCGAATTATAGCACAAAACAAACAGGCTCGAGAAAAAGCACGTTTTAATGTTTGTGTTCCCACCAGGAATCGAACCCGGAACCTGCCGTGCGTAGTTCAAGCGTCTTAACCACAAAACCACGAAGGATGTGTTGGCAGACAGGCGCCGTGGCGCAGTTGGTAAGACGGCCAACTGTGATACTGGCGTCGTGGGTTCGATTCCCGCCAGTTGCAAGAAAATAATCCAAAAAATATTTTTTTCTCAATTGGTCGGGGTGTTGTGGTGTACTTTTCATTATCTCCTTATCTCCTTCGATATCCCCTTTATCCCACCTGCTGACAAGCCTAAAATAACAGGCTTAGCGGGCTATTCCTTTTTTTTAAAATAAACATTTTTCACACGTTTTCTTTGTCTTTTGCGATGTTTTAATTTCTATTTTTTAAATTCGCGTCGCATTTTCATGGAAACACCCATTATAGAAATAGCACGATCTAGACAAACATGGCAAGCGTGTCATCTTTAAGCCAGGAGTAATAATACCGCTGGCTTCTTGAATTTATGTATTTATTTACATACGGTTAAATGAACCTTTTACAAAATAATAATTCAGTTCAGTGTTAGCATAGTATTTATATATTCTATTTTTGTTATCAAAAACATTTTTCACTTTGTGGTATGACATTTTACACTTATTTGTTTATAAATTTGTAAAAACCACTTAATTTTTTTAAATTACACTTCGACCGGTTTCGAGGTTACTACCTCATCGTCAGGAATTTAACTAACTTATAATTACACGCGTTACTATTTATATAATAAAATATTGTATGAAAGAGACAGAAAATTGAAAGAATATTCTGTTTTCAAAACAGTGAAGAGGGTAAAAAAAAAAAAAAGCAAAATTAAAATATAAACTAACATAGTAAGCACTGTCCATTCTCACTAGGTATAGTAAATACCGGTTCTGAGGTAGACAGTATTTCTTTTTTATTTTAGTATAAAATACAGCATTTTTTTACTAAAGATGTCTAAAGAAAATTAATACAAAATTGAATTATATATAAAAATACAATAATCTTTAAAAAAACTTTGGAACTAATTTGTTTTACTTTAATGAGGCTTCTTTTGGTAATAATAGGTGGTAAACTGTGGAAAAAAAAACAATTAAATAATTACAACAAAATATTTTTTTTCAATGAAAGCATCAAGTGTATCATCATACACTCGTAGAAAATAGTAGTAAAAATTAAATGTAACATCTGTAACAAATACAAAAATTTACCCATATAATAAAACACGTAGGTACTTAAATTATTCAAAATAGCAGTTACGAATGAAAGAAAAAGAAAATTACTTCAGTTTGGAAGTTAAGTTTTTATTCAAAACCGTTATTAAAAGAAAAAAAACTTGTTTTTTGAAATAAACTTTGAATAATTAGGTACAACAAAGTAAAATATAATAAAGTTAAAAATTCTCAAAAAGAAATTAAAAAAAATTAATCACTGTTCGCTGTTTGATTTTCCATGAACGTACTCACCTGGGGTGATATTCCAATTGCTCTCGCGACCGTAGAAAACACTTTTATATAAAAGAAAAGTGTTTTCTTCAGCCGCGAGAGCGGTTCAGAATAGCGCCGCTGGGGTACTCGTTAAACACATGATTAGAATAATTGTGAATAGAAGACCAGTTCAGAGATGATGGAAATTTGTATATATTAGTAATTATAGTCAGCATTTTTAAAGTTATACGTTATAATTTATTGTATGCCCTCTTCTTCTACGATGTTTGTTTGCTTTCAGTATAATATAAATAGGTGAGTCTATGGATACCGCTGGATCATTTGTAATATGATTAACTGATTTTAACTTTATGGTAATTGGATAAAATATTTTGTCATTAACATTAACATTTTTGAGATTAGTTTTTGGACAGACGTTAAAGTACCGTATTGATAAGTTTGATTCTCCATTTTGAATACGATTTTCCAGATTTTCGCGCAGGTTGTTGTGAGGATGTGAGGTAGTTTCGTTCCAGCCAGTCTTTTGTTTACAAACATTTGGACAAACTCAAATATTGTAATGAAACCAACTGGTCCAAGAAGAAGTTTATAAATTGAAAAATTGTTTTCAGGCGTTGCCTAGTATGTAAAGTAATTCAGTCAGATGAATCTCTTCACAACAATAAAGGTTTCAGTTCTTTAACTTCACTAAAATCAACAAATGGAAGAATTGAAGAAACGTGGATGTTCAAACATAGGCAAAATAGTGAATGTTACACAGTGTGTAAAGTGGCCACTTAAACCAGCCAATGACAGGTCATAAGCCCTGTAAATGCCTAGACTTCCATATTCCCTTATTTAAGGAATTCTCCATCCCTGTTGCTATTTGTTAATTATACTTTAAATTCATTTGTTATACGTACCTGTAATAAATATAATGGACTCAGTATTAATGTTGACATTTTTAACTGCACGATGTGCCTATTTATACAGAAATTTTTTTCATGGAGTTGATTATTTGGGATAGTTGCTAAAAATCTTGAGTGGTTTATAATATGCATATGTATTGCATGTAATGTATGTGTTTGTATATGTTTTATAAATGCATGTAGATGTGCGTATGCATGTGTGTATATGTATAAGTGCATATATGTGAGCATGGATGACTCAGAGTGGGCATTCGGTATTGGGTACATAGGAAACGCAAATATTAACGATTATTCTTTACTCACTTAAGTTTTTTATTTATTTATTTTTGTCACATTTAACGTTTACTTTTACTTCATTTACAGAAACTTAATCGCTCTTTTATGCTAAATAGTCTTTTTTTTTAATGCTTATTATGTATGACTGTATGTTTTTGAATAAAATAAAATAAAATATGCTCTCACAAGAGCACTATAGTGACATAAAAAAATGTAAAATGTGCAAAACTGAGGCCTTATTCTGTAACTAATTCGTTTCGTTGATTCATTTATATCATATGATAGGGAACGAGTAAGAAATACGGTGTAATTTGCGTAAGAGATATATAGCGAACGAACGAACTAACGAAACAACGAAACGAAACTGTTATGGAATAAGCCTCCTGAAGATCATTTTCATTAAATAAATAACTGGTTATGGCATTAATGCCATCTATTGAAATAGTCTTGCATTAAAAATACAGAATATCCATAAAATTGTAATAATCATAATATTATGTACACTGATTTTTTTGTCAGTTTAAACAAAAAAAATACGTATGATTTTGTATTTGTAAAAAATACATTGTGTAATAATGATTCTGATATGCCTAATAATTTTT
Source organism: Micrasema longulum (assembly GCF_059751315.1). Lineage (NCBI taxonomy): Eukaryota > Metazoa > Arthropoda > Insecta > Trichoptera > Brachycentridae > Micrasema > Micrasema longulum. Next base: position 823,913 of record NW_028278023.1, read on the forward strand.
AAAAACCCGTGGCAATCTTTGGCAACGTAAAAAAATTGGCATTTATTTATTTTGAACGATTAATTTTGTTAAATATATATCTTTGTATGAATAAATAAATAAAAACAATAAATACAATAAAAAAATTGTATCAAAATTTATCAAGAACATTTTTTTTTAATTGACTAAAAATATTTTAAGGCATTTCAGTTCTTGTAACTCATCATTAGATTTTAAATCATTTTACAATCAGACTCCCTTTCATACATATTTTTTTAAATTCTGGTTTAATATGTATGACATATTTATTATGCAATTAGGTAACAAAGTAATCAACCCAGTTTTCAAAGTAAAGTGAATTTCAAATGGATGGTTTTAACATTCAAGTCTATTTAAACTGTTACAATATTCGCGAACAACAGTTCTCTGTAAAATAATCCGAGTTGGCATAATATATTATAATAACGATAATATCCTCGTCATACAATATTATTTATTAGGAAGGGAAGTAAACACCTCCAAATCTGTCTATAGCCATGTTCTTTTTAAAATATGCTTTTTGCTATACACAAATATTTATTTTTTACTGACTAAATATGTTTCTTACATATTTTGTTTTTACTACGCATTTTACTGGGTTTTTAAATATTTTTTTATAAGGTTTTTTTTACTATGTTTTCACTACATTTATTACTATGTTTAAACTTCATTTTTTACAATGTTTTGACTACATTTTTTACTATGTTTTTACTCCATTTTTTACTATGTTTTTCACTTCTTCCACTACTTTTATAATTGTTTCTATATATTGATTACTGTTTTTTATTTTAAAAATTACCGTCTTAGTGCGGGATTAATTACCCTAGTCAAAGCAACTTTGTATAAATTGTAATTTTGTGTATCTTCTTCTTCTTGATATATAATTCCTCTGTACGTGTGATGTAACTAAGCTCCTCCTAAAGCTAGGGTTTCCTAGGACAACGGTGCCCGTATTTTAACGGCCGTAGTGAACGGTGATGCAGTGGACAGCCGTCGTAAAGGTGATTAGAGAGTGGTTTCCTAGGAAAACGGTGTTAAATGGTGTTAATAACAACGTTTTCCTAGAAAACCACACTCTAGTCACCTTTACGACGGCTGTCCACTGCATCACCGTTCACTACGGCCGTTAAAATACGGGCACCGCTGTCCTAGGAAACCCTAGCTTAAATGGCTTAACCGATTTACGTGCGGTTTTCAGAGAAATATAGATCTTTGCGCTATGCGTGTTCGTAAAATCTTCAATCTAATATGTAAAAAAGAAGTATGGAGCATAAATGGTTTATTCATCGATCTACCAGGGTTGCATTCGAGGAGAATGCGTTTACAAAAAAATGGAAAGATGTTGTTTTTTTGTGTATAAAAAAAGTTTGTTTTTGAGTGTTTACAAACAGCATTTGTTTTTTGTGGATCTCAATTAGATTCTATCCTTAAATTCCTCATAACTTCTACCCATTTATATATTTTTACTGGATATTTGGTAATACTAAAATAATATTAAATTCAATACATTAAAAAAAATCGTATTCTTACATAAGTACAACCCTCTGTTGGTGAGAAGACCGGAGTTTGAGGTTTGCAAAAAATGCCACATTTGAAAAAATATTTATTTTATGTTTTGGAATTCAACCATAAACAAGTACCTAGTTACTTGCTTAAATTCAATATAATATATCATATTTGAATATTATCAATTTTTATTTTTGGAATTAAATCACAAACAAGTACCTAGGTACCTACTTATCAATGAAAAGTCTTTTTCCAACGTTCGGGCAGGACAACGTCTGTCGGGTCCGCTAGTGTAATATAATATGACAATTAAAAAATATTGACACATTTGAGGTATCTGGAGCACATCAAAAGTTTAAAGATTTTAACCGTCGGAGTTCTTATTAGAATCTCTGAATATCTTAGTTTACAGGAAGGGTTCAATAAAGGAGCTGCATTCAAGTGTTTGGTAAAAAAAAGTTTAATCGGATTCGTTAACAAATTTATCGAAGGCCACCTTATACTTGTGTTCGCTGTCGTATTTGTTACTCAGCTTCTCCCACTCGTCTGGCTTATTGGTCATCACGTGCTTACTCAACTTCCTCATGATCCTCTTCTGGGCGGGAGAGCACTTGCTGCACGACGTGGCCAGCGCTTCGGGAAGGATCTCTGAAAAATTCAACGCATTTTTATTTTGAAATTTCTCATTCCCTTACGACAGTCCGTAAGCAACTTTACCAATTTACCAACAATGGAAGCGGACCGCGCATTTGAAATATTAGTTTGTTGTGGTCATGTGACCAAAGATAAGCGTCAGAATGTCTAAATTAATGCCAATCGAATTTCAGTTTATCCTTTTTTCATTTTGAACTTTACAAGGTTTCCTTTCTTTGATATAATAATCCTCTAACGATAACATTATTAAGAAAAGAGTATGGAAGTCTAGGCATTTACAGGGCTTATGACCTGTCAACAACTCCCTAGGGAGGAAATCCAGCCAGTCTGCAAGCATTTGGACATACTCAAACATTGTTGAATTAACTACCTGGTAAAAGAGGAAGTATAAAAAAAGGAAAATTGTTTTCAGGCGTTGCCTAGTAGGTGATTTGGTTCAGCTGGATAAATGTCACCCACATAATAAAGGTTTTAGCTCCTTTACTTCACAAAAGTCAACGGATGGAAGAGTTGAGGAAATTCGGATGTTTAAACATGGGCAGAATGGTGAATGTTACACAGTGTGTAAAGTGGCCATTTAAACCAGCCAATGACAGAGAATAAGCCCCGTAAATGCCTAAACTTCCATATTCCCTTCTCAATAATGTTTTCCCTCTCTGTTGGAATAAATTTATTCAAAATACTTTATAGTGCCTGTTTATAAATAAATTAGTACAATCTAAATAAAATAATGTAAAATAATCCTGAATATCGAAATCGCTGAAACGATAAACAATAGCGACGGGAGACTTTTATCGCGTCGTTTATTACCGACAGTAGCGCTCATTACGATTGAGCTACTGGTTTAAGTAATCACAAGTCTATTTTTTATTAATTATAATAAACAAACTTGTTGCAACAGAGAAAGAAAACATTTTTGCAAAGGGAATATAGAAATTCCTAGTGGTGTTATGGTCAACGCGTTTGCCTACCATACAAGAGGTCTCGGGTTCAATCCCCGACGTGGTTGATATGAAATATTTATTTAAAAGGGTGTTTTCAGACTAGAATATTTCATAGTATCTGGACTGGCACCTGAAGCGTAAAACTGATCATCTTATCTTCATGTAACAAAAATGATCAAGATACGCTGCGATTGGTGCACCAATACAGTGCCCTATGCACCGTTTGGTGCGAAAAGGCAATGATGATGATATATTTTTAATTTATTGATTTGTTTTTTTTTGTGAAACCATTATTGGTACGAGTGAGATACTTGAAGATTATTTTTGCCTGCATTTTTAGATAAGTCTATTTAAACTACTCGAATGTGGATAGTCGGGAAACAACATTCACTAGCGAAATATAAACAGTCATTTACAATGTTTTGAGTATTTGTGTAAACGAGACTGGATTTCACGCCCTGGGGAATTTGAATTAAAATTTATTGCAACAGAGGGGGAAAATATTTCCGAAAACGGAAGATGATTTTCATCTATAAATAAATGCATAAATACATAAAGACAAAATAAAAAGTGCTTCTAGGTCACAAAACGTAAGTACACGAACTAGAACAGGTGGTAATATCTAATTCCCAAATGAAAAACAACTTCAGCACAACATCATTATACTTACAGAGGAATTTTTTTCTTTAATGAAATGAACAAAGAAAATATAAATTGCAGTCAGGAATAGAATATATTTAAGAATTATTTTTTGTGTAGCACTGATTGAAAACACCGTTTAAATATATTTTTCTGTTATTTATATGTTATCCTAAAAATATTAATAATTAAAAATAAAATAAACAAACTATTGCAAGACGTCACTCCCCATTATGTACACAAGAATTGTTTTTTTCTTTTACGTAATGGGAAACGTTAATGTAAATGTATTTATTTAATTAATATAAAAATTGTAGTAAGTAGTAAAATGGTATACTTTTATTTGTTATCTGAATAAAAAAAATATAAAAAAATGTTTTTTATGGCGAATATATTTTTATAAGTTGGTGTAAATATTTTTATTCGCTTACCGTGGTTGGTTTGATTCCTGCCAACGAATTATTTATGTAAACTTTAAACAGCAATATTTAATTGTCCTCGAGCTGGCATCTGATTTGTAAGACTATACATGCACCATTCGTTCACAAAAAATATCATTTGGTATAAATATTAAGTATCTAAGCACCACCAAGTGCAGATGATGATCACGACAGTGGCGGTGGAAAAATATTATTTTAGTCGCTGAAAAAACTACCTTTAAATAGTTGGTGTAAAATCTATTTTTTGATAGTTGGTGGAAAAACTGTTTTTAAATAGTTGGTGAAAAAAAAAATGCAAAAAACTGCGTTTGGTTATAATTTGCTAACATATTATTTACCTTTTAAGTCCTTTCCCTCGCGAGTGCAGGGTCCTTTGTCGTTCAGGCATTTGAGGTAATTCTTCAATATCCTATCGTTTCCGAGGACAGTATCTATGTCGAAATTATCGTACTTGTTACTGTAAACGTTCTGAGGTGCACCGGTGGTCAGGGCACACAGACACACCACGAGGAAAGATAGAGCCAGAGTGTTCATCTTGTAACAACTGCGAAAGAAAATAATCATTCAGATGAAACGACAACGCTAAGTTGGATAAAAATTCAGAGCTTACTGCTTATCCATCTACACTAGTGAATTTTGGATAAAATACACGATTTTGCAAATGTAAAAAATGAAATTGATGTATTTTAACCAAAAATACGCCACATACCAATAATATAAACACAAAATCCTCGACACAGAGACAACTTAAACAAATACAAACTTACACCACTTTCGGTCTAAGGGACTTTGAGTATTATGCCATCAAGATCTTAGCCCTACTCCCACTGTTCATTAAAATAATGAGGAAGATTAATGCTACGGAAAATTGTATGTAAGAAATGTTAATATGTAAATTGTAAAAAATTACAGCATTTAATAGTACGGAGAAGTTTATATAAAATGTATGAAAAAAAAAACGTAAATATGAAAATACGATATACGAAAATACCAATAATTTATTTTTGACTTAGTTTGATAGTCTCTTAACAAATAGAAATAAAAAAAATACTGAACTGCCTAATTAGTAACAAAAAATGTTTAAAAAGGCTATAAAACATGGATAGTGGAGTTCGGCAGAAGTTAAATAGATTGTGTCATTCGGCCAAACTAATTTTGAAATACCTGCTCCACAAGTGCATAATTAATGTTCTATTTTTCGTACGTTTTATAAAAAAGGTATTCACACAGGAATAAAATAAAATATGTGTAGTGTTTTAAACTGTTTATGATTTAAATGTATCTCTGTATGTTATGTTTTTTATGTATATTTTCAGATACAAACAATATAAACTATATTGCTAAGTGTCCTCGGCACGGGTTGCCCTGGCCCACATTATTTGTATTGTATAATGCGAAAAAAATAATGAATGAATAAATAATATAACAACGCGTATCGGCAGGTCTTCAAGCTTTTCAGATATCAGTATATATCAGTAGCGCTTCAGAGTGCAACGAAAATATTTTGGAAAGGAAATGTTCCTTCTTTCGATTCTCTCCTGAAATGCAGAATCCGGAGGTTTCAGGCGGAAAAACGATGAAACTCCTGATTTTGTAAAATTTAAAAGGTTGGACGTTAAAACCCTCCTTAAGGATTTCTGTTAAACAACAATAATAACATAATTAGTAGTATATAAAAAATGTACTACTTGCTTTTTGGATAGTAAAATTAATGAAAGAGAACCGAAAAATTCCATTAACGAATATGGAATTTAACTACCAATTGGCAGCCGATTACAGATCATAAGCTTTGTAATTGCCTAGACTTCCACATTTTCAACAGCTTCAGCTCTGTTAAAAAAATATCCAATATTGAAATTAATTCCGTCTGAAAAATATCCAGGAGTCCTCAAACAAAATTTTTGACATATCCGAAATATCGTTTATTTTTCGTCAATAATCGTTTTGCTTTAAAAATGCCTTTATCTTAATTGATTTACTTATTTAATTCAAATTAATTAACAGCATACATGTTCACGAACGTATAATGGCTTTTAAGGCTGTGCCCGTCTCGGCCATAATAATTAACAAAAGGGGAAAAAAAACATGAATTAAAAAAAAAAATTACATAATATAATACAAATGTTTTGAGTATGTCCAAATGCTTGCAGACTGGCTGGGTTTCCTCCCTAGGGAGTTATTCATATTTAAATTTGGCAAATTAAAATTCATATCGAATGTTCATAACTCCCTAGGGAGGAAGTCCAGCCAGTCTGCAAGCATTTGGACATACTCAAAACATTGTTGAATTAACTACCTGGTAAAAGAAGCATAAAAATAGGGAAAAAAAAATTTGGTATTTTTAGGTAGGTGAATTGGTTTAGCCGGATGAATCTCACCCACATGATAAAGGTTTCAGCTCTTTACTTCACAAAAGTCAACAGATCCAAGAGTTAAGGAAATGTAGATGATCAAACATAGGTAGAATGGTGAATGTTACACAGTGTGTGTGAAGTTTCAACTTAACCAGCCAACGACAGGTTATAAGCCCTGCAAATGCCTAGACTTACATATTTCCTTCTCAAAAATGTTTTTCCTCTCTGTTGCAACAAATTTAAATATAATACAAATATTTGATAATAACAATTCTAAAATAATAACCTTAAATCATTAAAAAAATAAAATAATTCGTACATGTGTATTTTCAATGTGGTAAGTAGGAAAAAATTACGCGACGGGTGTTGTTTTCCTTTTCTTATATTTTTTAAGGGATGTACATATGTGCATAGTTAAAATCGTAATTAAGTTTTTTGCAATTCCACTCAAGTGGATTTTTTTTTTTAAATCTTGTATTATCAGACGATTAAGAGTTTTAAAGTGAGTTTAAAGTGCTTTATAATTACAGTAATAATAATGGATCACGCGTAAGGATCTGTAGATATGTCTGATGGCTTGTCACATAACTAGTTTGTTATGCAAGAATATGTGATGGAGCTCCGTACAGCATGAAGTAATAATTGTTGTAAAGGTATTCCACATATAAATTATTTGTATCACAAACATTCACTTTATTGTGAATTATGATAGTGCGTTTTCATAATTATCATCGTCATTATCCAATTCGCACCCAGTGGCGCATAGGGCGCTGGGTTTCTAATCCAAATGCAGCGTATCTCAATCAAGGTTACATAATTATATATATTAAAGGAAATTACCGTGTTTTTTGTCAATCCAATGGCAAAATTGAAGATCTGCAACCTTGACACATCGAAATATCAAACGCAATTTTTGTAAGACTGGATAAACTTTATTTTAATTTCCCTATTCGCATCTGGTGGTGCATAGGTCAATGCGTTTGTATACCAAACGCAGCGTATCTCGATCATTTGCTTCACGAAGGTAAGATGATCAGTCTTATGCGTTTGCTGTCTGTCCAGGAACAATGAAATATTGCAATGTTGAACCACTTAAAAACCAATATTTCCTGTCCACCCTGCCAGGAATCGAACCTAGGTCCTCAAACATGATAGGTGAACGCGCCTAACACATCACTACGAAGCAGACTTCACAGATCTACACTCGATTTCCTTCTTTAGGATTTTTTATCTTTTCTATCGAGTGGATAACACTCGTCCAGGGTTCTGGTCCTATTTCACACACATAACTGTATTTTCTATGCGCCTACACTCGGACGGTTTCCATAATAGTTTTGGAAAAATTGACACATTTATATTAAAATTTCAATCGATCATTTATTTACTTTATAACCTTTAATGATTTAGATCTTTAAATTTAGACGTTTTCATATCCTATAAATTATTTTTATGGCTTAAAGTTGTGTTGCTTTAAATTGTGAAATATATATCTCCTTATTTATATATATATTTTTAAACTTTTTATGTGTTGTAATTATTAGCATTTACATTTATTCGTCTAATTATAAAAGGTACATTTTCTAGTTTATATTTGTGCTTCAACTTTTATTATTATCGGTAAATTTTCAAATTCATATTTATTTATATAAAAAAAAAAATATTAATGATATATTTTCTAATTAATATTTATGCCTAAAGTTTTATTATTATTGATATGTTTTCTAATTTGCACTAATATTTCATTTTATAATTAATAGTGGTATATTTTCTAATTTATATTTATACTTCAATTTTTATTATTATCGGTTTGTTTTCTGATTTAAATCTATTCTGAATTTTATGATATTATAATTATTATTTGAATTTTTAAGCATATTTTTTATTGAATATTCTATTGCATATTTTATTGAGCAAAATGAAAAAAAAAATACATATAAAAAGAAGGTCCTTCCTAAACACAGAAATTTCATAGCCATTTGGGACCTGAAACAAAAAACCTCTGTATATTTAAAAACAGTGAAATAAATAAATAAAAAGTTAAAAAAATGTTTTTGGGGCATTAATGCAACCTATATGTTTTTCTAAACGTTTGTATTTATTTTGTGGGCTACTCTTCTTTGTAAAAGCCCCCTAGTGGTTTATGTATAAAACAAAAATATTTTAATTTACATAATTTTAAATATTTTTTATTGATATTTCTTACAATCTCGCATCGGCGAGCAGTTGGTTTTGTGTCATAGTCGGAATCATAAAAATAATTACAATTGATTAAAAAATTGGAGCAGATAAGATTTTTAGAACAACAATACATCCTGAAAATGTATGATTTGATTGTAATTGACCTCTTACAATCGTATTACAATCGTATTATATATAGGATACATATTATTGTATGATACGAGTGCATAGCCTCCATTGTAATGTTTTATTAATTTGATGGCACTATAACAATTCATTTATTTATACTTTTACATTGTGTGTATTCTTTTTTTAATACAGAATAATGTTCCCTCACTGGGAAATAACCCTTTCTTAAATGCAAAACGCAATAAAAAAAACTGATTCGATGATGTTTTAATACAAATACATATTTAAATATGTTTTTAATGCAGAATTCAAATGAACCACTAAGGACAAAAGCGAAGAAAAATTAAATTTATAATTTGACATAGTCTATTAGATTTTCTGGGAACATTCGTTTTTGTGCAATTACTATGGTGGTTGTGTACTATAGTGATTTGCTTGTTAGTGTAATTAATGTCCCGACGGAGAGTTGAAACCGGTAGAGATAGAAAAGTCAGTAAGCGTTTATATACGAATGTTTACGAACATTTATTGAAATGTTGACCACAAAGTTAATGCTTTAAATATGAATAACAACAACGAACCATCACGCCATTCCCCGTAAGGGTAGGCAGAGAGGAAAGAACGCCACATCACTCTATCTTTACATGCAGATCTCGCTTCCTCTACATTCATACATCTTCTCATGCACGCGCGCCGATTATTCCGACTTTTGACATGTCTTCTTCAAGTATTTGTTGGATTTGGTCATGCCATGTCTTTCTCGGTCTTCCTCTATTTCTGCATCCACCAACATTCGCATTGTAAATAGTTTTAGCCGTTCTTTCGCTGTCCATTCATTCGCTCTACATGTCTAAATCAGCGTAGAGCTCCTTTCTTGATTTTGTCGATAATACCTATTTAAGCCTTACATAATGTACGAATCCCGACATTTGTGCATCTGTCGTACATAGTTTTACCACACATTCACCTGAGAGATCGCATTTCGACAGCATTCAGCCTTCTTTCATCCCTATTTTTCCAAGTCCATACTTCGCTCCCAAACATCAGAGTCGGGACCAGGACTCCATTGTGAACTGCTAATTTTGCCTGTTGCGACAAACATTTATTTTCCAAGGTTGATTTTAGTGCTCTGTTATCTGTTCCCGGCACTCACTCTCTTTTCAATATCTTTCTCAGTCATTCCATCCCCAGTAAACATACTTACCAGATACACAAATTATAAATACATATATATACAACAAAATATAATTAACTATAATGTCTATTTAGAATTTACGTGCAAAAATACAACGGAATTTTGGTTCCGGAAAATGAACATGGAAATGTCAAAGGAAGGATGACAGCAGAATGAATGTGGTTAAAATGCGATCTCTTAGACTAACGTGTGAGAAATCAACGAATTACACGGTCACGAATGATGAAATCAGACAAGAGTGCAAATCTGAGATACGTATAATTGATGAGATTAAGAATGGGTCTCTGAGATGGTTTGGTCTTGTAGAACGAATGGATGACGAAATAATGGTAAAACAGATATATATATATATATGGCGAGATGTTTGTTTGTTTATGGCGAGAACGAACGGTAATGTAGGACGAGGACGACAAAGAAAGAAGTGGCATGACCAGATAAACCAAAATCTTGGGTCTGGTTATGTCAAAAGCAGACACAACTGAAGGGCATGTATGACAAGATGTATAATGGGGAAGAAGCTAGGAATATACGTTAGGATAGACGTGTGTGGCGGTCCATCCTCTCTGCCCACCCCTACGGGTAATGGCGTAGTGGTAGTATTAGTAGTGCAAAAACGTTTCAGGCTATGGTACGAATTATATATCTATTATTTATTTATGCTTCTTTAAGTTAATTCATATGTATATCTTAAGAACTAATATATACTTTTATTAACGTTATTATAAAATATAATATTAATAATACAATTTGTTTAGTTAAGTAAAGGGGTGATTATGATATAATTTAATAAATTTTTAGCTCCATTTCTTTGATTTCCTTAATTTTTTAAATATAAAAAACTGTCTTTCTTAATTTATGTAAAACAAACTTTTATACACATTATTAAATTGTTACTTGAAAATTTTCATTCTATTCCCATAATTACGAAAAATATTTTTTTTATTCTTTATATAATTTATAATTTGAATAATAAAAGAGAAAATAAACTCATATAATAAAAACAAAATGTAAACAGAAATAGCTCAGATTACAGAGAACGATTTGTCAATAATTTATAAATTTGTATTTAAATACGTAAACATGTGGTTCTTGAAAAAATGTTTCAAGGATAACATGGACTTTTGATGCACGATTTACAGGTTTTGAGGAAAAGTTAATTGGGTATTTTAATGAATGATTATGGGCCTACCTGAAGTTAACTAATGCACTGATCCAACCAAACTGATGCCTGCATGACGAGAACTGGTCTTTATATAAATCGCTAGCGTCAGGTCAATATTTGAGCGCGTAAACAAAAACTGAATCGAAATGGGAGTGGGGTATTGAGATTTTTTGTACTGGTTCATGAAGTTTTTTGCTCTAAATATATGTTTTTTCAGGGTCCACCCGAACAAAAAAATACGGTTCTATACAGAACAGTTCATTCTGGGTCTTCTTCACATACGTGAAGAAGACCCAGAATCTTGGACAAGTATTTTTGACTCGATAACTGTCAGGTAAAAATCCTAAAATAGGTAATCGAGTGGAAAATATTTAGAATTGAATCGAATACTTTCAGATTTAGCAATTATGATCGTTTAGAGTACTTTCATATCTTCAGTTTAGAATTCAGAAGGATTTTGGCTGGTTTGATATTCTTGCACAAATTAATATCTAACTGTATAGATGCCCATGCTATCCTTGCTCAGATTAACCTTAATGCACCTCACCGTAACTTGCGTACCGATGCTGTCTTTGCTTTGGGAAATTATAAAACCAACATCGGATTCTTTTCCCCTCTGCCTCAGAACAGTGAACAAAATCTAATGAAACGGTACTGTCGATGTATTCCAACAGCAAAGGCAAACATTCAAGAAGCAAGCGGTGTTGTCACTCCTGACTCGCGATGATACACTTGCCATGTCCGCCTAGATTATGCCATAATCATACCTTTGTAAATTTAAATAGACTATAAGATTGTTTAGATTAAATTTATCATATAATATATAGTCACTAATGCCAATCTGTTAGTGATTTCAAAGGCCTGTTGATTGGCTTCGCAAAAAATCGTCTACCATGCTTAGTATGAGGTCGTAGCTTCGATTCATGGCAGGATCGACGTGAAATATTTGTTTTTAGGTGGCTTTTCACATCGATATATATATTTTTTTTTCAAATGTAATATTTGATTTTTTATATTTGTTTTCTATAATTCGTTAAAAACCGTATTTGAAAATAGGAGACAAGTTGTGGTAGAGCGGGATTTGAACCTCGGACCTCCTGATCCGAAGTCCACGACACTACCGACGGGACCACATGCCATCTCAAACTGATTTAACTTTCCCTTGACTGGCACCGGGAGCGTACACATGTTATTTGATACGTCATTTAATGAAATAATATGCTAGTATAAACATACGCATTATTATTTTTTGCGAATTGATGAAATCGGGTTGTGGATTCACGGGCCAGAGGTCCGGTGTTTAAACCCCACTCTACCCCAACTTAATTTCCATTTTCTAATAGTGAGTTGTACAGCTTGTTGAAAATGATTACCAAAATTGAAATATTATAATTTTACTAGCGGACCCGTCAGACGTTGTCCTGCCCGAACGTTGGCTTCCCTGCTATTAGCTTGGAAAAATACTTCATTGATAAGTAGGTACCTTACTACTTATTTGTGATTAAATTCCATAACTTAAAATGGATAATATTAAAATATTTCATTTAAGTAGGTACCTAGGTACTAGTTTATGGTTGAATTCCAAAACATAAAATAAACATTTTTTCAAATATGGCATTCTTTTGGCAAACGTCAAACTCCGGTCGTCTCACCAACAAAGGGGTGTACTTATGTAGGAATACGATTTTTTTAAATGTATTGAATTTAATATTATTTTAGAGTTACCAAAAATCCAATAAAAAGAAACAAATGGGTAGAAATTATAAAGAATTTAAGGAAAGAATCTGATTGAGATCCACAAAAAACAAATGCTGTATGTAAACATTCAAAAACAAACTTTTTTATACACAAAAACATCATCTTTTCATTTTTTCGCAAATGCATTCTCCTCGAATGCAACCCTGGTAGATCGATGAATTTAACATTTATGCTCCCAACTTTTTTTTTACATATTCGATTGAAGATTTTAATATCTACTTATACTCACAGCGCAAAGATCTATATTTCTCTGAAAACCGCGCGTACATCGGTTAAGCCGTTTAGGAGGAGTACGGTGACATCACACGTACAGAGGAATTATATATTTAAAGATAAGAACGCAAATATTTCTTGAAAAAAAAATCGAATAAAATAATTTTTAAATATTTACTATGCTAATATACTAAGACGCTTGCCGCACCAATAATTTAAATGTGACTTTTCTCAAGCCAGAGTTTTATGTGCATTAATTCACCATTATATTTGGGTCTCTTGACTTGTAGCCCAAAAAAAAAACATTTTTATGAAGAAAAGGGGAAATCTTAAATGAGTTTATTTCTATAAAATCTTAATCTTTTTAAAAACCCTGTCAAAACTACAAAAAATAATTATTACATATGTTTCAGTTTTGGGTTAGCTAATTTAATGGAGGTTAAATGATACCTTATAATAAATTATACATAATTCTTGATTGTGTCCTTTATCCTGAAGATGAGTTTAACCTCAAGGTTGCACGCATAAATAATTGATTTTACTTTCCTAAATGTTATTAAATACTTATATATAACCGCTTACCGACTTTTCTGTCAACCGGTTTCGAGATGTACCCTTCTTCGTCCCTTCCTACCCTTCTTCGTCGGGACACCCACAAAACCAACGTGCTAAACCCACTACACCATAGTTGTTGCACAAAAATATAAAACCAACACGACATGCATTTTAATAAGCAGCCCTTACTTGCACTGTAACCTAAAGGTTATTGAACTATTTTATCTTGTAGGAGAAATAGTAGGAAAAAGAGGGAGGGGGTGAAAGGAGGGGCATGAGTTTAATAGGTATAGGGTGACCATTACAATATAGCATCTTATAATGGGCTATATTGAAAGGTTATTTAAATATTGATCAAAGGAACAATATTTTTTAAAGCTTTCCAAGTGTACATTTTTCCATATTATTTACTATAAACCCTTTCTTATTTGTGTCTAAGATTTTAACTCCCGTATCTTTATTAAAGTCACGATTAAAATTATTTGCGAATTCGGAGAAATGGTTACTGTGAAGACACTTTATACTATGTTCTTTTACTTGAATATCAACATTTCTTAATTCTACTGTGTTTTAAAATTCAAAATTTCCAATACTTACATCGTACTTACGTAGATTTATTTATTTACAAAGATAAGTTTGTTGTACATTATTCGAGAGAATAAGTCCCAACTCCATGGGACTAAAAGTCCTGTGTTGAGATGGGACGAGCAATTATATGACACATACACATGAGTATATCACCACCAATTAAAAACATAAAAAATAATTATAAAAAATATTTTTTAAAACATGTATATGACACATCAATATACTCAAGCATTCGGAAAATCATCAAAGAGTTTCCTAATCAGACATCTCAAAAATTTCAATTCATATCTACAGAAAAAATAATAAGAAAATTAAAAGTATCTTTAAAAATTAAGAGCTTAAAAATGTAAATAAAATAAGAAAGAAATAAAAGAAAAAGTTAACCTAAAAATATAACAAAAATGTATTCAATGTGAGATAAAAAATGTTTTACATAAATAATAAATCAATAGTTAATCATACAATCCAATCTATACGATCCAATTACAACATGAATGTAGTTTTACCACGCAATTACCAAATAAAAGATCTTAGTATTATTTTTGAAGCGAATTTCACGTTTTAGTCCCATATTTCTGGTGTTAAAGATAAATCTAGTAAAATGCTTGGATTTGTACTTTGAAACTCGAGACATTTTAGTAAGATCTACTATCGCAATTCGCACATTGTACGATACACTAGTCCGCAGCATACTAGAATACTGTTCCATGATTTGGGATCCTTCTGAATCAAACCGCATCCTTGAAATAATGACGGTTTAAAAGCGCAGTTTGCGATACTTCTATCGCAAAGAAAATAATAATTATCCATTCTTGTATCCATCATTATTTCTAGCAGGGACGCTGGATTACAACACCCTCGAATCTCGTCCTTAATTTTTTGTAGGGAAACATTTCTATACGCTGATTTCTGGAAGTATATATAACTCAAATTCAAATTAATGGGTTAAACAGCCAGTAAAGTAATTCAGACTAAAATTCGTCAAATAAATAATTACAGTAAGAAAACATATTTGAACACAGTATTATAAACTATTTTTATAGAAATTATATTAATTACCATCACTATCAAAAATATTCAAATGATATTTTTTAATTGTTTTAATTGCTACACTTTTAGATTTAAGCGTATTAATAAATGTAGTTTTCTTGAAACGAAGGTCTTGAAAAATATTCGAAGATTTCCCAAATATAAATCAGAAAATCGGGAGTCAAAAAAGTTGATACATGCTACGGATTGGAGATTCTTACTGGATGTCGAAAATAAAATATAATAAATAAGGAATAATTTTTAAAAATATATTTATAGATGACAACCATGAAGTTTCGCATAAATAAATTGTCTATGTTTTTATTAATGTATGTATGTGTACGCGCATGGGTGTATGTACGTGTGTGTGTATGTACATGTGTATATATGTGTATATATGTGTATATATATATATGTGTGTGTATATATGTGTATGTCTGTATGTATATGTATCAAAATGTGTATACGAATAAGTTTATATTTTGTTTATCTTTGCTCTATATTAATTTGTTAACTATTATTATATATTAAAATGTAATTGCCTAGCTTGGAACGGGGTATGTACCCTTGTTAGCTGGGGAAAGTGAACATGGAATTGTATTTTGATAAAGAGTGTAAATAATTAAATAAAAAATAAAAATAAATAAATGGTTTATTTTTACAGAAAACGGCTTCATCCTATGATATGTAGTATCTATGTCTGCGGTGAATTTTCAAATTAGAATACAAATCGTTAGAAATACATATTATGTACAGTAGCTTCTACGTTACGCGTTACGTTGCAGTGACTAGTTTTCCCCGCTTAATTAATAAATCAAAGAAAATATTCAAACCTGTTTATTGACTTTTTATCAATTATGAACTAAAAAATATCGTACAAGACGTGCGTGAAAATGACGTAAGACCTATTGTACAATATGGACATTCAATATTGTATGTTCCAGTAAGAAACGTGCCTGTATAGAACAAGTCTGTATTATAATGTACGAGAAGGTATGTTACTTTAGCTTGCATTATGAAAGCACATCTCACGCGCAGAATCTTAAACTCACTCCACACCAAACTTAAACTTTCGTTTTTTATGATGAATAATTTATATAATGTGCGGTATCAATCAAAATTCAATTTTGGTAATCAAAAGTTCCATTCATTATATAATGTTATATTATTATGCAGAAGTATTGTTATAATATCACGTATCTGATTATTATGCTCTGTTACATTATAGAACAATTTAATAAGATTTTTGTCATTTGAGGGCACAGAAAATTCTTTAAAAAATAACAAATTCTCTATTTGTGTCTTCTTCTTTTCCATATCCGCTCCTAAGTGGAGCATGCGGATATCGCCAGATGCCTCCAGTGCCGCGATTATGAACTTTATCTTCATCTGTACATATCGAGACGGTACACTTAACTTCTTTACTATTACTATAGACCTCGGTATGTTCTACTGAGTTGTCATCTCGACCAATCAATGTATGACCCCGAAAATTAAGTCCGCATTCCTTACTTCATTAAAATTTAAAATAGTTATCATTTATATTTAAAATAGGCTTCTGTGATAAAAAGTGCCAACTTTAAAGCGTTTATAAACTCAAATCAATCCCAATTCAAGCAAAAAATGTTCGCTTGAACATGATCTTCATATAACTTTTGACAATTACCAAGACGGTATGCTTAACATTTTATCTACCGAGCGATTACAAAGCCGGCTCCTTTAACGTCTCTATACGTACACTCGGGAAGATAGTAAAACAGGTGGAAAAAATACAATAACTTAATTTATTTTTTATAGTGGCAACATTTTACGCCTAGATGATCTTATATGTTAATAAGACAGAATCTAGCCACGTTATATGTGCATCTAGGCATTCGTTTTCAAAACTTACTGTTATGTCAGAATTCAATTCGTCTTTAAAATTGACTTATTTCTCTCATATTTTTAATAGGCTTTTAAGAAGAAAGGTGCCAAACTCAAAACGATTAAAATTAAATTAAATTTATTTCAACAGAGAGGGAAAAAGTTTTCGAGAAGGGAATTGGAAGTCTAGGCATTTACAGGGCTTATGACCTGTCATGATGAAGAGTTGAGGAAATGTGGATGTTCAAACATGGGCAGAATGGTGAATGTTACACAGTGTGTAAAGTGGCCACTTAAACCAGCCAATGACAGGTCATAAGCCCTGTAAATGCCTAGACTTCCATATTCCCTTCTCGAAAACTTTTTCCCTCTGTGTTGAAATAAATTTAAATACTAACAACTCCCTAGGGAGGAAATCCAGCCAGTCTGCAAGCATTTGGACATAATCAAACATTGGTAAAATTAAATTAAATTAAATTATTTAAAATTAAAGGAAAGATTGCTCCGTTTAATGCGTAGCTATGTGTATTGAGAGGTACTAGACCCGTCGATACAAACCGGTATACTTACATTAAAACTTGGTGGTGGGGGGATTGGTAGTGTATCTTCGTAATCGCTCGGGAGAATTTATCTTTCAACTATGACGTCATAATTCAGATATGTCACTTTTGTGCATAGATATGTGTACCGGGACGTACGCTTCCCTTAGTTACATATCGATGTATCTCACAAAAGTCGAAGGTGGGGATCGGTGGTGTATCTTCGTAATCGCTCGAGAAAATTTATCCTTAATTTTATCGTTATGGTGAAGGTATGACGTCCGAACATAATCGTGGCTCCAGGAGACCCTATTGCCAGCCAGCACTCTCGTCTCCTCCTATCCCTTAGTTCTGCCGAAAATAGCCGAAAGATCGTCATCGACTGCCTTCCAGGACGACGTGAGCCCGCAGGTTTAAAAATGTTTCTACTTTATCTAATTTTATTATAATTATATATTTTATTATTATTACATAATTTTATTATTTCACACGACTAGCCTCACCCTTGTCACAACTAGCCCCACGGGTGGAGCAGGTTGTGACAGTTTGCATATTTTGTAAAATATAATTTTATCGCTTATCGGGTGACAGGGATAATAATACCAAAATATTATAGGTGAAGGACAATTAGTTTTCTAATTAAAACCATAAATTTGGTTTTATTAAAGGATTTTCTACAATAACCTTTTTTTGTGATTTAGTCACAACACGCCGCCGCCACCCTACCGTCTCCTACCTTTTTGTTTTTTACGGGTTTTATTCATAAGATACAAGAATAGGGCGTAATAGGTGTTTTGCAATCAAAACAACACGATTTAGTTTTTTCCCCGTGTGTTGTTTTTTCTTTACTCATAGTTTGTTTTATTTGTCAATAAACTTTGGCGTTTTTCCTTATATTTTTATTTTAATATTTTTTTATTTATTTATAAATCACATAATACCAAAATACAAGAGTTACTAGATACTCCACCCTGATGCTGCAAAAAAATAGAAAAATAAATATAACCTTCGGTCAAAGAGGATTGGCCTACTACTCGGTTAAAGTGTACAATCTACTTCCATTATCCATAAGGACAATTAAAAAATTCTCACAATATAAAATTGCTATTAAGAAATGGATAGTGGAGGTGGGTTGCGCACGGATCGATGAGTGGATCAAGCCAAATAGGTAAAATGTGTGTACTGTTTATGAAATTTGTTCTATTGGTCTATATAAATTGGTTATGTTTTTTCTGATTATTTTAGTTTTTTTTTATTGTTTATTATGTTAATGATGGTTAGGTTAATTAGATTAATTACGTTTTTTTATTGTTATTATTATGTTAATTTTGTTAAATAGCTAATCTTAGGCATGTTTCACATTCTGTAAAATGTTTCCCTCGGCATGGGACACCCCAGTGAGGGAACATTATTATGTATAAAAAAAGAATACAAACAATGTAAAAGTATAATAAATAAAATATGAATTACATTCCTAGGAGTTATTACAACTCAATTCGGGATCAAAAATTTATTTTTAAAACAGCACATGTTTAAAACAATAAAGGGACAAAGCGGTTTTAACAACTTTTTAACTAAATATATCACAACAATATATCAACTAAAAAACTGTTCGTACGCAATTAAAAAGCGGTTTATCTAGGACTAACGGAGAGAAGGTCGTTAACGTCACGTGATGTGCAGACTATGCAACCATAGTGGCATATTCAGAAGATAGTTTACAACGCATGTTGTTACACAAGTTTCATCTATCATCTCGGAAATTTAAGATGGACATTTATCCCGGTAAGTTTTTTATTTTACCTTTTTGTCTCGTAGATATCGCTTGATATTGTAATAATAGTGGATTGTTGAAGATTATACTCTCATGTAATTTTAAATGCCTAAATAAGGATGAAATGGCCAAAGCATAACAAGTCACTGAAAAAAAATATGTTTGTAAACTGACGAAAAAGGACAGGAAAATATAAAGAATGGAAGGTGTTGCAGGAAATAGAGTATCTTAAAAGTCTTTTAGAAGAGAAATATGAAAACTGTTTAAGGCTGTCGCAGGCTACAATCTTACTTCACTTATACTACATTTATCTACTTATCAGAAAGTAAGGAAATTATAAGATTTTATCATTTTAAATCGCCGTTCTTTCAAAATCGTACCGAATATAAAAGCGATAAAGTAAATAAACATTATTTTTAAAAATCCAAATTTAAGTTAGTTTATTTAACATCTTTCCTGTTCAATTCGGTGGTCTTTAAATCATTAAATCAAATTTTGCTTCAATACTTTGTCATTATATGAGTACCAATCGATGAAAAAAAAACCATTTATTTCCAAAGAACGCTTCATTATACAATTCCAAAAATGTTCAATAAGATTCCTAAGCAGACCTGAAAAAAAAATGTTGACAAAACATTTAAGAAAAAAATAACTCAATGGCTAATATGTAACAAGTCTTATTATTATAAGGCAATATTGATCATTAATTTATGTAAACATTCTACTATTTATATTATTATATATATATTGTGTGTGAAAAATACGTATGTTTATCCTTTAGTTCTTAATAATGTTTATATTACTTTTTAAATTTACATAATTTCTTTAACTTTTTTCTTTGTAAAAGAAAAGAAAAAAAACCTGCTTAGTAGCAGTATAGCGGTTTAATGGGTTTCATTATTTTTCCTTTTATATTTTCTGTTCATGTATATATCTTCTTAAATGAAAAAAAAAAACAAAATGCTACTTAACGTAATAAGATAGATAAAAAGGAATTAGATTTTAGTATATAAAACGGGTTTTTTTAGAAATACCTTAGAAACTGTTTTTATGTAAAGTTTATTAACTTGATTTTTTTAATGGCAAGATTTTGAAACGACTTTGAAAAAATGCAAAATCGTGTGATTTCCTTACTTTTTATCAGCCTACAGTCGACATAGAATAGGCCGAAATGGCGTTTATTCGTTCAGTATTTTCCGGAGGCAAAAACGCAGAATAATATTTACTATTGCAATCTTCAATAGGTTTCTTAAAAATGGCGCCTCTTCATTTTGGTTGATTTGATGAGCGATAATAATTAACAATAAGTATTTATGTAGTTTTCAACCAGTCTTATCCAAAGTGCATCATGACTTTTACTTTTATGTCAAGTTCCTGCTGTCAATAGACGATAATGGACGAAAAACCGGACTCTCGAAGATGGTATCGAGCGGGACAAGACGAAGTAAACTTTGGCCTACATACTCAAATAAACACTACCTGGAAATATGACATAACACTAACAGTAGGTACGAGAGGTTTCTTCGAATCTTCATCTCTGCGTATTAAAACTGTTGGTAAAATGTCAAGTGTCAGTGTTTGTGTGTTTGTGTGCCTGTGCATGCATTGCAGATTTCCTCTACTGTGCAATATAATACGATTGACCTCCGATCCCGTGTATTTAAATGGGTAGGCACTTGGATTTAGTGTTTTCTTAGAGTTTAACAATTTTACGTGAAGAAAATTGATTAGTCTTGCAGTGCCGAACTTTCGTTTTTATATTTAATATCTTCTAAGCATAAGTAGCTACGCATAAGAATAAAAAGATTTAAAAACGAGGCTTCCCACGCAAATCATAACATTAAGAGGAAACGAAGTCTGAATTTTCTTTATACAAACATATTCTCGTATTCTCTTCCTACCTAGAGCAGTGATTTTTTTAATCGAAATTCATTGGCGTGTCTCTATGGTTTTGTTTTTTTGATAAATTTATTTATTTATTTCGACGGGTTACGCCTTTAAAGTATAAAATAATATTGAAAAACAATTGTAATAAAACAGAACACCTGCACACAGTATACAAAATATAGATACATGAAATAAAATCAGCAGAAAATAAGGAAACAATAAAGAAAAATTAAATAAGAAATTATAACAAAGGTATGCAGCAAATGAACAATAAATAAAGGGTTTAAATAAAAAATCATTAAAGTAACAGAAGCAATGTATCATAGCATAAACAATAAAACAAGTGTAACACATTTTTATAATTTAGCAAAGAAGTGATTAAAAAGTAATGATTTTAATTGGTATAAAGATAAATAAAATAAATCTAAGTTTCCATGTTTGTTTGCTAACATGTGGAACCGTGGAATAGGAATAGAGTATTTGGCATAGTTTGAACTATGCAAATCAACAGCAAAAGAAGTATTTTGTCTCGTCCCACGCTGTCTCACATAAAAATTCACCCAATGTAAAAGCTCAGGAAATAGTTTCTTATGGCAGCTATAGAGCTCCCAGTTTTGTCTGCCGTCTTCAGACGTATGGCATACAATTGAAATTTTGAATAACGGTAATAACGAGTACCGACACAGAAAACTTCATCCGATTAACTAAGGTCCGTAGGGCCGAATTAATAAGGCCAAGAGGCCATATTCAATAAGGCTTTTGGGCCGATTTCAGTAGGCTTCAGTAGAATCTTAAGGCCCGCAGAGCAGATAAGAAGAGGCCCAAGGGGCCGAATTTACTAGCATGTTACAGTCGTCAACAGCTGATTGTTATTTTTTCAAATTACATATTCTTCAATACTCAATTTTATTCGCTTACTAACCGAACTTTTTACGTACATTTTCATACACAGGATGTTCTTTAAACCCTGTCACATCCGAAACCACGATGATCAGTATGGGCAAGAAGACACATAAGCATATTTTAAAAAGTATTTAGAACAAGGAAAAATTTGAAAAATAAAATATTAAAAAAAAAACAAATAGTTGCTTACTTCTGCAGGGGAGAAGTTAGGGAAGCGCGGCGCAGTATCAGACTCTCCCCTCCCCCCTCCTCGTTTCACCCCTGCAGAAGTAAGCAACCATTTGCTTTTTATGATATTTTATTTTTTTAAATTTAATTCGTTCTAAAAAAATATTTTAATGCGCCAATATGTCTTCTTGCTCATACTGATCATCGTGGTTTCGGATGTGACAGGGTTTACTGAACACCTGTATATATTTTTTTTATTAGTTATTTATTTTTTTATTGGCATTTTCACCTCCCAATGTTCATTTTATGTGGTGCGGTAGCATTATTTTGAGTGTTAGATTCTTCTTCATTACGATTGCTTAGAACAAAAAATTGTGAGGCCCACAGGGGCAAAATTTCCAGGTGGCTGAGATCTTAAACAACCGAAGACCGATGCAACATGGCCCGAAAATCCGTTTCAAATTTACTAGCACGTAACTGTTGCCTGCATATTCATCATCATCATCATAATTCACTTTTCGCACTTAATGGTGCATAGGGCACTGCATAGGTACACCAATGGCAGCCTATCTTGATCATTTTTGTTACACGAAGGTAAAATAATCAGTCTTACGCTTCAGGTACCAGTCCAGGGACTATGAAATATTCTAGTGTGAAAACACCCTTTTAAATAAATATTTCAGATCAACCACGTCGGGAATCGCATTCGAGACCTCTTGCATGGTAGGCAAACGCGTTAACCATTACACCACGAGGTCGACATATATTTGCCGATTTATATTACCTCTTCTTGATCACTGTAATCAAGGGTAATCGGTTTATTCAACTGGGTTTTCCAAACGGATACTAGATTTCGTGTACCATGATTTACAGTTTTGGTAGTTTTCATTTTAAAAGATATGTATCTACATTATTTTATGTGATGTAATGGACTCCCTAGACGTTTTTATAACTGTTCTTTTATTGATCACGTATTCATAAAATTAGCTGAGACTTTATCGATAGAGTGTAATTCAAAGATATCGGAAACAGAATCACGAAATAAAACCAAAATCTTATTTCAATTACGTAATACAATTGCCATAAAAGTTAATATTGTTATATAATTCCTTACACAATTTCTGATCTACATAAACATAAATAACGCATTCCATTTTATCGTGATACCTAAATTACACCTGCCGTGCCATTATTGATGTCTATCGGCGAACAATTCGATATTAACTCGGTTTTATAAAAAGCTTTAATTCTCATGATAACATGTTCCCGTATTCCCGAACGTGTTTCCGTATTCCCAAACGTGTTCCCGTATCCTGGCAGGATGAAAAACATAGATCTGTGGGTGAAATAGATCCAGAATCGTAAACAAGGTTTTTTTTTACTCAATGGCTTTTGTAAAAATCCTGAAGAAAGAGGAGAGATTATTCCGCCTTGTGATGTGTTGATGAATGCATTTGCATACCGTGTTTGAGGACCTGGGTTCGATTTTAAGCGAGATTTACGTTAAATATTTATTTCGAAGGCGTTTATTCTCTAGGTCATTGTTTCATAATGCATGTGGGGGCGCCTGAAGCGTAAGCCTTCGTGTATATTTCAAATGATCGCTGATCGCTGAATATAAATGTAATACCTTATGCACCATCAGTACAGATAAGGAATGATGATACTACAAAATGTCATATGAGTAAATCAATTTTGTCCAATGAAAAAATCGAATTGACTTTTTGATTCGTTTGTGATTAATGGCTATTTAGAGTAGCATAGTAACACAACACATAACACACAACACATTATGGGAGTCGAGATATTATGTGTGTACTATTTTCTGCATTGTTTTAAATCATGGAAAATATTTTATTTTATGGTTTTGTACTTTTTAAACCTCAACTGTTTGTGGCTTTTTTATAGCATTTATATTTCTATGGTGGGCGGACATCAGATTATAACGGCAAAAGTGAAACTTTTCAGGAGAGCAAAAAAACGTTATCATGAATTTAATTACTTAGCTGCAGAACTCATATTTTGCGAAACGGGTTATTATTTACAGATCATACGATCTGTGTTACCACATTAAAGTAATTTGTACAAATAAAATCGATATTCTAGATTTACTATTTGAACTATTAAAGACGGGACAGAAATGAGTCTACTTATACTACTAAAACTAACGTGTACTATTTGTACCAATCAATGAATGATAGAAATGGGTCTTATTATTGATCTCAGTAATATTACTGAGATCATCTTGCACTATTTGTGTCACTGAAAATATGATACCAATGCGCATACTTATTTGACATATTTTGAACGTTAATTAGGCACGTTGTTTATTTATTGTTTGAGTAGTCGTATAAGGGTCAGTTGTGTCATAAAAAGTAGAGTTAAACAAAATTTATCGTTTAATAATTGTTGCGTTTCCGTCAAAATGGACAAGATAAGTTACTTGAAAAAAGTGAGATAAAGCAGCTCATTTTTGCCCATTTCGAAGAAAATGCAATAATTGTTTGAACTACAACATTATGTTACTCAACTTTTTACAATGCAACTTATCTTAAGTGTACTGGTAAATACCATTGATGCGGGCATACACGAGAAACATTTTCTCATATAAATCGCGAAATAAACAAAAATGCAGTAATACTCTTATGTGCATCGTCCACCCATCAAAGATTTAAGTATTGCCACATTATAATGTTGATATACTTATTTTTTCATTTTACATCGATCCATTGTCCTGGGTTAAAATGAAATAATTGCCTTTTGGTAGATATTTTAAAACAGCAAAAAAAACATATTTAGGTATATGTTTCCATATCATCATAGCCCGGTCTCACATTTGATGGTGCATAGGGTACTGCATTGGTAAACCAAATGCAGCGTATTTCGATCATGTTACATGAAGGTAAGGTCAAGTCTTACGCTTCAGGTTCTAGAACAAGAACAATGAAATATTGGAGAGAAAACCTTTAAAATAAATTTTTCATGTCCTCCCTGCCAGGAATCTAACTAAGGGCCTGAAGAACGGTAGGCGAATGCGACAACCACTGCACAACGAGGCGGACTTATCTTCACTCAATTTCCTTATTCGGGACTTTTAACTGAGAGCAGCCATCGAGTCAAAAACACGGTTCTATTTTACACGCAGGAGTGTATCTGTTTCCAAGCGGATAAAGAATACCGCTTTGTGTATATTATTATAAATGTTCAAATATATAAAAAATAGTTTGTACAATGTTTTTTTGATACTTTATATTGCGTAGTTTATTAACAACGACCGGATTTATCGCTCTCACAACATCGTCAGTGTCAGCCTGACTTTACTTTACTTTATGTAACACATAAAAATACAAAAAACATAGCCGTTTCAAAATGGAACACAGAATATCAATTTTTATTCTTCCAAATACTACTGAATAGTATTTTTTTTTAAATTATGTTTTTTTTTTTTTAAAAAACGTAATAAAATAAATATGCATAAAAAGCAAAATGTAAAATTAAAAATCAAAATTCACTCCAAGTTTGGCTCTGAGTGTCGAAACGATCATCACCTTGGAACACAATAAATTAATTTTTGTTATTGAATTTTCAAAACGTGCTAAAATTCATTTCCACAAAGATCAATAATTACTTTTCCGCCGACATCACTACATTGGTAATAGACATAATAAGCACGTATAATATTTGTTCAATAATATTTCGCGGAATTCAAAAATGACGTTACGAAGTTGAGGTGGGAGTTTATATCGAAATTTAAATCCGGTTTAAGTTCGACGGTTTATTTATTTGACGGACTTTTGCAGTCCATTCTAACGATGGTAAATACAATTTCTTGTAAAAAATACAGGCACTAATAAAATAAAATACAACCAAATCAAATTAAAGCTAGGACAAAAAAAATAAAATTAAAAAAATTACTACCTCAATACAAGATCCGGTGAATTTTTAAATCTATAAGACTTACACCAAAAAAGTCCAGATCTCGTCTCGAGTTTACAACACGACACAATCGGGACATTGATGCACGCAAGCCATAGTTTGTGCTGTGTTGATTGAGGAACAGCACATTATTATTTCGCAACCGGCGGATCGGAACATTGAATGCCACTTGTTCCAGTAACGATGGTACATCAATTAAGCCATTCAGCAAATTGAACATAAATATGGAGTCAATGTTTATTTTATATCTCATTTTTTTTACAGACATGTTTCTTGCGAAAGGGAAAATATCACATACTACGAATACCGATAAAAACATGTGAAATGGATTTAGAAAAATTAACTGTATTTTCAAAATCAATATGGATATTGTGGAATTTTTTTTTTATACATGTTTTAAAAAATAAATTTGTAATAAAATATGTCTACGAAAACGAGACATTTTTGGCCTTGAAAATTGTGACGTCAAGTTTCGTAACGATGTTCTATTTAAATTTAAACTTTTGCTGACAACTGTCATTCTAATCAAGCTATATTTAAGGACTATAGTGCATATATATGTTTTTTTAAATATTATTTTATAAATATTTTTTATGTTTCTAATCCTATATTTGGGGTGATATACTCATGTGTCTGTGTCATATAATTGCTTGTCCCATCTCACAGGACACATGACTTTTAGTCTCATGGAGTTGGGACTTATTGTCTCAAATAATGTACAATAAACTTATGTATGACTTGACTATGCGGACTTATGTTATCCAGATGCTAACTCTGAATTACTTGATAAGTAAGGTCTTTTTCCTCTTATTCTTTTAAGGCTACCAGTGGTGTACCTCAAGGTTCTCATTTGGGTCCGGTGCTTTTTTTACTTTTTATCAACGATATTACAAAAAATTTTAATGACGTCATGTTTTTACTTTTTGCGGATGACCTTAAAATATATAAGGTGATAAAGACCTTTGAAGATTGCCTTTCCGTTCAACAGAACCTCAATTCTCTAGATGAGTGGTGTAAAGAAAATAAAATGTACTTAAACACTAAAAAATGACAGATCATTCGTTTTCATCGAATAAAAAAAACCGCTCATTTTTTGTTACAGTATTGGCGGTGTCAATCTTTCTACAGTATCAGTGATAAAGGATCTCGGGGTATTTTTTGATGAAAAATTGTCTTTTGTATATCATGTCAACGAAATGTTGGGCTTTATTTTGAGAAATACAAAAAATTTCAAGTCCATCCGATCATTTAAAATATTATACTGTTCTCTTGTAAGAAGTAATTTAGATTTTAATTCATCAATATGGTCACCCTGCTATAATGTTCATGTTTATAATATAGAAAACATTCAACATAAATTTCTACGATATATAAACTACAAACTAAACATTCCAATACAAAATGTGAATTATGACTATTTATTAACACTGCTTAACCTAACAACACTTTCTGAAAGAAGAACTATTGATGATCTCATTTTACTGTATAAAATTGTAAACTCTCTTTTTGACGCACCAAAAATACTTGAATTGATTAATTTTTGAGTACCTGCTGTCAACACTAGGAGTACTTTATTGTTTCATTGCTCCAGTACTTCTTCCAACCAACAAAACAACTCATTGATACCGAGACTGCATAGGTTAGGTAACACTTATGGAACGGCTGCAGACATTCTGTCCAATTCTTTACCATCTTATAAGTCCACAATATCAAGTTTATTTGTAGCTGCTCGTCAAACTATTATTGACAATTCAATTCCATAAATTAAAAATAAATACTTACTTGTTTATTTTTATTACCTTATACTTGTTTTTTATTTTTTACTATTATATCAAATTGCATTGTAGTATTGGCAAATACGCATTTCATAGATACATATTTTTATTTCTTATGTTTTCGTGATAATATATGCTTGCTTGTTTATTAATTTAATTTAAAAATGTCTTTCTTGCTTACCGTAACACTTTATTTATTGTTTGCTTTACAGAATTTATTTCATAAGCTTCTTCTTCTTCTAATCTTTACATTTTTTGTTTATATGTTTACTGTTTTTTTTTGCATACCTTGTTATTATTGTTTTTTTTTTTTTTTTTACTTTGTAAAACTTTTTATCATATCCTTTTTAACTAATTTTACATTTTTTTTCTGTATATTCTATGTTTATTATTTAGTATGTTAGCATGTATTTCATTTTTATTTTTTGTAAATGCCTTTTGGGCGTTAATGAACAAAATAAATAAATTAATTATATCTACCGAGGCTGATATTTTTTGTGACAATGTATGTAAATTTAGGTCAAAAATTACATTTTGAGAGAAGCAGACATTTAACTGTATTTTTATTATTATTATATACATATTTTTTCATTTCTTTTCTTTTACATTTATTATATTGAACATAATTTAAATTATTGTATTAAGTGTAAACATTTTTTTTGGTGTGTGCATGAGTTTCTCACTAGTGTGTTATTATTATATATTAGTATATACAAAGAAATTGGCAATATATGTGTACATACTGTTTGTTTACCTAATAAATAAATAAAGAATTTTATCATAATCATTAATTTGTTAGATACCTACTGACTAATGCCATCAATCGCTCAAATCATTTTGGAGGCAAGATGGGTCCTCGGCACTTTTAATAGATTTGAAAATCTTGATATCGCCAGTAAAAAGAAGGTAGTCTGAGCTTTTGATCGGGTCACCAATATTACTATGAGATTTTATCTTATCTTTGTTTCTCTCAATGCTATTATAACCTATTGATATATATATTTTTGATAAAATGGCGATGCATAATAAATTGTATGCTTTTGCCAATGTCATGTTGAATTATTTTATAAATAAACTGGTTCGCAGTACGCAACCAGCAACCAGGCCCAACCGTCGGGTCTGCAAGCAACAAAAACACAAGTAAGTCAGCTCAACAGTTCCGAGAAAGTTCTTTCCTTTCTCGTTTCAAAACTAAAAAGGAGAATCCCTCCACCAAACGATCGATCCTCCACCCATACTCATCCAACAACAGGCCACAAATCGATTCCGTTATTTTTTTTAAATTTAAGCAAAAGGATTGGATAGATGAATTCTGCTGACCTATAATTTTTAGCCAGGGGGGCGCGAGCCCCCCACCCTGCCCACCGTGGATACGTCTATGCCTAGGTACGAACTATGTACTTTGTATTATGATCAGTCCTTAAGACGGCTCCTAAATATGATGATTATAAATAATAATTCAAAAGAATTTTGATAAAATATTGAATATTTATTTTAAATAGTTTAATATTTTTAGATTACCTACTCGCCCTTTAAATCGAAACGATCTGTGGTTAGGTAATATTATAGTATTCGTACTTGGCTACGTTCTGAAAAACGCTAATACAAAATAGATATCTATAGACACATTGTACAGAAAAAATCCCATTAGAAAGAACATCGCTTCACATTAGAAATTATCTCTAAATAAATACACCCGACTAAAGTTTACCGTGACTGTAATATTTTCAAAATTAAGCCTGGAACACGTCTTAACACACCTACATAATATATCACTTGAAAAAATATATTTATCCAAAACGCACAATTATGTCTTATAAAGTTAATTTATAAGTATCTCATATAAAAATTTATTAACTTACGAATTTATTTATCTTTTCCTTACTAATATTTTTGGAAATTGATTTTAAAAACCTAATTTTCGAATATCTATTTCCTTGGTTCCTCATTAAATAAAATTAGGTATTTACGAAACATTAAATTTTGGTGGTATCATTGCCATTCGCAATCCTTTTGTGTGATTTAATTTAATTTTCGAATTCCATAGTTGAATTATTTTAGTTAATTTCTCCATTATGTATGTTAAAAAGCATTCCTCTGCTAACTAAAGCAATTTTGAAATATATTTTTAAATTAAGCTATTTTAATATTCTGTTTTTTTTTTAAATATTTATTATCTTATTTAGCTAGATATTAATAATATTATTTCCATACCATAATCCTTTTGATTTTTAAAATATTTTTTATTAATTAAGTCCAACCTTAATTAATATGGAAATTATATATTTTTTAAACTGCATAACAGGAAAATTCGCGAATAAAACAAGATTAAATATGAGGTCATGGTAATATTTTCTAGAAACGTTAACGAATTCTGAAATACCTACACTTAAAGTGTTTACAACATTTCATTTGAAATTAAATCTTTTAACCAAAACCAATTTGTTGCTGCATAATACGTAAGGATAACTGCTTATTTGTTTAATTTAACTGAAATAAATTCATAAATAAAAATATTTTGATGGCATTGAACATTATGTTGTCATAACGTACCTAACTAAAACTACAAAGATGGATCGTTCAACAGAACATTTGAATTAAACATTATTATATTATTGTTTTTATTTTATAAAAAATATAAATTTGCGTTCTTGCGTTCAAATATTAAAATTTTTGGGGCCATTTTCAACGAGTTGAAAATTGGACCCAAATATAACAAAGACAAAGCTCGAACATCTGATGCGTGAGTCCGCGACACCAACCACGGGAACACAACCCGGTTCGTTTACTGTTCTCTTATCTATAATAGGGTATTATCACGTTTTTTTTTATTTTGCAAAAAAATAGAGAAAAAAATTACGATGGTAACTGTACAGTTTTTTTTATGTCCACGTGTTAATTTTTCAGAGCGGTTTAAAAAAGTATACTTTGAATTGGCGCCAAAACGACCATTCGGATGCCGAATGGGCTTGTGACGTCACGCGTTACGAATCCGACTGACCGTTCAAACAAATTCATACGAATTTGTAGAGCCTACGTGTTGTTTTTGTAGTAATCGGTTGTTTTACACTGTTTTAACTAATTAACGCGCATAAAATGTTTTTAGTTACAAGATACAAGTACTGTTTAGTTCCGATGTGCACAAATACTACGGAGAAGACGCCAAATAAAGCTTTTTTGGCCATTCCTAGTACCTAATGAAAAAATGCGGAAAAAATGGTTGAACGCATTTGAACGTTATGAAACGAGATGTTAAAAAAAACAAACCCCTATACTTTTTTCCGTAGGTCTTGTTCAGTACAAAATATTAAATTTTATGATGTAGACTGTAGATTTAGATTATAAAAATTTACTAACAGTAGGTACTGAAATTAGCACTTGTAAAGCTTGACAGGTACTACAATACTAAAATAGTTTATTCTTTGAACGTTATTGTTTACATTTGTATTATATTTCTGTACTTATGTTACTAAGTTTAATTTGTAGAACTGTTGGTTTTCTAAATAAATAAAAAATAAAATTACTTAAAAATTGCTGTATGAAAACCTACCTTATTTATTTGTGAAAGTTATTGCATTTACAAAATGGCAACTAACCTTGAGATGCTGGACAGTCTTCACACTTGCAGGAGTCTATTATTTCCTAGACTTCATCGCAAATCAACGTCACCAAGTACGCTTTGTTTCTAACTTTAAATTCTGGGGTGACTCGACCTTTTACCATTCAAATATCACCTGTCCGTTTGACTTAAATTTAACCTATGGCATTGTCTCCGTAATTTTCCCTAACTGATATATTAATAAGTAAATCACATTTAATAAAAAAAGGCATTAACACGCACTCGAGCAACAGAGATGTTTACAAGCAATGGTATTTTATGGATTATGTTGTGTCAGTCACGTTACTTTCCTTATGCATTAAATGTACGCGAAACAATATATTTATAGTACATGCAAATAATACAACTATTCAAATGAATACATTCTGGAAGCAAACATTATATATTTCCTTATTTTGCGGCCTTTACATTTCTATACTCGGAACTTAAAAAGTTTGTATTGGATGAGAAAAAAATAATCATGATTATATTTATTTTGGGCAAGTTATCGGATTTTCCATGTAAAAAACCAATGCTGTCATAATGCTATAGATGTTTATAAATGAAAACAAAAAAAGCAAAGGAAAAGACGAATTTCAACTATAAAAAACAAATAAAAAGCCACAAGCCGCCCGCGTCTGAGTATCTCAGTATAGGATTTGAGTGAACGTAGGATTCATAAGTCACGCGTGACGTCATCAACCCTTTTGGCCAGTTACGGGCCGTTTTATTTCTATCAAACTTTAAATGGGAAATTATAAATGAAAACATTCTTTTCAGATTTTCATAGTAAAATGCTCGCAATCGTAAAAATATTCTTGAAATTTTACATAAATATTTATGTTTTATGTTATTGTTAATTATGTTAGTCTTTTTTGTTTATTCTCAAATGTAATTTTAAAAAACTAAATTGTTAAGTGTCCTCGGCACGGGAAACCCCAGTGAGGTCACATTATTTTTATTATTAATCATAGTTTATAAGCGAAAAATATGAATAAATAAATAAATAAATAATATCTACTACAAGTTCCATAGGTGTAGGAGAAAAAACAAAAGACCATTATCTTTCTTCAAGCTGGAGGTTGATGATAAGGAGATAATCCAAAGAAGAGGAAGTTTAATTTTTAGGTTAATAGAATTGATTAAATCGGGATCACTTAATAATTATTATATTTCAAAGATTGATAAAAACCTAGTTTTTGATTATTTCAAAAATATGTAAATGGGAACGGAGTAAGTACTTCTCCAAGTGGAGAAACTTGTTCTTCATTATATACTTTGCATCAGCGCCAGCGAAACTTGAGAGGAACATTCCTCATGGTAAACATGAAAAAAAACCGGAGACAATCTTCATCACGGACTAGCATTCTTTACACAAACCCCCACCCCTTTCCTACTCTACCCGGCCCCTTCGCTCGCTTCGGGTCTTCGGCTAACGCCGACTGTTGCCTGCTAGTTTTGATATTATTTTGGTATCTGAGTGACGTATTCATCTGAAATTTGTAATTTTTTTCTTCTTTGTGGTGGGGCCTATTCTCGGGGTCACCAATTGTGTTGGTCACCAATTGTCGACTCTACTATTGTCTCTGTAGGTAGGTCGACCAGCGTGTATACGCTACGAGATGTTTTTATTCCTGCACTGCAGGCTAAAATGTGGTGTAGGAAGTCACTTACTTTGCTCTTCAAAAGGTTGCTTCAAACTTCATAAATAAAAAGAAGTCGGTACGGTACTTACACAAGTTTTAACACTATTTATTAAAGTGAAAATACAATACAATAACATAAACGAGATATGTTTTGGAATATTCAACTAATAAAATTGAACATTGAAGTTCAGATTATATGAATATTTTCTACTACGCGGTGGACAATACTTTCGGAAGACGTAGATCTTGGATCTTGGTAGAAGGTGGCGGTCTGCAGAAGTAGAGAAGGAAGAGCGATTAGTGCGTCGGTGCTTTTATATGCTTACCTATATCACTGATCCTCTTGAGTTGCTAACCTGTCGTGTTTGTAGTCTATGCTCGACGGTTGGCGGTACCTACTTCTGAGGCACCACAATTTGTATAATTTAATTTATTTTGTAAATAGTTTTTTTTTTTTTTTTGATATATTTGGACCCCTGTATTTAGTAGCCTTACGTGTCATGTACAAGGCTAAGGTACTCGGAAAAAAAAGTTTTTGTTTGTCTTGGAAATGGGATGTTCGATCACTGGTTTTGGTTTATTACCTTTATGAGTCCAATCACCATTGTTGCAAAGTTCAAGAACAATGGCGCGTGATAACTACTTTTTACTACAGTGTGGATATCTGTTAAGGATATTCCATCTTTCCTGCATTCTGCTTCAAGATTATGGCGTTGCAAACTGAAAAATGGGCACTGAAATAACAGATGTTCTATACTCTGTGAAGAAATATCATCGCATGGACAATAGTCATCATTCCTTAATTTAAACCTATATAGATAACTTCTTATAGCTCCGTGTCCGGTAAAAATTTGGGTCGTTTCGAAAGTACTTTGGTGATGATGACGGAAGTTTGCTGCATCAGCCAGCGTTGGGAAAAACATTTTAGTGATTTTACCTGCAGAAGAAGCGCGGTAATGATCCTCCCAACGCTGCTGCATATTTTGTTTTATACAGCGTTTAGCAAAGCTAAGGGGAAATTCTGAGAAGAAAGGTGCCGTTCTTTTACAAGTTGCGGCTCTTGCTCGTTCATCCGCTCTCTCATTTCCTACGATACCAGCATGTCCTCTTATCCAGCATATTTAAATGGTTATCCCTCTTATTTTTAGATGCTTAATTTTACTTTGTAAATAGTGTTTACTGTATGAACTTTAAATAATTTATACAGATTTTCCGTGTTGAATGTTGAGGGTTTCTTTAAAATGACTTTGATAATTAATCTTTGTACTATTTTGAGAGGGTTTGATATATTGATCTAACAATGAAATCATTTTTTTTTTTTGACAATGTACTCATATTATATGTATATGATTGAGTGTATGTGTCACATTTGTAATTATTATAATTATACAAATATAACAACTGTAAGAGGTGTAAGAATTATGTTGAGGGCAACAACAAAATATATTATCTACAGTATTTGCATATCCACATATCTTTGCAAGCCCATTTTATGGTAGTCTCTCTTAGAGTCAACAGTTCAACATATCTGTACCTCAGAGGCAGACGAATGCAAATCAACAATAGCAAAGGAATCTACTTTCTCTAAGTGATTTCTAATAATTCAGAACATTCATTTGTGTTTTCAGTATTATACATTGGTTCTTTCATTTTAAGACTAACATTTCTTCAAAATCAATGGACATGATCATAAACTGGATTCGAAAATAGAAATTTCATTTCATCAAATTCTGTATTTGCAGCCGTCTGCCTCTGAGGTACAGATATATTCTCGTATACCGAATCTGGGGTTTTCACTCTAAAGCTACAAATATAAAAGTAGGTAACCCAACAATAACAAAGGTTTTAAGGTTTTATAGAAATATTATAATAAAAACCTGCAAACGAATTGCATGCTTACAATTCTACAGGACTTAGAACCAGATTTCTTGTTACTATTACTAATGTAATAAAATGTGTACTTTGAAAATTCAATGCAATAGTATATAATAACCCGCAATATTAAAAAAATATATATATATGAATAACTGTATTATATTTTTATCTCAAATTTAAATTAGAGACCCAAGTTAATCCCAGGACAATGGGACAACCAGGAAGATTGTAATGTAGGTACAGTAAAACTCTAATTGTTGTGCCAGATTTTATTGCTTTTGAAATAATACAGCTAATTGGAATCACATTAAAAACTCACCTAAACACGTCCAGCAAAGTTAATTGCACAATTAAATTAAAATTAAAAACTTTATTTTTATTTTCTTTTATTTTTTATTTTCTGATAACGATTAGGATATTTGGCAATCTGGATGACTGGAGTTCGGATAAACGGAGTTCTACTGTATTAATTTTCAACAATAAAATCATGATTACTGTTTTGTAAAAATATTTATTTATAACCTTTTCCATGATGGGTTTTTATTTTCTTTATTTTTATTTACTTCACTTATACCTTTAAAATTTAAAAAAATATATATTTATAAAACCAACACAGTATAAAATACCCATGTATTAAAAGTATTGAGTAGAAAAATAATATATTATGAGCTAAAAAAATTTTAATCAAAAATGCATACACATAAATACACATAAAAAAGAAAGTCATTTTTTATTTTGGAGAAAAATAAAAAACCTGTTATATTTTTCCCACTGGTTATCTGTTTTGAAAAAATACTATGTGAGATATTGAAATGTTAATTGCAACACAAAAATAATAGGTAAACAGTATACACTAATTAAAATGTAATATTCCAACAGAGATGGAGAAATGAATGTTACAAGTTAGGAAATTATCGTTGATTACATTTTTTCATGAATCTAACTAAAATAAATGTTTTAAAAGAACTAAAAATATGTTAATAAATGTACTTTAAAATGTACCTAGAATATTAAGTCAGAAGTCACTTCATTACAAGATAGCTCTTTTGTCAACTGTAAAACTGCCCGCTATCTGTCATGGCGCCGAAAACATCTATGTTACTGCGCATGCTTACGCGTAATTTTCGATTCCCAGAAACTACCCCGTATAAAACAGTAAATAGAATGACCCAAGATTTAGCACAAAAATTATTATTTTTTAAACTGCACAAGATCTTGTACCATTTTCTGAGCCACGTAACAAGACTGACCTAACTGACTGAATATGTATGGACCCATGTAATAAGAGCTTAACTGTACTAAAAAAAAACTATGATTCAGTAACAATAAAAAATACTTTTAAAATTGGATTTTATAAGCATATATATATTTTTATATTACACTAGCTTAAGTATTAATGTACTCGATTGTGATTAAGATAGATTTATGTAGCACTATTTACGTACAACATACCTCAAAATGCAGACATATTCCACGTATTGATTGAAATCGTACTTAGCTCTGCTAATATTTGTTTTAAAAACCGTGTAAATAAAGAAGAAAAAAACTCCATTTCATCTTGTGCATTACTTTTGAGCAAATAAAATATTATTGCGCATTTTAAAAAAGTGCTGTTTGTAAACATAATAGTATAAAACTCAGAGCAATAGATTTTGAGAAATCATTTATTATTAAATAGTATCTCAAATAAGAAAATAAAATTTATTCAAATGTGTTGGAAAGGCAAATATTACTAAAGGAAATAACTAGTACCTGCAAATCAAAATTATAGTTTAAAACCAAATTTAAGAATAAATTATTTTAAAACTATCTTAATTTTCTTTCCATCTTGTGAAACTTCTCGCAGAAAAAGTCCTGTAGAACATCTTGTAAGATGGACAGACTTGGTGAGAGAAGCGACTGGCGTCTCTCTTCAGGAGGAAGCGCTGAAGACAGAAGTGGTTGAAGGCAGACCCTAACGATGTGCTTTCCTCGTACCGACGTTATTACGATTGCTCTGTTAAGAGCAAACAACTAAGAATAGTGTTTGTTCTAATATAATATTAACTAGAAGAAGAACATAGGCTGAATGATTTCGAAATCTAATCAGGGACAAGCATTACCAACAAAATTAAGAAAAGGGTACTGTATTGGTTTAGACATGTAGAGCAAATGGACAGCCAACAAAAAAGATTTACAATGCGAATGTTGACTGATGCAGAATTCAACAAATAAATGTTGACATGTCAAAAGTTGAAACAATCAGCGTGTGTGCTGATGTATGAATGTAGAGGAAACGAGATTTGCAAGTACAGTGCTGTGGTGTTCTATCTTTTGTGCCTA
Organism: Micrasema longulum; assembly: GCF_059751315.1. Lineage (NCBI taxonomy): Eukaryota > Metazoa > Arthropoda > Insecta > Trichoptera > Brachycentridae > Micrasema > Micrasema longulum. The sequence continues at coordinate 861,561 of NW_028278023.1, forward strand.
CCCCTACAGGAAAATAGCGTGATGGTTTGTTTGTTATTTGATTTATTTTATGTATACATTTGAAATCAAGAAATACTACTTATTTTGAACATTCTTTTCACTCACTTCCAATTTCAACTGTCGATATTTTATTTGATAACTCCAAAATATAATTGATTGAGTCAATGCCAAAATTGATCATTTACAGAAACGCCATGTTTAAAACTATTAAACTAAAAAAATATATTTATACATTTTACCATATATACATTTTTTTGTACACTTTGCCTGACATTTTTTGTACATTTTTGACCCGTTCAAAGCAAGGTAATTACATTTTAATACATAGTAATAATTTGAAAGTTAATAGAAAAAAAGAACAGACAAAAAAACATTTGCATTTCTATACAAAAATAACCATTTGTGCACATCTCCTGGCTAACAAGAATATGCTCATTTACAAAACTGCTCTAGACTTATTTTATTATAAATGTATATACATAATATATATTAGTAAACTTAATATTGTACAAATTTAAAAAACGTAAAAATAAACTATTTTTTTGGTACATTCAAAACTAGCGAAAATGCAGATTTACAATTATGGCATTGGACAATAAAACAAGGTGAATATAATTATATATTGTTTATATCTTAAAGATAATAATTTGGTAACTTTCATTTCAGAAATATTTTTTACTAGGCAACTTTGATTTATCACAAATATTTGTTAGTCACTTTATATTATTACAGCTATCAATAGAAGACATAAAAAATATGTAGATAAATCTGTGATATTTATTTGCCTCGTGGTGTAGTATTTAGCATCCATGAGGTCCCGGGTTCGATTTCGGATGAAGTCGAGATGAAATATTTTTGTTTAGGAATTTTTAATCTAAAATATTTCATCATTTGCCGGACTGGCACCTGTTTTTGCGCTCAAATAATTAATTCTTACACCAATGTGTTTAGTAAGAATATCGAGATGGGAAAAGTATCAATGCATAATATATTGACTATAAAATTATGTGCTTTATTGATCCTTATAAAAAAAACTAAGTAATAAAATACAATGAAAATTGTATGTTAGAATTGTGTGGATAATTGATTATTGTTATCATAATCAGTCAGTCTCTTTTTGCAAATGAAAAGCAAATGGTTTTTCATTTATATAAACATAATCCGCATATTGTGATAAAAATTCGCCTAATATATTTTACTTATAATATAACATATAATAATTATGCATGAATATAAAAAACAGAAATTGATAAGAATTTCTTTAAAATGATCATATTGTTCCAAAATGTCCAACTATATAATTCTCAGACAATAAGTAGTCACGTAAATGGGTTTTTACCTGAAGCATAACTATAAGACCATTTAAAGTGTGTTTTGTTGCTATATATCTAATTTATTTTGTGATCTGTGGACACAACCTGTTAAGTAAAGTTCACCATTAATAACCCTACGTATCATGGCAGGCAAAAAAAAAAACGTATGGATTTTAACTCCTTAAGAAAAGAGGAACATTTTAGAGTGATTTAATAAGATGCCTAATATGCATCAACGGAATTACTTAAATGCATTATTTAAAAATAGATTTTTTTACCATTTACTTATTGAAGACAACAAAATGGACATTTTGTTAGTGTTGCCACGGTAGTCAAATTGTTTACGCTACTTTGCTCATCCAATGAGAGAACTAATGAAAATTGGACCTCTCGGATTAAACAACGCCGTGGTGGAAATTTAACTGACATAATCTTTAAAGCATCAAATATTATTTGACATGACATAAAAATATCCGTTTTATGTCAAATAAAATAAAATAAAATTGGTTTTATTTTTTAAGTTCAAAGTTCATAAATAAAATTACTCTTATTAAATGACTCTTAACTTATCCATTCTGTTGTCGCAATCAATGTTTCCGCATTTACAATAAAATTATTGAGAAATTAACAAATTGCTTTTTTTTAAAAAATATATCGTACATTTGTGTTATGATTATATTTTTCGCGATCTGGCAACATTACGCGGCTACTTCACGCACGCGCGCGCGCGGCGAAAGTGGGGCAAAGTGGACACAGTCCGATGTATTCAAATATGATTCTAGGCTCCTGGACTATTCTTAATTCTATGAGAGCAAGTATAGTAATTTCTTAAATTTCTGATCAAAACACAGATTAAAAGAGAGATCGGTTTGGGAAAGACAATTAGGATGAGCAGGTATTCAAATTTTGGATTAGCAATGTTTGTGAATATTTTTTTAATCCTCTGCCTAATTTTATCCACCATTATATTTGATCAATGTTATCAAAAATTAAACATGCAATAGTGATCACATTAAGCGGATTCCACTGTACTGGGTAACAATTTTTATACAGTAAAAAATTATTGTTACAAAGTGTTTTATAATTTCCTTTCTTAAAAAGAGTTATTTTAAATGATTCAAATATTACATTATTGTCAAGGAATTTCAACCAACATTACTAATTTTTAAATATTTTTTATTTCAGGTAAAATTTATCTCAACTCGAGTACATTTTTATTACGTAGATTATATATTCAAAAATTCACTAATGTACACTAGAAGTTAAAATATAAACAATAATATAAAAATATGTCAAAAAAAATGATTATCACAATATTAAGAAATATTTTGCAAGAAATGGCCTTTTTGGTAATAATGTATTAAAAAACTATCAATTAAAATTATAGGTAACAAAATAGTAAAAAACTTTGATAAAAATGGTAACACAAATTTCAATAATGCATACTTTTAAAAATCACTTAAAAATATTTTTCTTTGTTACAAATAACAAATTAGGACATATACCACTAGACAAAAAAAAATATTTAAAAAATATATAAAACAGATTTTTTGACTTCAATGGTGATCATCACTTCCCAAAATCTGTAAACAAAGGTTTTTTTTTAATACGAATTAGTTCAAACAGAATTATATTATTTATCAAATTTAAAAAAAAAAATTGTTTATAAATATAATTTTATAATATAATAATTTTATATAAATGTTTCAAATATATTTCTAATGTGTAAAAAAACAGCTAAAATAAAATTATTATTCAAATAAAACATCAAATTAACAACTTTTTATAAGTCATAAAGGTATTTGAGTAGACAAATGATTTACATTTTTTATATTTTCAAAATCATTTTAATTTATTTTTTTTCATTACATCAGGCCAAGAAATTATTGTTAAATTATAGCATAGATCATGCAAGATTGAGAAAATAGGTATTTAAATTATTGTAATTACACAGGGAATCGAACCCGGAATTCCTGTGAATGAGGTAAGCATCTTAGTCATTACACCAAAAATAATATGTATCACATAGGTGACCTTCTATTCTGTATTATTTTATTTTGGCTGAATTGTGGATTTTAACAAAATGAATACAGGACAGGTCCCATATTTTTACCACAAATTCTGTCATTTTAGATCATTTTTACGGCAAAATAAGCACATACAACGGGGGTTACTCTGAGGTATGCAACGTGATTAGAAAGCAATTATAATATTCGCAGTAACTGCACAAAGGTAGACAAAGAGATTATAATGCATTTGGAATTTTCGCAGTAACTTTGCAGAAGTAAGCAAATAGATTAGAATGCAATTGAAATATTATACTTTGTTTATAATCACTTATTTATTTATCGAGTGATTTCAAACAACGTAAAATATAATAGTTTAATATAGAAAATGGCAAAGTTTTCTAATACGTATTTTAGAATAGAATGCCATTGTAAAGTGTTCATAAAAATCATGCCAAGTAATTGCCTTATTTTTTTTTTCCTTGGGATGAATTTGATAAATTGGATGATTTGAATTTTTTATAAAAACATGCAAATGTGGTGTTATTTACAAAACAGTGGATGAAATAAAAGCAAGGAAGTGAAATAAATGATTTTATTTACATAACAAGTTTGTTCACAAAAATAAATAAGAAAATAAACCTTTGAAAGTATTCCCCCATAGGGGCAGTACGTTTTCAATTACTAAACACATTTTATTGGATTAATTGGTTCATTTTATTTGAAATTGATGATATAGTTGTTAATGATTTTGAAAACAGTATTTTAAAAATGTAATTTATTAGTTCAATTCCTAAAAATTACTGTTTAACAAATGATGTTTTAAAATGCTTTTTTTACATAAAATAACTTTAAGTGATTTGGCAGAAAATAACATTTTGGAAAATCATTTTACATCATATTTCCACCATTCTTTGAAAAATCTCTGATAACTAAGAGGATTAGTTTTTATGTGTATTTGGACAACATTTATATCAATAGATGCAATCATATTTTCAAAACACAAAAAGAGGTTTGCATATTTAGAAAATGAAATTTTCTTTGAAAAAATTAACATTTGGTAGCTCAAGTTTCGCACAGATGGCGCTAAAATCAAATTCAGGTGAGAATTTTGACAATGACAAGAGTTCAAATTTTATTACGTAGTTTTCATATACTACTTACTTTATATTATGCAAAAAAACTGGTTTTCTGCCAGAACTTCTAATGTAAACCATACAAACACACACTTTTGCAAAAATGATAACTGCGAAAAATGTAAATAGTTACCGAGTAAATGAAAAAATCATCAAAATAAATAAAGATAATTAAACAAATGTAATTAAATAAGTAACTTATGTAGATAAATTTATTATTAAATTAACTTGGTGGAGAACAATATTCTGAGCTTGCCCAAATGTTTGTACACCACATCAATAATCATGCGAGTGAGATTCATCTGACTGAACTATTTCACCAACTAAGCAATACCTGAAAATATTTTTCAATTTTTATACTTCTTCTCCGACCAGTTTAGTTAACAATATTTTAAGTTTATCCAAATAAAGAAGTACAAAAATTTCAGTTTCGGCTCTTTGACTTCACAAAAATCAACATCTGTTGATTCATCCGGAAGAATCGAAGAAGATGGATGTTCAAACATAGACAAAATAGAAAATGTTAGCGTGTAAAGCGACAACTTAAACCAGCTGATGCCTAAACTTCTATATACGTCTAAAATGTTCTCCATCTCTGTTGTAATGTGTTAACTTGGTGGGCAACCGAATGAATTTATACTATGGTAAATATTTTATTGGCAAAAAATCTATGACACAGTAGGAAATTCAGTCTTTATATGGCCTCGGTCAAATAAGATATTACATATTCACCTCTAAATTAATTTACAGTAAGGTCTGTAATCCTAACCCACTATAAACCGAACCTTCATTCATTCCAACCATAGCACCGGTGTACCCGAGTGAAGGGCGAGGAAGTGAAAGAACTAGAGCTGCGTCCGAAAGCATTGTTACTCGATAATGCTTCTGGCCATCAAAATAGCACTGATTTGATGAGGCAATGATGGACAACTTACTAAACTATACTCCTCCGCTCATGCAGCTCATGAATCAAAATGTTATTCAGGCAGTGAAAATTTCACATCGTAAGAAACTTCTTTTGCAAATGTTGGTCAAGAAGAGAGCATCATAATATATAATCTATGCCCTTATCATGTGTATCACTGTTAAATAAAAAAATCTTATGGATGATAAATATGCAGAAAGTTTTATTATTAAAGATTCCAGTGATTCGAAAATTCGTGAAACCAAACAAGCTAATTGTTCGGATTATGATACCATTACGCTATTTCCGTAGGATAGCCATAATGGATGGACCGTACCACACATCTATCCTGACATACATTACTAACTTCTTCCACATTCATACATCTTGTCATACATGCCCTTCGGTTGCGTCTGCTTTTAAAATGACCAGACTTATACTTTTGGTTTATCTGATCGTGCCATGTCTTTCTTGATCGTCCTCGTCATGTGTTATCTGTTTTATCGTTTTTTCGTTATCCATTTGGTCTGCATGACCAAATCATCTAGGTGACCATTTCTTAATTTTATCAATTATACCGGTCTCAGATTTGCACTCTCGCCTGATTCCATTATTCGTTGTATGATCAATTTTTTTTGTAAACTTTTGTGTGTCAGTCATATTTTTGTAAAATATGACATACGCAACAGTTTAATGTGCAGAAAAATTATTCAACATTTTATTTATTACAAAAATCCTCAAAGAAAATTTTCTATTATTTCCATAAATATGAAAATTTTACTTAATTTTTAACAGTTTAAATTAAATAATTAAGTTTGATTTTTTTATTAAGATTGTAGACATTAGAATGTCCCTTATAAAATATCTCTTTAAGACTTTTTTAAAACTTTTCTCGCTCCTAGATAAGTTAGCAGTAATTATTATTCTACGAATAGTATAATTATATGTTTTGTATGTAAAGTACCTTCACCGACAAGCCATATAAATTGGTTTGGTGAGTCTTGTAATAAAAAAACTTTCTTTGAAAAACTTTTTTTCTGGTTCTTTGTGGACAAAACATCCGTAATAATTAAAAATATCAAAGCGGTTTAATAAAAACAATTAGGCAAAGTTAAAACATTTAATACAAAAGTTTGACCATTTTGTCAGTTGGTTCACCTCACCTGCAATGGACTCATTTATTTGTATTGAAACACGTTTAAGAATTAATAAAAACAACTTCTAATGTTGCAAATAAATTACCAAAAAAACAAGACTGTGGTGTACTTAAAATTAATAATACACTCAAAAATCTTTTCTAACAGATGGGAAACGTTTGAATTTTCATATTAAATTTAATGTCCCTGAATTTAAGACATCTCGATAGACTCAATAGTTGTTCCAAGTTTTGTGAAATAACTTAAAGCTTGTGCCAGGGTCAGGTTCTGTGAAAAGTTACTTGGTTAAAATAGCTGAACAAAATTTTATTTCAAATTCTTAGATATTTAATATAATATTATACATTCATTGCAGAATACATTTTCACAAATAAAAACTAATACATAACAAAATAAAAATAAACGAAAGCAGCAAAATAATATATAAATGCATAAAATCACATTTAAGCTTTAATTGGGAAAAAATCTAAGTTAAGAAACCAATTATTTAATTTACGGGTCCTCAAACTTATTTCGCTCACCGCCCACTTTGAGAGTGAAAGTTTTCTAGAGCCTCTAAAATATTTGAATCTACGATCTGCTGCGCATCATAATAACAGCTATTGCAATTATTATTTAAACAAGTGTCATATTCTATTTCCGAGTTCAAAGTTACATTTTAAAAGAGCCCTTTTAATAAGAGTAATTAAAGTGCATACTTAATCATATTTAGAAGTATTTTTATTGAAATTAAAATAAAGTATTTTAAAACAAATCTTATCTGAAGGATGAATCTGATACACTTTAGCGGGTTTGTTAATATCAATAAGTTTGACAAAAACTTGTTAGAATTTGATTGGTAAAAATACGGCGCAAGAGCTAAGAAAGCTGTTATAAATAAAACATAAACAGGGTGGAAATAAAAATTTAACTAATTTTAGTTTGAAATATCGGCAACATATTTTTTTTTCCCTTTTTTTTAAATCAGTCATCGCCCCCCAATTTTCTCTGGACCTTCTACCGCCCCCCCGAAGGCCATCAGCGCCCACTTTGATAAATAATTATTTAATATATCGTCTATGTAAGTTCAATACAGCAGATGAACCATTTGTCAAAATGTTCAGGGAGACAAAAAATTGCAATTTTGTAAAAGATAAATTCAAATACAGTTTTTTTGTGTTGTTGATTTACATTAGAAAATTTATTTTTACTAAAGTATTCATCTATCCAAAGTTAATTGTGAAAATTAAACTGGCAGTTACGTATGGCGGCTTATTCGCTGTATTGCCCACACGCTAATCGAGTACATCTCATCTGCTGTATTGCTTTGCTTCTTTAATATGGAGGATTCATTCGCGGAACCGAATTTAATCAAATACAAACAGTCTATACAAAATATACCAATCAATGTGGCTTGTCCCATTGAATCAAAAATGCCCAAAAAACTTTTGTTTTTGGCTCATACTTGAAGGGTTAAAATGGGCTAATTGAATTTTTTTGATTATTGAGATATTAATGCCATTTTTTCCCCCGATTGAATACCATAGCACGGAATATTAAAAGCTAACAAAGTGTGACTCCCTGTCTTATAAATTGTAGGAAATAAATATGGGGTCACAGCTGGCAAAAAGACAGTCAAAATGTGACAATTGCTGTAACGAGCTCGTTTTTGTCAGTTCAAGAAAAGAGTTTTAAAAGAAATTAAAAGCAGATGTTTTCATGTATTTTTTCTGTGATTGTATGTAAAAACATATATTTCATTAATTGAAAACCTATTTTATAAAATACACGAATGCAGTTTCCCAGAAATAAGGTTTTTACTGGCTTGTAAAATTAATCATCTGTTAATGAGCCCGTTACCTAATAACCTTAAAAAATCATCATTCATTCATGTAAGATTTAATCTAACTAAAAATCACATCCTGGCCAATAAGTAATGGAATATAGAAGTTGAAAAAAGGGAAGTTTTGTTTGTGTGCAGATTATGCGATCCTGACTTTGAACCCTAAAAAAGTATCAACTTAAAAACATTCATAAATAATTATCATGTAAAATGTGTCCTTGACATGGGACATACAAAAAAGTAATGACAAAAAATATGTAATGACCCGCTTTAAATGAATAGATAAATATTGGAAAAGCAATGTTATTTTTAGAAACACGTTTTTTAATACTTCTTATCCCATATTAACAGTATTATAACCTACAAAATGCGATTAAACTTATAATAACATGTTTGTATTTATCATATTCAAATGAGATTTCATGTCTAAAAATATTTGTGTGCAATGAATGCACTCTGTTTTCTTTTTACATTTCCAAGACTCATAAAATTATTGTCACCTTAAACCCGAGTACTCAAAAAATCAAGTAGAATTTATATATTTAAAAAAGTTATAATTCTTATAGAATAACTTTTAGATGCTACGTAAAACTAAAACGTAATGCACACACAACATTTATTACCTAATACTTTATGAATATTCTTATCACATTAAGATTCCCTAAAATAACGGCAACTTAAAATAACTTTTTTTGTGGTCAAATTTGCAAAAAACAAAAATAAAATTAATTTGAGAAATATTTATTATGTCTCAAAACTACAATTTAAATAACTGGATGAAGAATTTAAGGAAACACAATATAAATACAGAAAGAACTTTGTTAATTCTACATTATAGATCTCTAAAATTTATGTTGCATGTCAAATATTAAAAAATCTTTTATATCTTTACATATTTCAAATTTGATCAGGCTAAACTGAGTTGATACAATATTTTCTAGTAGTTTTTCTTTGAAAAAGGGGCAAATCTGTTTTTAATGTAAGTAAAATATAAACAAATTCGAAATTTTAGTGAATTGAATTAAAAGGTTTCACGTCTTTTTATTATTAATGACTTGAGCCACTGGACAAAAAGTTAAGTTTGTTTTGTTAATATGTAGATAGATGGTAGAATCAAACAACATTCAAATAAAGCACCTCCAAACAAAAGCATTCAATATACATAATCATAGAATGTCATGTATTTGTATTTGAGGGATAACATGATACAACAGCGTAACTTTAGATGGAGCCACATTCCTTTGGGTTTTTAAAAATTCTAAAATCCACTATTTTTATTTGCGTTATTGTTGCAGTACATGCAATATAATTTGCTAAGAAATAAAAATATTTCAGGCCGTTCAATCACAAACAACTTTGTAATAATTACACATACGCATATAGCGCAATAGATAAAAGATACGTAAATATCACACTCGAGCATTGATATACACTAGATGCAGCACTAAGCACCCGTCTTGTGTTCCATTCAACTTGAGTTCCAGAACTGAACTTGTAGTCAGTAAATGTAAAGCAGTCAACAGCTTTGAATTCACAGAAAACTGGCATAGACATTTGGTCATTTTTACTCTACTACGTGTTTTGCATGGCAATGTTAACGCGACAATGCTCATTTTTCCAAACATAATCTTTTGTTCTATGAAGCGTCATCTCTATTTAATCATAGCTCAGAGCACTCGAGCCATTTTTTTATTTTTCGAGGCATGTATGAAATCGTCAAATCTAATCAACCAAAAAATTGTTTATACTTTGATTGTATGAAACTATATTATATACTGTGTCTTATTTTGTCGTACTTTAATTCTTTTTAAATATAAAATAATGATTGGACAATTAGACGATTTTCCACATCCCAAAAGTAAAGATTACATTGATATAAAGACATGCATTATACACATTAAACAATGAATATTACATATACATACTATAATTGAAAACAAACTCTTACACTTCCAAGAGAATTACTAAAAGTACTAAACTTACAACTGTTGCTTTTATTCCTCCACCATATAAAAAATGTGGATGAAACAGTAAGAAATAGATATACCAGTCGAAGTTAAGAGCCAGATAAGAAAAATCGTTAACCTTTAGTGCCATAACGGAATTAGTGATAAGAATGGAAACTGATTCAACAATAATCCATTTGCAATTGGAATTTGAGGGCATAATAGATAAACTCACAAAGATGAGTCATTTGTAAATTTGCAATTATCAACATTTATTTCTGCATTCCTGTGCCATTTAATCAACTCTTGATATAGACTGGTATACCCATAAATGAGCAATGTGCGTGTATATATGGAGGGTGTGAAATTCACAAACGATGGATGGTTTGTTTAGGCAGCATTAACAATTAAATTTTTGGCGCAAGTTGGTTACTTTGGAGGCGATGGTTCGTACCTTTGGTAATGTCACGGCCGCATACGTGATGGCCGCTCCGAGGGCAAACATAGCAATGTGAGGGAGGTACTTAAAGGACAACCCAGCATGGTTCTTGGCGAAGAACACCAGCATTCTAGCCTTCTTCGTAGAGTAAGGAGGGTAACGGCACCTGATATACGGTTTAATTGATTTACATACATAAAAAAAATCTCATGGCAAAAGATACTGAACAATATAATTAAAATAAAAACACTTTATTATCTATTTCATCAATTATTTTATAATTTTAACAGTGCCTTAAGACTGATGAAAAATACGAAAATCATACAATTATTTCATTTTAAAACCTGTTCTTTAAAATAGCGTAATAAAAAGAATTAAGTAAATAAACATTAGACAAGAAAATTTTCTAAGATATTTCTGATTTTGCTTATCTGATTTGCTTAAAAGTTTTATGTAACAAAAATATAATTACTTTTCAACTGGCAGATAACGCCTTTTGAAATTAACACTAAACTTTGGTACCTTGGTACTCATATAAAGACAAAGTATTTAAGTAAAATTTGTTCTAATGATTTAAAGATTATAAATTGAACAAAAAAGTTATTGGAGAAAAAAAAACATTTTCAAAATTATATACAAGCATTTAAATAACCCATTTGTTTGTTACATATTTTTTTGAAAATTGTATGTTAAATTATGGCGTTAATAATCTTAATTTAAAAAAAAAAAAACAGTTAAAATAGTTTAGTTCAAATTATTTTTTCTGGAAATACGATTTGTCTTTTTTATGAAGAATATTTTGGATGTAAATATTTAATTTCTAAAGAATGTTTATAGCAAAATGTTAATGCCATCAAATGGCTGATATGAATATTTTTAACAGTTCTCAATGGTGTAATACGTACGACGCAATCTTTTCTGCAATTTTGTTGAAGTCCTTCACTAAACAGCTCTTTCTATGGGAGAATGTATCAAAGGTGGTTTTACCATGATAAGCTCCCATGCCACTTTCCCCTACACCTCCAAATGGCAAAGATAACACTGAAAAAATCAAACAAAAACAAAATTGAAAATCGTTTGAGTCCCACATTAAAAAATGGGATCTTTGTAACAAGCCGGAAACATTAAGAAGATTTTTTCGTGGTGATAATTTTACATTAAAAAAAATTAAATTTTTTCATGTCTCATTCATCTTATCATGATACACCAAACGAATCAACTTTAATAAATCAATAATATTATTTCTTTAAAAAATGCAACAAATATTCATGGATTCATAGTAAGTTTAAAATATTAAAAAGCGAGGATTTAAATGTTTTTTGATTGGACAAATGATATTGTCAAATGCTAATTCTCAAATTGCAAAATGACGAAGTCCATTTTATAAAAAATAAAACAGCTATAATTTGAAAACAAATACGCATATTTCAGTGGTGCATAGGGCACTGCATTGGTAAACCAAATGCAGCATAGTTCGATCATCTGTTACAAGGTGATCAGTCTTACGCTTTAGGTGTCAGTACAGAACAAATAAGTACTGCAGTTTATAAAACCTTAGGATAGACGTGAAATATTGAATTTAAAGGTTTTTTGAATTACAATATTTCATTGTTTCTGGACTGGCATCTGAAGCGTAACACTGAACACCTTACCTTCACATGACAGATGATCGAACTTCACAACATTTGGTTTAGCAATGTAGTGCCATATTCACAACTGGGTGAGACATGATTAATTTTTATCTAATTTCTAAATGGATTAGTGTAATTGCAAACTGTAACTCATTTACAGATTTAATTGTATAAAAAGCATAAATTTTCACACTAATCATACCTGCCATTTGCATCATAGTGTCATTGATACACATTCCACCGGATGATGTGTTCTGAATAATGAGGTCGACATCTTTCTTGATGAGAGAAAATACATAAATGACTAGCGGTTTTTCCCTGCGTAAGAAAATAAATAAGAATTATATAAATATTTACAATTACCATCACCCAAACATAAGAAGGGTACACGGTTAAAACGGGTTAATTGCATTTCTCTGATTTTCGAAACATCATTGCTATTTTTTTCTCCTGAATGAGTTCAATAAAACGGAATATTAAAAACTAACAAATGTGGCTCCCTGTCTAAACATTATATCATATCTAATGGCAAAAAAAAAACAGTCAAAATGTGACGATTGCAAACAAAAAGTTTTAAAAAAATATAAGGTAGACATTTTTGTTTGTTCTTTTCGGTAAAAGATAAATCTACTACATTAATTGAAAACCAATACATGATCCCAGAGTCGCACAAATTTTTTTTTTATTCTTTGTTTTTGTACTAATTATGCCACTGAAAATAAGACACAAATACGCATACTTATTTTATTAAAACCAAAGTTTAACAGGCACAAAGTTGTTTATTTATGTTCGGAGTAGTCGTATACGTGTACTGTTAATACCATTGATGTAGGCATACACAAGGAACATTTTCTAATATAAATTGTAAAATGATAAAAAATGCAGAACTGCAATACTGTTATGTCCGCATATCAAAGATACGCAATAATTACAAACATATCAATTTTTAAAAATGAAGGATCAATTTCATAAGCAGTATTAAATTTATGTTTAAATTCTGAGCTTTTGACTGTGCATCGATCTTAACTGTATATTGATCCATAAACTAACGTGTGTTGTTTTTATTGTGATAGAACATTTGATTTGTAATATTGTCACTTGTCAAACTAATGACGACCGTTATTCTTTACATTAATTTGTGCTCTGCAACAATACTCAAATTAATAATGAAACACCTCACACTCAAACACCATTGAAAATTGTGGACATTTACTTTTAAAATCAGCGTTCAATTATCTTCTGCGTAGCAAGTTACATCTGATTACATATTTCCTATGGGACTACGTTAAGTCCATGATCTATGGAAACAAACAAACAACTCTTGAAACCAATATAACATGCACCATTTCGGAAATAATGCCGGAATATAATGCATAATTTACAGTCCAAATTTTTATCATAGAATTAAAAATAGTTTGATTACAATTTTTTGGGTGTGCATAAAATTTATTGCAGTTTTTTTATTTAATTTTATAGATAATATAAGCATTGTTATTATTTTATTGTTCTATAGATTTATCTTTAGTTAAATGCAATTCTTCACTGATTTGAATAATTTAATATTTTAAAACTGGTACGTATGTACATTTAAAAAATATAATACAAGTAAAAGAATAAAGATTTGTGCGGCTTTAATAACAATCAAGTACTGAACACGATTATATACATATTTACATTTTTCTACCACATACCATACTCTATTTTCGTCTTATTAATTTATTTTTAAAAATGAAATATTATTTATTCACAATTAAGAATGTTTGTACCCATATCCAGAGAAAAACAATGAGGAAGTTCAGTGTTTTTTTAAAATTATTATAGACTATTAAACTAAGCAAAAAAAATAATTCAAAAATATTTTTTTTTTTTTATACATCGTATTATCAGCGCTATGATTCCTTTAAGTTTTGTATTTCTGAAAGAACTCCGCGTGTGACGTCAGAGGTTCTCTTTAGCTTATTCTCGATCAGTTTTGCCCATTGGTCCATTCACGGCAAGCAAATTGGAAATCGTCCAGAACTCTCTTTTCATTGGTTGATTCATATGAACCAGTGACGTTGTTCAAAGTACATAGTTAGTTTTTATTAAAATGATTTTTATTATTATTTTGGTACATTTTCAGGAAACTATGTATCCAATTTCCTGTAGGGCTGAAGTTCCTCATTTATATAAAAAAAGAAATCTGAAAAAGTACCCTTGAATTATTGCAGAGATGCATAGTACATTCTAGAATTAAAAATATATTTTACCTTTGAAAATTGTGTATTTATTTTAAAGCAGTGTTTTATAGATTTTTTAGGTGATTCTGTGAAAAATTTTGGACCCAACACCATCTTTATGAAGATCCTCATTCTCCACATACTAATTATTTATCCTTTCAATATGGAATAGTTCCTATTGGCTTACCATTAAATTGTAATATTGTGTCGTTTACGCAAATATTTCCGGAAGATGTCTGCTTGATAAATTGGTCCGAAACCAATTTCTGGGTTGTGAAAACATACAGTGATAATGGTCGTGTCCTGTGATTATTTGATAGAAAAAAAAGGGGATAAAATTACGTGAAATGACTATTAATATTATAAATAAGATTGTTTTTTTCACCATAAGATGCCGAATTATAGTTGTGAATCGGCTTGAGAAAAATCACTGCATTATTTACGGATTTTAGGCAAGCAGCTTTTGTCGATGCGCCTTTTTTTTACAGAGATAGCAATCTCTCTCCACATATCTGAAAACTGTTTGAAAGACCGAGGGTTTTTCTATCAGTTTCGCTCAAACTAAAAAAAAAACTTTGTTTTTGTCAAAAATCTAGTAACTTAATTTTTTTAAATTAAAATTTCTTTTAATAAAACTACTGCTATCACTGCCCCGTACACTGTGAGTTTGGAAAGTTAAATGGAGGGCTTATGTCGGATATTATTGCCATTCATCCTCACAACCAAATTGCAATTACACAAACATTAGCAAAACTGTTGATTCACTCGTATAATTTAGTTACAAAAAACCATTACCATTATGGTAGTTAATATCATCAATTTAGAATATTGTCACCAAAAGATTAATTCCATAATCAAGCAATTAACACCGCTTATTTCAAAGTTATTAACTACTTTAATTTAATTTAGTCACAGTGAAAGGATTTTTTTTTTTAAGCCAATCAACAGGTTTGTGAAAGCCCTAACAGATTGGCATTATTTAGTATATATTATATAATAACACTTAATCTAATCAATTTTAAAGTCTATTTAAATTTATAAAGATACAATTATGGCATAATCTAGGCTGTCATGGCAAGTTTGTTATAGCGAATCAGGAGTGACAACACCGCTTGCTTCTTGAATGCTTACCTTTGCTGTAGGAACACATCGACAATACCGTTTAATGAGATTTTATTCAGAGTTCTGAGGATCCTTGGCAGAGGGGAAAAGAATCCGATGTTGGTTTTATAATTTCCCACAGCGAAGACAGCATCGGTACGCAAGTTACGGTGAGGTACATTAAGGTTAATCTGAGCAAGGATATCATGGGCATCTATACAGTTAGATATTAATTTGTGCAAGAATATCAAACCAGCCAAAATCCTTCTGAATTCTAAACTGAAGATATGAAAGTACTCTAGACGATCATAATAGTTAATTATGAAAATTTTTGATCCAATTATAAATATTAACAATTTTAAAAATTTACATTGCACCAATTCAATCCGCGTAATATGAATATAATTAAGAGACCATATTATAGAATTAAATTTAAGCAAGCTATGGACAAATGGTTTATACAATGTTATTGCAATTTTTGGGCTTTTGAATGGCTTCATATTAAATTAAAGAATTGTTCATATTACATTTGACAATTATTATATCGTGGGTATACCTGGCAAAACAATTTTACTCTCAAATCCCTGTTTTGAGAAATCAAGCATTTAAGTTTTGTTCCAATTTTACTCTTTTATATCTTATTTCAATATAGAAAGATGTAAAGTGCTCATTTAAGAACATGTTTTTAATTTTTCCGTTTCTTAATTTTATATCAAGTAAATATTAAGTTATTTAAAGCTTTTAGCCTGAATAAAATACCCGGTATACAACTTAACCTTAAATTTATTTTTAAAACAACAGATATATGAAATTTAATATGACTTAGTGTATTTTTCCAGTTTGTAGAGCGTTAAAAACTTAACAAAACTGCATCATTAAGTCAAATCTGAATATTTTCGTGTTAACGTTTTTTGCCAGTATGCTCACGATATTTTAACATGTATAAATTATATCGGAAACACTACTTCCCTTTAATGGGAAAGGTCAGCACATAAATATTATTTCAGTTTATACCCAGAGACATTGGACTCTGTTGACAAAATATGATTTACCAACTATTCTATGAAATCTAAAGACAAGAGTTTTCTACTTCTCAACCCGAGAGCTAACAAACTGAGTAAATAATCTGGCATTCGTACCATTCTTTACCAAATCTGGATTCCAGACTGGTCTAATAACATCTATCAGGCCATTTGACATATTATGTACTTATCTCTAGCACGCATTAGTATGATCTCAGTTGAAATTGAACCTGGAATCTCTTTTTGAAAGGCAAGCATATTAGCTAGTACATCATAGGAGCCGTCGAAAATATTTATTTAAAACACTATTAAATAAAAAAACAACATTTTTACATTAAAGTGATAAAAACCGTAAAAAAAATGATGATCTTCTTTTCTTATTATTATTATACATTAAAAACACAAAACAATTCATTTACATAGGATGTGCAATGATAATTTTTAAGAAAAAATATTGTCTTAAAAACACAGTTTTTATTCAATAACAAATAAAACGAAACAGAAAAAGACACTAACTAAAGAAACACGTAAAATGATCAATTCAAATTATTTACCTGCTATTGATGAATTTGATGGCCTCAAATGCGTTATCAATGGGCACTATTGGTAGAATGGGGCCAAAAATTTCTTGGGCCATAATTTTATCCGTGGGGTTTACATTGGCTAAGATTGTTGGCTGGATGTATTTTTCATTGGCGTCAGATTTACCTCCGTAAACCACTTTTTTTTCATCGATCAATGATGTCAGTCGGCTGAAATTAATACATAATAAATATTAAATAAAAAAAGAAATGGGTTTCAAATGTGGCCCCGTGGTAGTATTGTGAACTCACGGACCAAAGAATTGGGTTGTGGTCCCGTGGCTAGTGTTGCGGACTCACGGATCAGAAGTCCGAGGTTTGAGCCCCACTCTACCCCAACTATATACAACTCGTTTAAAATAGCCACCAAAATTTAAATATTTGGTTAATTATAAGAACGCAAATATTTCTTTAAAAAAAAAACCCACTCTACCGCAACCTGATTACTTATATTTAGGACTTTCAGGAAATGATCTGAAAATTAAAATATTTGACATATTACAACAGAGATGAAGAACATTTAAGAGAAGGTAATACAGAAGTCTAGGCATCTACTGGGCTTATGACCTGTCAATGGCTGGTTTAAGTGGCCACTTTACACACTGTGTAACATTCACCATTCTGCCTATATTTGAACATCTATATTCCTTCAATTCTTTCATCTGTTGATGTTTGTGAAGTTAAAGAGCTGAAACTTTTATTGTGAGATTCATCTCATTGAATTATTTCACCTGCATACTAGGCAACGCCTGAAAATGTTATTTTTTCAATTTCTATACTTCTTCATGGACCAGGTAATTTATCAACAATATTTTGAATTTGTCCAAATTTTTCAGTTGTATCAATCAAATAATATGATTGTTCTTACTTGAAATGCTGTTCATTGATAATCCTGCAGAAGTCAGGCGACTGTTGTGGATTGTCAGTGTACCAGGTGTCTAAAACTTCCTTGGCTTTCTTGATGAATTCACTCTGCACCTCCTTGGTGCACAGAATATAGTCGGGAGCGATGCACGTCTGGCCGCCATTTATCAACTTACCCCACAAAATTCTCTTCACGGTAATATCCATGTTGGCAGAGCTGTCTATGTACACGGGGCTAGAATAATAACATAAAAAATAATATATCAATAAATAAATTTAAAGTTAATCTAAAGAAATTTTTTGAACACGTGTAAAAACAACATTAAATTTTAAATGTATTATTGTTTTATGTTTTTTCTTTATATGTCCTATGTTTTTATTTATTTTTCTTTCTCATGTACTCGTATAAATTATATAAACTATAAATAAACAACTAAAACAGTGTAAGTCACTCTCCAAGCACAAGAGTTAGTCTCTTTTTTTGGAGTTACAGTGATAACATTTACTAGATGTGTAAAAGTAGATATGTTTAGAATTTTACAAAAACATGTACTTTTTATGAAATGTATTAATAATAAAAAAATATTTTTTTTTATATATACATATTAATTGGACGTAGTTATGCAGAAAGCGTCCAACCCTCAAAATGCTAAAAATGATTGAATGGCGGTTTCAATAGTATACTATAATATATTTATGTGCTGAAAACATCCAAGCTCCAAGTGTTATACTTTTTTTTGCCGATTAACGAAATTTCTAACCCACATCACGGTTATCACTGTTATATTAACTTTAATAACGTCCAAGTGGTTTGACTGTTTTCTGCAGCTCTTTTTTTTATTTTAATTTTAATTTTTTTATTTGGCAAAAAAGTAAAGCACTTGGAGCTTGTACGTTTTCAGCACATAAAGATATCGTAGTATGCTATTGAAATCGGCATTAAACTCATTTTTAGCATTTTGAGGGTTAAACGCTTTCTGTATAACTACGTCCAATTATGATCCAAATTATCAAACTTCTTGGTATAGTATTACTCATTTCTTTATTGACCATCGGGCAATTTTGCCTGAGCAAGCATCTTAAAGAATTGGGAACACAAATTAAGAATCAAGTAAAACCACTGAATAGATAATACACTAGAAGTGCCGTAAGTAAGTTTTACCAAGAGAACCGCTGTGGCCAGTTTACAAAAGACCTTTTGGATTTGGAACGTAAATAACCAATAAGAATAGTCAGTCTTCCATCTCGTTTATACTTGCGGTTATTATATTGATAACCTTTTCTAATAGTGCTGTCCCAAAACAATCGATATTTCTATTTTTTAAATTCCGAATAATGACCATTTAATTAGTAATATTTTATTTTGTATGTAGTTTTCGAGTGCTTTGAAAATCAGAAATAATTTGAATTAGGTTTACTATATTATTTAGAGGGAAAATAAACATATACCATTTTATCATAAAACATATTTATTAAAAACAAAAAATACTATTTAAAAAAACACAATAATTGCAAAATACAGAAACTGCATCAGGAAAGGAATCAGTGTATTTTGACTGAATGCAATTTTAAATATATACATATAAATTAATATCTAGATTTTATTATGTTTTTACTTACTAGATAACCTTAGGTAGGTTTACCTGATGTATAGGAGTAAAATATGGAATTGAAAAAACAAGGATAAAAGAAGGCTAAATGCTGTCAGAATGCGATTTCTCAGGCAAATGTGTAGCAAAACTATGAATGATAAGTGCACAAATGTCGAGATCCATACTTAACGCAATCAAGAAAAGAGTTTAGCGTTTATTTGAACATGTAGAGCGAATGAACAATGATTGAATACCTAAAAAAAAATATGATAAAATGTTGACGGATGCAGAAATCGAGGAAGACCGAGAAAGATACGACATGACCAAATCCAACAAATACTTGAAGATGGACATATCAGAAGTTAAAATAATCCGGATGATACGGAAAGAGTACCACTTCACTATTTAGGGTGGCAGTTAAGGTGGAGATAGCCATGATGATCGCCAATTTTTGCAGAGGAGACGGCACTTGAAGAAGAAGAAAAACACAACTACCCTAGTGGTCACGAATAGGTGAAAAAAGTCAAGTTAAATTGAATTGAAATTGCGATACATGAAATTGATTATTTTAAAGAGTATATCGTTTAATGAGAAAAAAATCATTGCATTTTGTAAAAGTAAAACTGACAAAAAGACGCCGAGGTCTTTAAAATGGTTTCCAATATATAGAGTAAGAACGGCCGTTTTTAAAAATTTTTAAAGTGTGAGTAGGAAAACTACTGGCCAGTAAAATGAAGATATTTCTTTAACGCCTGACGTTTTGACAAAACTGGCATTGAGGTTTTTGTTAAATAGTATCCATATATTTTTCCATTACGGCTTTAGTGAGCTCAACTATGTGGCTATTCATTGGGAGTTGCTCGTATTCGTGAAAACGAATTCTATCAAATATTCCGATGCCAATATTGCTTAGTTCTTTGGTTGCATTTTTTTTAATAATAGCCTGACTTTAGCTCAGCTAGAAGATTTTGCAAAAAACATATTTTTCAAATACTAAATAATAATGTTCATAAAAATAAAATTTGATCTGCAGTAGGTTTAGAAACTCATTTTTATCATTTATTTATACTAATCAATATTTTAAAAACACAAGCTAAAAACGAAATTGCAAATTAAGTTTGAAATATAACATTATCGATCAATCAACTTATTTTAAAATAAAATACTGATGTTCAAATCACTATTTTTTTTAAACAATCGCATGCTAATGTCAGTTTCAATGGCGGCCTTTGCTTATCATTTTTGACTTATTTAATACAATAAACATATATATCACGGCGTCATTATGCACTAACCGATGGAATGAGATGCCAAATTTCGGGATATTTTTATTTTGGGTTGAATTTGTGCACGGTTTCACTGTACAACTTGGAATTTACAAAATTTATAGGAGCTCTGCACACGGTTACGAGTTCGAAGCGATTGTTGTGCCGGGCTCAATCAAATTTCGTATTAGCTAAATTTTGACTAATGTTTGACACGAGACCACGCCCACTTTACAAATCTAGGTATTTAATATATCTGTGAGTAAAACTAAACTAAGAACATTCAAGTTAGTTAGTGAAAATTCTTTGTACATAGTTTCAAAATAACACGGTACAGAATGTTTTGACTTTTGGCCAATGCGTTAACCTGTTACACTGTAGTGAAGCAGGCATAACATGTGTTAAGATTATTTATGAGTATACACACCTCTTTCCTCCTAATTCAAGTGTGACAGGAGTCAGGTGCTTGGAGGCAGCAGCGTGAACTATCTTTCCTACTTCTGTCGAACCCGTGAAGAATATATAATCGTACCTCTGCTTCAATAGTTCTGTTGTCACATCGACACCTCCCAGTATAACTTGAACCACATCCTGAAAGGAAGATTTTTATTTAGTTACTATGCAACTAGACTATTATGTAACTAGACTAGTTATTATGTAATAGAGACATCCATCAGTACAGTACTCGATCAAAAAATAATATTTATATTGGATCTGTGAAGTCTACGAAGTTTGGTACTAGATCTTTACAATACATAGGTTTCAAGGAATTTAATAAATTGCCACAAAAATTTAAAGTACCAATTTCAAAATACACAACAATTATTTTTTCCAGAAGTACTTCGAATAGATAATGTTAGTAGTTGATCCAGAGAATGCGCATCTTGAACATACAACTTTTAATATTTTACCGTTTTTGCTTGTATATGTAATTTTTAATACTATTAAAAAAATAGTATTTATGCTTTTTCATACTTTTGCTTGTATTATGTATATGTAACTTTAATACGCTTTTGATATTTTTTAAACCTGTATTGGGTTCAAATATTTTGTTAATTTTAAAAACTTTTTCATTCATGTAATTTTTTTAACATTGGCACTCTCATACTCGTTCAGCTTGTATATATATATATACATGTAATTTTTAAAGTTTTTATATTTTTTAATTTTTCTTTTACAGATTGTATTATGTCTATATCATTTTGAATTTATTTCCATACCTTGTATTATGTTTATTTTGTACATTTTCAAACTTTTTTATACCCTTTTAATTTGTAGTGTATCATAATTTTTAATTTGCTTTTGTAAATGATATTATAGTTTAAAATATAAAAACGTCTGTAAATAAATATTGTTATCTCCGTGTCCCTAAATGTGTTTTTTACAAAAACTCCTTGGGAATATTATACAAAATTATGTATAATATGTTTTCAATTTAAATAAAAAAAAATTTAAAAAGGAATTAATAGAGGAATTTTTCCCATTATCCTTCTTTGATAATAAATTGTCTTTCTTTGCGCAACCATTGAATATCATTCAACTACGACCATTTCCCTCTGCCTCCTTTAGCAATGTTCAACTCTAACCTTTTTCACATCCCCCTCTAGAGGGTTCAAGTGATCATGCAGAGAGGTAAGATGCTGTGAGAATAAATATTATCATGATAATATGATACACATTTTTTTTTGTATAGTCTATAAACAAATAAAAATTTTTAAAAAACCACCGATCTTCCTCATTACTTTTTGTTTATGTCTCTTCTATCAGTTTTTTTTCTATTACCTTACATATGTTTAAATACCTACATTATTTTTAATAAATTTCAATGCAATAAATAAAAAAAGTAAGAAAGCGAAAATATCATAATGATCCGTAATTAATAAAATAAGATTCTAGATGTACCTAAAAAACTAAGTGGATTGATATATCCACCTGTCATTTGACTAAATTAATATTATTAATAACATTGATCATTCACTAAGAAATTTAAGGAAATTTTTCTATTGTTTTTGTTTAAAACTGTAATATAATGTGTATTAATTATATTATAAAAATTATAAAAATATAATTTGCCTTAAAAAATGATTGATTTTTCTCATAATTCCAAAATATATTTAAAACATTTACAAACAGAGCTGCTTATTGCCATTGATATTTGCAGAACTAAGAACTGCCTTCATAATACAATTTATAAGTAGCCTAACTTCACACAACACAATCATGTCAGAGCTATTTGCATTTCTTATAAGTTAAGCAACTGTAACACCACTGTCAGATTTCTATTGTTTTGATCTGCCATATTAGTTCTTTTATTATTTTTAATTATGCCTGCAAAACTGAAACATGATAATTAACTTACGTTATCCAAGTACTTTGGTACAAGTTCAGCAACTAGATTGGCGCAGTTCACAGCCAGCTCCGAGGGCTTGAGAATGACCGTATTTCCAGAGGCAATGGCTCCCGCCATGGGCAGGAGCACGAGCTGGATCGGGTAATTCCATGGTCCTATAGAGAGGACTACTCCGTGAGGCTCATTGTAAATCAGAACACCATCCATAGTATTTATCAGACCCTTTTCCGGCTGAAAAAAGGGGTTATTCTTTATCATTTAAAAAAAAAAAAGTTATAATTTTCTTTTTTAAATGACAAGTGAGCAAATTTTCAAATACTATTTCTTTTTTTATACCAAAACAATGATTTAAGAAAATTCCTAACCTGTCCAAAGCAAAGGTTGAGAATTAAAATGAATTAAAACCATCGATACCAGCGATAATGCCCGCGTTTATTATATTAAACTCTAAATATATGTAAATAAATAATTACAGGGGATTTAGGTATTATTTTTGTTAAAAGTAGAGCTTTTAACAATTATTCTTTATACTCATAAAACAGTGACACATACTATTTATAGTTCACAGTACTAAACATAAATAGAACCTTGAAGAAATCTGTGTTATGGCATAATGCTTACAATGTCAACAACTTGAGTTATTTTATACTCATTACAGTTTTATCAACTACATTAACTGGTTGGATTTGTTTTTAGATAAATCACAATTCAAAATGACTCCTATTACAGCTAAAGATATGCTTATTTGCCGATAAACACGATACATATTATACAAATACGTATATGTCTTAGGTCTACATAGAAATAATATGATTAGATTTCGAAAAACACATAGAAATACAGTAACTTTATGAATACATACTTTATTCTGACAGAGATTATTATTATTTTATGTTTTTTAAACTTAGTTTACATTACATTCTGGACTATTTTAAATAACTACAGTAAACATGACTTTGAATTCTTTCATATTATTTTCATAATTTTTATTATTATCAAAGGATTTTGTGAGATTATTTTTTTCCCGATTTTATCCTAGTGATAAGTAATATATCCTAGTGATTAGATTTCGATTTGATTTGATTAGTAATTATGTATGACATATTTTTATAAAATTAATATTTGAAGCATTGACTTTGTGATTTTCCTTGTTCAAAAATATTACTACGAATTTAGTTTGTGTAAAATCACTAAAATAAATTTAATATTCCGACGGGCTTGAGAACACAACCGTTCCTTTGACAAGGCTTAAATAAAAACTAACTCTTACTGTTATTATTAAGTATTACTAAGTAAATAATTTATCTGAAGTACCATCTGTTAACATGTATTCAGTGTTTTATGTCCAGGCTCACAGATTCACAGAAAAGGAATCATTCAATTCAATAATACAAATACAGGTACTACCTAAGTATTGAATTGAATGATATTTTGACATCAATCAATGCATTCACTGATGTGTTACGATATACCCAATTCATAAAATTTTGACGCTATTTTCAAATCTTTGTCAATAACTGTACTAGAAAATAAAAATCAAGCTATGGTCAAGTGTGGATCGAACCTTGGACCCCTTGTTGAATTATTCAATACAACACCTAATCAATATTTCTTGGTGTTCTTTTGTTTATTGCTGTTGTTTTCAGTTGGTCAATCAGTAACCGCGTGCCAAGAAACTATTGCATCAGCAATCAGATGACAATGCACACTAATTGTGAATTGCTAAAATTATCAAATATAGATTTATAATTATGAAAATCGTATCATTGACAGTAATAAACGTGTTTTATTTATATTGTTTCCAAATTAATCAGCAATTTGCTAAAACAATTTATTTATTCATTAAAAAAATACTTACATATTTACATTTATTGAGACACAAGTCCAAACTCCGTGGGACTAAAGTCCTGCGTGGAGTTGGGATGAGTAATATATTACAATAATATAATACAACAATTTATAGTATAACAAGAACATCATTGAAAAAATAACAATAGTTAATAACAATAAAAATAATAAATAGTTTTTTAATACATCTGAAGATATAAAATACTTAATTTGCTAAACTTATCTTGTTTTTATTGAAAAACAACTGGTGTGTGATCTTAAATAATCAAGAAATCAATCTCATATTAATGGATTACGTATCTTTAGTTTTTGAATTTCCAAATTATTTATATAAAAAACTTGATCCCATTTGCTGTAAGTCCCTTTGATTTTTTTTTTAAGCCAATCAACAGGCTTAAGTAAGCCCTAATAGATTGGCATTAATGAGGAATACTTAATCAAAACATTTTAAAAATCTACTAAAATTAACAAAGTGAATAATTAACAAAATGTATATATATAGCATAATCTAGGCGTAAATGGCAAGTGTGACATCGCGAGTCAGGAGAGACAACACCGCTTGCTTCTTAAATGCCTGCCCTTGCTGTAGGAACACATCGACAATACCGTTTAGTGAGATTTCATTCACTGTTCTGAGAATTCTTGGCAGAGGGGAAAGAATCTGTTTTCAGATTTAGTGCGAAACGCATGAAATCTATTGTTTATTTTTAAATTTTATAAATCTATTGTTTGTTACATTATGTTCTTGTTATTATTTTTAGTTTTGATCTTTTAAATCTCAGCCTTTATTTTTTTACTTGTGACATTACTGTATGAAATCTGTGGAATTTTTCAGGCGTTCAACATAAATTTTTATAACCGTTGGCTGTTTCTTAGTATGTGCATAAGTGCAGTGCACTGTCAAGTAAAAATATAAATAAATAATTGATAGTAAAAATACACAGAAACGGGGATTTTTTAAAAGATTATATGTGTATATTTTATTCTATACTAGAACCAAAAGATCTAGTGAGATCGACTTTAGCGCACAACCTTTTTATCTTGTCAGTGCATGCATGCTCAAATCACATGTTGTGTTTTACATAAGTGCAGTGTTAAATTTGTATGAAGAACACGAGATCTGGTAAAACCGTGGCTTGAGCGAGATAGATGGGCTATGATTCCAAGTAGTAAATTATACGTTAGTGGGAGAATACAATATACATAATCTGTGCAGGGCCAGCGCATGCGCAGATAATGTAGTTCGCTTGTAACCTCACTATGAACAAGCATACTAACAGAATACTGGTTACAATTGATGTGTTTTAGTTATGTACAATGTGTGTATAAAACAGTATGCAAACAAAAACAACAACAGATTTAGCGATCCGATGTGCAAGCTGTCATTGCAACTATAAAAATACAATTTCAGGTATAATCATAATAAACTTTCTTAATGTTATTCTAATTTAGAAAAGGGTTTTAATATTTTAGTACCGCTCACCCTTTCTGGCTCCATCCATTTCCTCAAGTTTTGAAGAGTGTATTCCAGATCATTCTTGAGGTATTCAACTTCGAGGACCAAGGACTCTGTCCAACATCTTCCCAGGTCCTTTTTGATAGCATCTATAATGGCCTCTGTATTTTCGGCATAAAGCCTCATCAGAGCATTGAGTTGCTTTTCTCTGAATTCGACTGGTCTG
The DNA here is from genome assembly GCF_059751315.1 of Micrasema longulum. NCBI lineage: Eukaryota > Metazoa > Arthropoda > Insecta > Trichoptera > Brachycentridae > Micrasema > Micrasema longulum. The sequence continues at coordinate 888,439 of NW_028278023.1, forward strand.
GTGACTCCTCGGTTGAAGGCGTCTCTGGAACGTTGCACTATCTAGGGAAGAATAAACAAAAGTATTATAATTCACCGATGCAGGCATGTACAATCACAGGTTATCTAGATCATTTTTGTTACATGGAAAATAAGGCGATCAGTTTTATGATTCAGGTACCAGTCACGGAATAGTGAAATATTGGAGTGTTAAACCACCATCAACGCAAATATTTTACGTCGACCCTGCCAGGAATTGAACCCAGGACCTCAAGAATGATAAGTGAATGAACCAACCACTACAGTACAAGATTTTATTTACGAGTTATTATTACTTATTTTTATTACTTTACTTTCTATGCAGTATTTATCAGATATAACAATAATAAATTACGTTCAAATGTTTTCTTTTTTGCTTTTTCATATTTATGTATATATTTTGTTAATATTTTTCAAAATGTCGGCTAACGTAAAGGATAAACACAGCCGGACTTTGGGATCGGATTATGTTTATGATAGCTATGTAAGTGTCCAAGTACCTAATTGGATTTTTCGCCGACAATATTGAAAAATAAACACACATCTTTTTTAAAATCCAAGCTTTGTGAACTTAGTAAGTGCCAGTTTGGCACATTGCTACAATTTACAGCTGCTTTTGTAGTTTATGAATGACATGCTTGTTTTAGGGGTTTTTACGGGTTTTTTTAGATTTTTTAATGTTCTATGCTTATTTCAATACACAGTAAACATTACAAGTGGGTGATGTCAAATGAGTTCTAGACCAGATCAGTTAAAACTTAACCCCTGAATTATAAACATGTCTACTGACAAGAGGAAGTGTCTCTCAATTCGTGAAAAAGTGGCAATTATTCGTGAAATCGAACGTGGCGCGAAAAATGTGGAATTGTGTACAAAGTTTTCTCTATCTTCATCCACAGTGTCAACATTGTGAAAAAATAAGGATATTTATTTGTCTGCATTTGAAAAGAATATCACGGGCACAAAAAAGTTTAGAAAGTACTCGAAGAAACGCAGGATTTTCCATCAATGTACCATATTTACTTGTTTACTTAGTGACAATGTGCAATAGCGATTGTATAAAAAAAACATTTCTCTGGTATCACGAGTAACGTTTATAACGAGCAAATTCAATCGGTCCCATCTTCCCAAGTTCAACTGTAGTTTAAATTTTCGTTGCTTTGTTCTAGTATAATTAGTGAATGCATATTATTGGATAGCAGGCCCTTCTATTAAATATATACATTTTTTATAGTTTCTATCTATAACCATTTAACCTGTACATCTATTTGTATTAGAAGTAAATAAAATAAAATAAAGTCAAAATAATGTATATAAGTAGGGGAAGAAAAGGCTTGTGGGACTTATGGTTAGCGCGTTCACGTACCATGCAAGAGACCTAGGGATCTATTCCCAGTATGGTTGACATGAAATATTTATTTAAAAGGTGTTTTTACACTGTAATATTTCATAATCCCTGGACTGGCACCTGAACCGTAAGACTGATCATCTCACCTTCATGCAACAAAAAATATCAATATATGCTGCGATTGGTGTACCAATGCAGTGCCCTATCCACCATTAGATGGGGAAAGGAGAATGATGATGACAGAAAAAAAATATTTGGATATTTATTTTACATTATGTATACGTTTAAATCCAATGGGAGGAGTTTACAATATTGCATTCATAATTTGATTTTGCGCTAGTAGGTAAATAGGTATGTGTTTTGACGGATGAAGATTACAGTTATGTGTGTGAAATAGAACCATAATCCTGGATAGGTGTTTTTGACGCGATGGTAAACACCTAAAAAAGTAAAAATCCTGAAAAAGAAATTCGAGTGGAGAAAAGTCCGCCTCGTAGTGTAGTGTTTGGCGCAGTCGCCTACAATGCTTAAGGTCCTGAGTTCGATTCCTGGGAGGGTCGACATGCAATATTTTTTTATAAAGTGGTTTTGCACTGAAATATTTCACTGTCCCTGTTCCGGTACCCGAAGAGTTAGATTGATCATCATGATCATGGCAGTGCCCTATGCATCACCAGGTGCGGATAAGGGTTTGATGTTGACGAGGTAAATAAGTGCTAATGTTTTATTTCCCGATAAATTCACGCGCCTTCCTACGCGTAGTAACTTTGACCTTATCCAAATCCAATGACGCGGGTGCTATTCATTAGCAAATAAGCAATAAGTGGAATATAAAAAATCAGTAAGTTGCAAGTAACGAAGTTTTTTCTCAAATGTCATCAAGAATCGCCAAAAAATGTCACAAATAAGACGCGGTGTTACCCACGTAATTTATATTTATGTACATAAGGTATTTTTATTCAGTATCAAAACAACGTAAGAAAAGGTTGTATAAAGCCGTACAAAGTTCAGCCATATTATTTATATCTCTTGTAAAATGGCGATAAAAATGACAAATTATTTTTCGTATCGCTTTTGTCTATAGTAACGGAGCTATCGAAAAGATGATGATTTAGCAAAAAAAAATCTAATTACAAAATTGGATATTTTTCAGAAATATCGAGCAATTTAAATGTTAACGATTCGGGTTGTGGTCTTGTGGTAAAGTTGCAAACATCGCAACAGAGGTCTGAGATCTGAGGTTCAATCCCCGCTTTACACATTTCAATTTTTAGCACAGTTAATTATTGATGCGAAAACAGCTCCAAAACTAAAATATTACAGTAAATCGGAGGATTTAAATTTATTTTTAAAAATATAAAATTAAATCAACAATATTTTGGGTGTGTCCAAATGTTTATAAACAAGGCTGGATTTCACTCCCTAGGGAGTTGTTAACTACGATTTTTTTTTAATCTATTTAATTTAGCTAATTAATCACTTCATAATATTATTTATTATGAAAGCATAAATTATTTTAATAATGTACCTAATGCGCCACGATAAATAAAAAAATATTTTAAAAAATCATTCCCTTTCCGCACCTTATGGTGCATAGGGCACTGCATAAGGACACCAATCTCAGCATATCTTGATCATTTTTTGTTACATGAAGGTAAGATGTTCAGTCTTACGCTTCAGGTACCAGTCCATGGACTATGAAATATTCTGGTTTGAAAACACCCTTTTCAATAAATATTTCATTTCAACCATGTCGGAAGTCGAACCCGAGACCTCTCGCATGGTAGGCAAACGCGCTGACCATTACACCACGAGGCTGACGATAAATAAAAAATACATAAAAATGATCCTCACCCCTGCAATTTCCGAAAGCTTTACGTTTGCAGGCGAACCTAAAAAAAAACATAAATAAATATTAATTTATAAAGTACTTCACATTACATATTTTTGTAAACAAAATTAAAAATACATTGAAATACAAGCATTTTAAATATACTATAAAATGTAATATATATCACGGGGATCATTTTAAATTGTGGTCAAAATCACATTTTTAAGAGTAATTACTTTTCTCGAGATTAGAAATTTAATGTTTTTTCGTGTATTTGTCATTTTAATATTTTCTGACACAAAAAATCAAAATCGGTAAAAACATTTATAGAAAACAAAATAAAGTAAACAAAAATAAAAATCGGTAAAAGCATTCATCGAAAACAAAATAAAGTGAACAAAAATAACATTTTTGTCCATACACTGGAAACTTTTTGACTATTTATTGGACGTAAATTTTTATTTTTTAGATATAATAAGACATCAAAATACTTTAAAATATCGTAACCAAAATTATTCGCTATCATTAATATTATAATACGCCAAGTAGAAGAGCAATGCGGGCATTCCCGTTACTATTATTACGCATTGTTAATTAATGTTAATTTTTTTATATATTTTTAAATTTAGTTTCATGATTAACATACTCTTATTTTGAATTTTGTTATTTCAAAACCGTGGAATACGAGGTTTTAATGTATTTGTAAAATATACTACAAACATAAAAATGTTTATTTAAAATATTGGAATATTGCCCTGATTTTTAAATATTTTTTGTATCGGGAATTGTTATTTAATAAATAGAAATAATAAACAAATCAATATATATATATATATTTTTTAAATAAAAACCTTTATTAGCATAAATAAACAATTAACAATACATTCAGTAAAAAAATGGGACACGTAAGGTTGAACTTGCCAAAAAAGAGTCTGGCTCTTGTGTTTGGCAAGTTAACAAAATAACATAAAAAAGAAACAAAAAATGCAAAACAATTGAACAATTTTTTAAAAATTGAGAAAATATGACACTAAAAAATATTAAATAAAAACACAAAATGTATAAACACAGGCACATATTAAACATACATCTCCATTTTCAAAATACAGTTGTATCAATACATCATTTAATTACTTGAGTAATTATTCAGGCATGTGATTTAGATAATTATCTTACAGGTAAGTCATTCGATATAATTATCGTATTTAATTGTATGCAATCTTGGCGACCTCAGCTTCATACTAACGATAGGTAGGTAAAATAAAATGAATATAATATTATGATGTATTAAACACAAAATTATACATTTTATGACCTAACTAGTGTCTGGTTTTCTGCTACATTTATTAGAAAATTAATTCTAAGGTACTTCAGATGCGAGAAAAAATCCTTCGAGCGTATTTGTAGAAAAACTTGAATAGCCTGGGCCCCCGATTACAATGGGAAGTTAACAGAGTTATTTTCGACTGTCTATAAAGAGAAATCGATTTTTGTGTGCGAAAATGAGTATATTTGTACGAACATTTAATGCTGTAGTCTGGTAAAACGAACGCAAAATTAGGAAATCATACGATTTTCGATTTTACCGAAAACGATAAGGGCAGGTCTGAAGGTCATATAAAAACGTAAATAAGATGTTGTTATAAATTAAAGATTACAACCAGAATTATCTTATTTTTTTAAAAAATATAATACAATTTTATAAAAAAAGGTTTCAAACAAAGTATTCAATTTTTTAAAGTATTACCGAAGGCATATTTTTACGTAGAATTAAAGGAAAATGTCACAAAAATGTATGCGATTTAAAATGCTTGTATTTCTTATCAAAATCAAGAAAGTAAAATTTGGTTTCGGCCACTTTTATGTTTAATTTATTACCTTTAAATTATTACGACAAATTTTAGTTCAATACTTAGTCTTTATTGAGATCCCAGATACTAAACTTATTCGTCTAAATTTGAAATGGCGTAATGTGCCGGTCTAAAAGTAATTATATTTTAGTTACATAAAACTTTTAAGTACATGTTTTTAACAGAAATACCTTTAAAAAATATTGTTTTTATCTAATGTATGTTTTTTTATTTTTTTATTATTGCGTGATTAAAAGAAACATTCGTTTTAATATGGCAAAATCGCATGATTTCCAAATTTTGCGTTCGTTTTACCAGACTACAGCCTTAAAGTATATTTTATGGTAACCTATAATTGGCATGTTTAAAAGAAAAAATGTATGCATATTCTGCTTTTCATGCATAAAACGTTATTTTACTTTGTAGATAAAATTGAAGATAAATGTTAACTTTTCATTGCAATCGGGGCCCTGGAATGGTCGTTCTCATAGCAAAATAGATTTAAAAAATATCGACAAAAAACTTTGAGAGGGGAAACTGTTTCTTACGAAGTTATTAATACAAATAAAAAGTTTAAAAAAATAATGATAGTTCTTACACTATTTTGAGAAATCGTTGGATTTTAGTAAATCGTGGGAATTAAAAAGTTTTATTTTTTATTGCATGTTTTAACTATTAAAAGCAAAAACAACCAAAAATAAAAAAGGTTTTTGGAAGAAAAAAAATAAACAAAAACTTTAAATTTTTTCTCACCTAAATATCGATTTAATTATAAAAACGCCCCGATAAGTAATGTTATTATTATTGATATTCATTCTACTAAAGACACCCTACAATACAATAAAACAATGTTTTTTTATCTGAAGGTACATTCCTCCACATACCCGAAACAGTTTTGAAGACTGTGGGTCTTCCTATTGATTTCACTCATACAAAAAAACTTTTTTTTTTATCAATTAACGAGTTACTCTTTTAGTTCAATTTCAAATATCGCGATTTTAGCGCGCGGTAAAAATTGGTGCATTAAATTGTACGGCAAAAATTCTTGAAAATGTACGAAAAAAATAATAAAAAATATTTTAATAAAAACTAACTACTTTGAACGACGTCGTTGATTTATATGAATCGACCAATGATAAGAGAGCTGTGAAAGATACCCGGTTTGTTAACCGTAAACGGATTAATCTGCAGAACTGACAGATAATAAACGGAAGAGAAACCCGGCGCCACAAGCGGAGTTATTTCAGAAAAGCAAAACTTAAAAAACCATAGCGCTGATACGATATATAAAATTTTAAAAAAAAACTTTTGGCTTAGTTTAATAGTCTGTGGAGGACATCACCCTCAAGCCATAAAGTAGACAGGGTCGAACACCGTTTTGGCCCGCAACGCGTAACCCGATGCAACGTCAGCTCGGACAAGTAATGAAACGTCGTGCAGCGAAAGAATATGCACATTTCATCCTGGCATTTCATGTCGCCCGTCCACCAGCTCCTCGCCAGCGTTCGCTTTTGTAAATTCCTTGTGTACAAATCGTAAGAATGTAACTCGTGTGTATACTCAATAAATAACTTCAATTGTAATCCATCTTTCTCATTTAACCTCAAATCAATTTACGCGCGCCCATCCATACAGTCTATCAAAACAAAAAACCCCAGAACTTTCTCATTGTATATTTTAGAAATAATGGCAAGTTGACCGATTTATGATTCGAGGAAACAAACTGAAGCAAACATTATTTATTATCGAATCTCCGAAGAGACTCGAGAAACGACGAATGCCATGAAATCGTATTGACCTATGAACAATGGAATATACTATGCATAAAGCCCGTGAACATAACGAGCCGTGGTCGCCAAAACATCGTAAACGACAGGAGCAATATTTTACGGTAGAATATTTCTGTGGCATTTGGGTAAACAGGTACAAGGCACTATTAGCTGACTGTGCAGGGAAGCCATTTAAAGTGTCTTATTGGTTTATTTCTTTAACATATAATTTAGGGTGCTATCTTAGAATCAACTTTAAATGCGGAAACTTAAGAATGAAATTCATTTGTGAATCTGCACGTCATATCGATTGCGTGTACCATCGTATATATGAACTAAAATTACGAATTTCGTTTTTTAACAGTAACGTGTAGACAATTTCCAAACCCCTTTATTCAGAATCTTAATATCTCTAAAAACCTAATAGTGACGCCCATATGGAGAAAAATCATTATATGATTATTGACCACGAAGTTAGCTGCAGATTACAGCAATACAAGTGGGTACTTGGGTTGAGAATTGGGAGTACAGGCCGACATTGTCCGTTATACATTTACCGTTATACATTTTACGTTATACTAAAAACCAAACAGAAAATTTGTAACGCTTTTGTTTTATGCAATAGAGCTTAAGGGCCTCTCTAGAGAATTATTACTCCGAGCTGAAAACAACGTTTTTTTTAAACCATAAATTTGCGAACATGCGTCGGAAACTATGGTATTAACATTAACACAAACGACTGTGCGGACGCGTAGTGGAGGCGCACGTGACGCCGCCTATCCTTCTCAATAATGTTTTCCCTTTCTTTTGCAATAAATTTAAATATGAACAACTCCCTAGGGAGGAAATCCAGCCAGTCTGCAAGCATTTGGACATAATCAAACACTGTTAAACACAAACCACTTTAAACAGTTCTCCTGAAAAGTTGATGTTTTCAAAATACGATAGTTTACGTAGCCTCCATCGATATTGTGTTTCTTCTCTTTTCTATGATGTTAAATGTAATTTTCATACAAATATTTATACGAAGTTAACCGATTTTATTATTTAAATATTGGAACGAATAAATTTTCCCTAACTTGTACCTCTTCACCCAACCTTCCGTAAACCTTATAGAGTGGAACTGCATACTTTTCCCGTTTTCTAAATTTTAGTGACATGTCTCATAACTCTTTGCCTAATTACCACAGATTTTTTTCATATTAATTATTAGGAAATATATTTTGAAAACCGAGTTCTGTTTCGAATATTGATAAAATAAAGTCGACACAGAGTTTGATTCTTGTTAATCGAGAGGAAGAAGTGTTCTGTAAAATATTGTGCTTGTCGGTTACGATGTTTTGGCGATCATGGCTCGATAATATATGAATAAGAACGTTCCAGTTATAATAAACTGTAAGGACTACTGTTCGAAATTATCATAAAATACGAAAGTACTTCATTTGCTTCGTGACGCCAGAAATAGCGGCGGGTTCACGCAGAGGCCAAATAATGATATCGCGTAGAGGCTAAAATCTGATTTATTTATTTATATAACGCCCGATGGGCATTTTTAAGGACATGTTTATACATATAAAATTATTATTTAAAAAAAATAGAAAGACACAATGGTATATAGTAGACTTGGTGGGAATGGAAGCGGGAGAGAGGTGTTTATAATTGAATTTGATTTAGTGATCGTATGAAAGAAGACAACTTGTTATCAAAGAAATCAAGACTGGTATGTTTGTTGGAAGACCTAATAATTCTGGGCACAGGGGAATGAAAATAGTTAGATCTATGGTTATCGCCGTTATCGGTATGAAATAGTAAGTTTTATCGGAGGTTTCTAGTTGGGATATTTTATTTTATTGATCTCAGTAGTTCAGGCGCATCAAAGAGTGAGTTAAATTTTTAAAATAGGACTAGAAGGTCGGGTTTATTTCGGCGATCTTGAAGATATTATATTATAAATTAATTTCATTAATTATTTCCTATCCGCACCTAATGGTGTATAGGGCAACTCAGGCGCCAGAGTCGCTGAGCAGAAGCGCGGAGTCTTAATCTTCAGGGCTGCGATTAGGAAGTTTGGTGGTTTTTCTTTATATTTTGATTATTTGTTAAAAGACGATCAAACTGAGCCAAAAAACATTAAAAATATATATTGTATCGTATTATCAGCGCTATGATTTTTTATAGTTTTGTGATTTTGAAATTACTCCGCCTGTGGAGTCTCAAGCTTCAAGCTCTCTCCAGTGAGTTGTCCTGATTGGTGGATTGGCTTTCCGGTAACCGGAAATGTATCACAACACTCTGTCATTGCTTGATTTCGGAGAACTAGTGACGTCGTTCAAAGTAGTTAATTTTTATCAAAATCGTTTTTTTTTTTTTTTTCATACATTTTCAAGAAACGTCGATGCACAATTTAATGCTCTTATTTTTACCGCGAGAAAGAAAACATTTTTGATTTCCAATTTTCCGTTGTGCTGAATTTCCTCGTAACAATGGGAAGTAATCTCCAATTGAGTTGATAAATATCAAACGCGGGTATGTCCACAACGATCCACCACAGTGTCCATTAGCTCAACCACAAATAACTACCGACGTGCTTAAAAACATGTAAGCATTTGAGCGATCACAATAAACAATAATAAACATGCTTAAGTTATCGCAGTCATAAGTCAACGCGTGTGTAATCTCTAAGTCAACGCTCGTGTCGGTTTGTTTTTTTGGTTTCCTCGTAAATAAATACAGTACACTGGCGAAAAATCAGCGTTTACTATAAAAAAATAATACAATATATTGCATTTGCAAAATAGTAAGGAGTATCTAATACAAAAAAGTGACATGGCGACTGCTTTTCTTAATATTTAGCTTGCCAACTGCCGGCTAAATGCTATAAATAGCATGATAAGTAATAAATAAATAAATAAAAATAGCTGTTTTGGAATACATTCCACATTTTTACCGGTGAAATTAAAGTTTGCGATTGCGCAGCAGGATTATACGTCGTGAAATCGTCATTTAATATTAGGTGTTCACGGATGTTCGATTGTGATCGCGAATACGATACACAACCATGGTGAGAAATTGTTATCACGTCGCTTATTAGCACGTCTATTTTAATTCTGAATTAAAACAGAGTTTTTTCACAGTGTTTTATTGTTATAATGAGGACATGTTTTAATTTGAACAGTACTGAAACGATAATATATTTTTTTACTACATTGTGTAGAACAAAATTATTAAAAAATAAATTGGGTGGACATACTGGCGTTTGATATCCATCAACTCAATTGTCTATAACAATCAAAATTCAAATCACATCTGAAGAAACATATCTCTTTCTCTCTTCTTTTATCCTCCTTTCCTCTTTATTCATATTACCGTCGAGTATTGAATTAAGGTAATTTACATACAAATACAGTTATTTCTATTTTTGTATATCTTTAGCTTTTTATTTTTTATTGAATACGTTTGGTAACTTAAATGATATAAATAACATTTTTACTATATTGGTTAGTTGGAACAAATTTGACGATAAGGCCGCCAATGTACAATTTACATTATGTATATTATTTATTTATTTGACGGACTTATGCAGTCCATTCTAGCGATGGTAAATACAGTTTCTTATAATAAATACAGGTACTAATAAAATATGATACAATTAATTTAAATTAAAGCTAGGCCAAAAAATAAATTGAAATTACTACCTCAAGACGGCCTGGCCTATCTTAGTGATTTTTTAAATCTATAAGACTTACACCAAAAAAGTCCAGATCTTGTCTCGAGTTTAAAATACGACACAATCGGGACATTGGTGCATGCAAGCCATAGTTTGTACTGTGTTGATCGAGGAACAGCACATTATTATTTCGCCACCGGCGGATTGGAACATTGAATGCCACTTGTTCCAGTAACGATGGTACATCAATAATTAAGCCATTCAGCAAATTAAACATAAATATGGAGTCAATGTTATTTCTACGTTTTTGTAGACTTAAGAATTTTAATATTGACTCCATTTCTCCGTAAGTGTAGTCTCCCCTCTCGAGGCTTCTTTCATTCATGCTACTTTTCTTAGCAAACGATGTTGCACCGGTTCGATATAATTATCCGGCCTACATAGAAGGGAGACCAGATCACGGATTCATATTCTAAAACAGGACGAACAAGTGAGCGATATAGTGTTTTAACCGTGAACATATTAGTAAAGTCACTAGATGTCCTGCTAACAAAATCCAAGAGTTTTAGTGACTTGTTAATCATAGTATCAATATGTTCATTAAATGTAAGTTTGCAGTCCATGATAACATAAAAAGTTAAATAAATAAAAAGATAACTCTGTTAAGTTCCCGTTGCAATCGGGGCCCAGGTGGCAGTTCCATGTAATATTGTCATGAAAAACCACCTTTAAAATCAATATTTCACGTCCATCCTCCCAGGAATCGAACCCAGGACCTTACGTATGGTAAGTGAACACGCCAACCACTGCACTAAGAGGCGCACTATCTCACACACTCGATTTCCTTTTTCTGGATTTTTACCCGAGATATAATATCGAGTCAAAATCGCTCGTCCAGGGTTCTGGTTCCACTTCTCACATACAGAATTGTATTCTTCATACACCCGGACACGGACAAAATTATGTGTATATTAAATAATTTCTTACCGAATGAACTTATGAAATAGAAAAATTGGGTGTGAAATTATGGTCACATGAATTGCACATTGGCATAATGGAAAAAAAAATCCGGATTTTTATGAAACGACCTTGGTTGGACCAACAACGTAACAAATATGTTTATAAAAAAATGGGTATATTTTTTGTAAACATATTATTTGATACTGTTATTTTTAAGAAAGGTTTTGTGTTTGAACGTAATATTGTGAGTCAAGTTGTGGCGGAAGGCGGTTTTGATTTTTATCTAAACATCACACGACGCAAAATGAGCTGCGTTTGCTATATAATTATCATGTAGAAGACCGCGGAAGTATAATATACCAAAAACATTTTTTCCCCTAAATTAAAATTACAATTAATATAAAATAAAGTCGATATAAATATCGACTTTACTTTATACATAAATGTAAGGAAATGTGTATATTTGTATGAAAATTCAAAGTATCTTTGTCGGTAACCTGTAATTGAACATGTTTAGAAAAAGAATGTATACATATTCAATTTTTCTTGCAGAAAACTTACTTTTATTTTACTTAGTAGAAAAAAATGCCCTGGGCCCCGATTACATTGGGAAGTTAACAGAGTTATCTTCGACTATAAAGAAAAACCTATAATTGTGTACGAAAATGAGTATATTTGCATGAACATTTAAAGTATCTTCGTCGGTAACCTATAATTGAACATGTTTAAAAGAAAAAAATGTATGCATATTCTGCTTTTCATACAGAAAACATAATTTTATTTTGAAGATAAAATTGAAGATAAATGATAACTTCCCATTGTATTCGGGGCCCTGGTTAGAGAACGTACATTTTTTTATTTATATTTTTTTTAAAGATGAAAACAAATGAGAATATTTTTAAAAGTAAAGTATTTTTATAAAGCAGTAATATAAGTTTTTATTTAACATTTACTGTGTTGGTAGGTTTGTTAGGATGGGTTTTTTCTATGTCCGGGCGGGGCAGTTCTATATGTGAAATAGGAACAGAATACTGCAGTGTGATTCTGAACGCTCTCTAGGGGGTAGAGAAAGCGTAATTAGTACAGAATCGCACTGTTGGACGAGTGTTTTTGAATCGGTGGTTACTCTCAGGCAAAAATCCGAGAAAAGATAATCGAGTGGTGATAAATCCTCCTCGTTGTGTAGTGGTTGGCGCATCCGACTACCACGCTTGATGTTCGGGGTTCGATTCCTGAAGACGACCCACGTCATGATATTTTTTAAAGGTGGTTTAACACTGCAACATTTCACTAGCTGACCGCAGTAACTTTTTGTAACAGTTGATAGATATATGCTGCATTTACTTTAACAATGCAGCGCCCTATGCATCATCATGTGCAGATAAGGGATTGATGATGAACAAGATGGCCAGACTTATAAATAACTTATTTTGTGAATTCATAAAAATTGATGATAATAAACAAGATGGTCAGTCTTATAAATAACTTTTTTTTGTAAATTCATAAATATTCATATCTACTTTAGTCTACGTTTTTAAGCGTAAGGTTAATCACCTTATCGCTAGCTCAAAGCAACACAGAGATACATATCGATGGTATTAGGTCAAAACCATGTTAACTGAAATTTTGGCGTGTGAATTTTACCTACTTTATACCAATATATTCATTTGATCAAATGAGAATATATTGATATAAAGTAGGTAAAATTCACACATAACATGAAATCGACAAAATTTCACTCAATATGTTTTGACCTAGTATCATTGGTATATTATCTCTGAGGAACATTTTCTGAAATAATCGGACTTGAGGTTTGAAAACGGTCTGACTGAATCTCAGAGTAATAATTGGCGTGTTATAACTTATAACATAAATTAAATTATTTGAAGTAGATTATGAAAACTACATTTTCAAATAGATTAACTATCTAACTTCAATACTTTATTATTAAAAAAAAAAACATCATCATTCCCTTTCCGCACACAATGGTGAATAGGGCACTGCATTGGTACACCAATCGCAGCGTATCTTGATAATGTTTTGTGTTACATGAAGATAAGATGATCAGTCTTACGCTTCAGGTACCAGTCCAGGGCCTATGAAATATTCTGGTGTGAAAACACCCTTTTAGATAAATATTTTAATATCAACCATGTCGGGAATCGAGCTCGAGACCATTACACCACGAGGCCGTCAATCGCTCGTTTAATTTAATTTAAAAAAAAAAACATATTATAAAATTTATTAACATACATTTTTTATTTGCATACTATTTCAAAATCGGAAATATGGGGTCTATCTCGCTATTGCTTTGGACTAACGTTTTGTTTGCGCTGTTTTACAATCAACGTGCTCTTGGCCTCAGTTAAATATTTATAGAAATAATTAAAAAATTAAATTGTGGATTTCAGTATGTATTTATTATTTCTTTCGGACGATCGTTTCACGTTCCGACAATTTTTTTTCCTAGTAAATTAATTTATTCGTGCTAACGTAATTTAATTCATTGTGTTTTTTTTTATAAATACGCGTTACTTTGTACCCGAATAATGAAATGATGACAATCAAAAATAATTATTATTCTAGGTATGTATGTCCCTCGCGTTACGCGGCGTCGTTAGATATTAGAAAAAAAATGCTATTTCGATTATTAAGTTTAACAGTTGGATAGCAACATAAAACTTCGATAACATGTACTAAGGTATTATAATGATACAAGTTTATCTTTAAAGATATTATCCTAAAAATAACTTAACATAACCGAGTGTTTTAAAAAGAAATGACTAATTGATAACTTAGTTTAAAAGGAGCACTGTTATATTTTAACACCAATACTGATGAGAAAGACACCACTGACAAATTAATACTTAAGTTGCATTGTATTTTTGAATAACAACAAAGAAATAATATGGCAATAAATGATTTGCAGGCCGGATAATCATTTTTAAACTACTATAAAGTGAATCAAACTACTTACTCATTTTTCTGCCTTAGTTAAATCCAAAGTACACGAAACGATAAAGAAAATTGGCTTATTGAGTAGCACAGAACAAACCCACCATCAGCAACAGAAAACAGATAACATAATGGATTTATAATAATTACAATATTATGAAATACGAACGATAAGGCGATTAATTCACAAACGTCACTTCTACTCAGGTTTGCATAAAAAACAAATGTTCTTGCGGCTCGCGGTCAAGTGCAACTACGTTCACACATATTATGACTTAAGAGCTCTTCTTTACCTCTTGTGCAATAGTGGAGATCATCGTTAAAATGGTTTGGATATTAGATAAACGCAACAATTTTTTTTATGAACAGCGTTACGTACATAATATTTATTTACGTGGTTTATCACTTGTTTTCTATTTTTTTTCTCATTTTCAAAAAAAATATGTACATCGATGATTATACATCTTACAGGTTTACTATTCTTTAATTGTAAAAAATGACGATAGATGGCTATATACGTTATTTTTTCTCCTTTCAATAGTTCTAATAGGACTCAATAGTCCTTCTATCAAAACATGTTACCAGCCGAAAACAAGTTGCATATTATATTTACAATTTTTACAATAAGCGTAATATAATAAACAACAAAATCAGATAAGACAACGATTAAAATTAATCAAGTTTACAAAATTAATTTAAAAATCCTAACGCATAAAAAATAAGGGTATTAATTTGATGAACTAAAGTTCTCCATTTATGTTGTTTTTAAAAGTAAGTTTTTAATAGGTGACCATTTTTTGTTTTGCATTATAACCATATTAATTTACCTATCTCCATTAGTCAATAGCCATGTGTTAATTTAGTTGTTTGCTTTTGGTACATGCTAACATATACATCGGCGGGCTTATTGTCAAAATGTTAATTTCCCCCAACCACCAAATAAAATAGATCACACATTAAAAAATGGCCGGCTTCACATCGATTGCGGTCGTACAAATTAATCCACAAGATCACGACCGAGTAAAATTACGGTAAACTATTAAAAATAAGATCAGGACGTGTCGAATTTAATAATTAATTTCGAGAAGTACTTTAAATGAACAATATTGCTTATTTCTTGAATTTTAAGAAAAAACCCGAATGTAAATAAATTTTGTTTTGTCGCTTTGTGTTATTCGAAAAAATCCTTGGAAATATAATATAAAATTAAATATCATATGTTTTCGAAATAAATATTATCTAATAAAAAAGGTCATCGAATGAAGATAGTCGACATCATGATGAATTGGTTAATGCATTTGCTTGTCACTGAATAGATAAATAAAAAATAATTAATCAATTTCAATCATAATATGATGTAACTTAATCGCGCCGTTTGAGTTTTCACAGTCCATTCAAATCTTTGATTAACAAAAAGTTTTTGAATGCTCTGTACCTTTTTTTCCCCATATCTACGTATTTAATTATTTTTTATAATCTTTTAAAACTCTTTTACGTTACCTTTGGTTGCTTTTGTTCTAATACCTTTGAATAGAATAATTAGGTTATCCAGTTGATCACCGGGAAACTAATTAAGTATTCCATTAATACATAATTGTATAACTTTCCTATTTCTTTGTGTTATATTTTTTTACCAAGTCTGCCCCAATACTCAGTTTTATTATTATAACATTTGTAATAAGTCTACAAGATACGTGGATATATATAAGTAGTTACCGCATTTAACAAAAATAAAGGGTAATAATAAATGAATAAAATTACGCAACAGGTCTTTTTTTAAGGGAGTGGTTTTTTTTATCACGCCGCACGCCGTTTTCCCGTAGGGGTAGGCAAAGAGTATAAAAAACCACACCACTCTGTCATTCCATACAGACCTTGCTTCCTACACATTCATACATATTTTTGTCAACGCATGCCGATTATTCAGGCTTTTGACACGCTATTTCATGTTTTTCTCGGTCTTCCTCGTTTTTTTTTTACAATCCAATGCAGCACACCTTTATTGTTTTGTAGACCCTTGCATAATGCACAGGTTTCGACATTTGTGCATCTACCCTAGATAGTTCCACCGCACATTCGCCAAGGAGATCGCATTTCGACAGCATTCAACCAACTTCATTCTTGTTTTTCCAATTCCACCCTTCACTTCGATGCATAAGGGTCGGCACAAAGACTCCATTGTAAACCGCTAATTTTGCCTCCTGCGCAAATATTTATTTTACGCACGCAGTGGTACATATGACACTGCATTAGCACTTCAATTAGGTCATACTTGAAACATTATTGTTACATGGGGGTTAACCTCTTGACGCGTACCGCCCGTACGTAAAAGTAAAGGAAAATGTCACAAAAATGTATGTGATTTAAAATGCTTGTATTTCTTTTCATAAAAAAAAAAATTTTGCTCCGGCTACTTTCATGTTCAATTTATTATCTTCAAATTATTCTAAAAAAATTTAGTTCAATACTTAGTCTTTATTGAGATTCCAGATACCTAAGTTTAGTCTAGATTTGAAATGGCGTAATCTGCCGCTCTAAAAGTAATTATATTTTAGTTACATAAAACTTTTAAGTATATTTTTTAACAGAAATACCTTTAAACATTATTATTTTTATCTAATTTATGTATTTTTATTATTGCGCGATTTAAAAAAAACATTCGTTTTAAAATGGCAAAATCGTATGATTTCCTCATTTTGCGTGCATTTTATCAGACTACAGCCTTTGTATGAGTGTATTTTTCAAAAAACCTACATTTTGAATAATATGTCCTAATCAATTACGTTTGCCTACCTTTTTTGCCTACCTTTTGCCTACGTTTGCCTACCTCAGGTTTGGTTCGCGCCATGGTTGACATGAAATATTGATTTAAAAAGGCGTTTTTATACAGGAATGTTTTACAGTCTTTGGACTGGCACCTAAAGCAAAATATTATCATATAACATACCTTCAAGTAACAAAAATGATTCAGATACGCTGGGGTTGGTGTAGGTACTGATGGTTTAATTTAAGCTGGCGCGTTCAGAAAACTCACACTAACCCAATTAAAATCTATAGGATGTTGATTTTAAAAACTGTTGTTTTAAATTTTAACCAAATGTGCTATTTTTTTTTTTAAATTCGGTGTTGGATTAGAGGAATATTAAATTGTAATATTGATTTACTAAAATACTTTGTTTCGTTATTTTATATTTTTCAATTTTTTTTTTAAATGTTGCATTTTACTCATTATAGACCTTCCAAGAACAAGGGGCAATTTTAATTTGAAAAAAAAATATTTTTTTTACAGTCAATTACTCTAGATTTAGAATGCGAAATTGTGTAGATTGTTTTAAGTATATAAATAACAAGATTTATTGTTTATTAATAAGTGTGTACACATATGATTTTTCCGATATCATTTGTACTATGCATTTTAATTACACTCTATTAATTATTATTATGATGAACACAAAATATTAAATAAAAAACATGCTTGTTTAAAAATAAACACTCGTAGAAATATAACATTTTTTTAAGTAATTGTTTTTTTTTCGCTCTAATCCAAAAGAGATTTTTTATAACATTAAGATTTTAAAAATCAGTATTCTGTGCATTAAAATAGTTTTTGTGTAAGTTTTGCGAAAGCACAATCACTACATAATCGACCTATTCATGATTTGATTAAAAGAAAATACCTACATATTTATAAACCAGTGTTTTTAACCCATAACTAAATACTCGTACGTCGTTATATTTAAAAAAAAAGATAAAAAAAAGCATCATGTGTATATTGTATTACCATATCATTACCAACTTATAAAGCAATAGTTATCTATGTCGCGCTCATAAGCGCGTCTGAGCGCGAGAGAGACAGAGACTATTTTCATAATGCGTATGCCGTGCGATGTCATACCATGGGCTTATTCACGGATACTACACAATGCGTATGTGTAAGTATAGCGCACGCGCCAGCTTATAAAAATCCACCAGTACCAATGCAG
This sequence comes from Micrasema longulum, assembly GCF_059751315.1. Taxonomy (NCBI): domain Eukaryota; kingdom Metazoa; phylum Arthropoda; class Insecta; order Trichoptera; family Brachycentridae; genus Micrasema; species Micrasema longulum. The sequence continues at coordinate 906,819 of NW_028278023.1, forward strand.
ACTCCTATGCAGTATAAGGTACGAAAGGGGAACGATGATGACGATGATAGATTTCACTTCGGTTAATTTTAAGGTTACGTAATATTTTTTGGCTTTTAGCTATCCCAAAAAAAACCGTGATCAACAACAAATTTAAGAATGTGCTTATAATTCGAGAAACATACAAAATTATTTGAAACGCATAAATAATACCTATAAGCACATTTTTTTTTATTTACTGTCAATATTACATTCGTAAATTAACTATCTATTATTATTCTTATTCTTAGAGGTGGGGGTCATTGCTATTCAAGCTCCTGACGTCACTGCGACCTGTGAAGATCTATTGTGACGGGTCCCGTGAATAGTTCTCGCCCTCCAACCCCAGGTCTATACAGGTCTGTCTGGAAGGCGAGAGTTTACATTTTGCTAAATCTCCCCCTCCAAGCCCAGATCCGTAAAGTTTCGGACTATTAGGTCGGGGGCGAGCTCTTTAATATCCTCGGGTTTAACCAGTGGTCTCCCGAAAATGAGGATCCTTTTATGATTTCATGTTTCCTCATCTGCACTGCAGAACCTACACCTAGAAGTTTCGGAAAGGTCAATTCTAGCAAGGTGTTTGTTCAATCTGCAGTGCCTTGTAATCGATCTAGTGATAAAACCCTCACTTGATTTTGGCTGAGCTTTATTAGGTCGAAGGCGTTTGCCTTCGACCTTTGCGAGTACCCTTTTATCGTTCCTTCTTATTAACTATATATTTACACATATTTTCATACAGTAGGTATTATGCAAGTTCAAAATTTTTGACAGGTAGTTTTTTTTCCTTCGATTACCTTGAGCTGCCCCAAGGTATAATATCATTGCCTTTCAAATTCCAAAAACGTGAGATTAAAATGTCAGAATGTTTTTTTTTAAATGTAAATCATGCGGATTATCCTTCTTGTAATGTGAAGCGTGTAATGATAAAAAAGTACAACATCACACTTTGTTACAGAACATAGAACAGAACAGAACATGTAGCGTGGTTGCGTGATCACGAGTGAATTAACTGCTTGTTGCACCAAGATAATTCAGTTCAAAATAGGGGTTTAAGTGTTGTTTAATGTTAAGCCAGCCAATGACAGGTCATAAGCCCTGTAGATGCCTAGACTTCTCTACTCTAAAGTGTTCTTAATCTCTGTTGTGATATGTTGGTATTATTCAATTTGTTTTTCTTTTTATAACGTTTTAATATTGTAATAACACGAGTATTTTATTAAATAAATACTATAAATGTTATTTTAACAATGGTTTCAGCTTAGCCTTGCCTTGAATTCTTAGGTCAGCAAACAAATATCCCAGTCTTGCTTTCTTTGATAACAAGTTATCTTCTTTCATGCGATCACTGCATTAAATTCAACTGTTACCATCATACCTCTTCCAATTGTGAACAAAGCATTAGCTTTGTCTTTATTCTACTTATTGTCTTTGTAAATGTTCACTGGGCGTATATATAAATAAATCTCATATAACGTGATGGTAAATAATAGACAGGTACACACTGACAGCACATTGAACTGTCGATGTCGATAAATCAAAATATTTCAGTATTTTTTATCGGCAAACGAATGATGTAAGATTCAAATGAGTATTAGCCTAAACTAAGCCGATTTATTTAAATGAAGACGTATTGTATTTGACATAAAAAACGCCGTCTAAGAAAATTAAAGCAGGTCGCACGCTTGTAACGAAATCCACTAGTGATGCAACATATTGCGCAAACCTTAGAAAAGTTGTGTGAAAACTTAAATTTTCTGTCTTCCAACTAACCGATAGAATATTTAAATGATGTAACAATAGTAATGTAATATTTTACTCGCTAAAATATCGGTTTGCGCAATATGAAACTTGTATGTTGTACTGTGGGGCTTTTGAAATCGTATTTTTTTAATAAAAAATGTCTTGCTAATGTAAAGACGTAACCACACCAAATGTCCCGTACGTGTCCTAAGAAAAGTTTAGTTTCTTATTTTTATGTAAATTGCTGTGATAATGTTAGTTCTTTTCCTTAAAAATAGCATACGATTCTGATTTTGTAATAGTTATTTTAAACGGTGTACCTATACTAATCGAATTCATTCGCACCTGAGCAATAAAAATGGCACAAGTTCACAATTGTCGTTATTACCAGTTATAACGTTCAGTAGGTATACGGATTTCCGTAGCAAAGAACATTAATTTGTTCTTAAATTGATTTTTTATCAATACTTAACGGCTTAATTCTTACAAATATTAACCCTTTCCTGCCTGACCGTATTTGTAAGTCAGGTTAAGTTTATTAGCCTATATCTAAATACATGTAATTATTTCTTATCATTTTCTGCCAGGTGGGACTTTTTAATACCTAAGTGCTTATTGCTCATTTTTCAAAATGGCAGCATTTTATAACTTCTAAGAATACCAGTGACATTTCGAAACGTTTGGTTTTTTACTCAACAATTTTACGTTTTTTTAATACTAGGTACACTTACTTTTTTTTTCAAATATAACACAAAAATAAAATCAAACAGTCCGAATAATAAATAAGTTTTTCATATTCTATTATTTACTATAGCCTACATCGCCTGTAAACAGCCGTTTTGTGCAGGTTTACATACATAATATCGAATTGCACTAGAATCATAAATGATCTTGGAATAGATGCAAGATGCAAGATGCAAGCAATCCTTGGCCTCGAATAATAATAGCATAAACATAAACACAAAGTGCAATATTTTTGCGATTGCATACGCGATGCAAATTTATCTCAACCTGAGGTATAATGTTTCGCGAAAGAATTAAAAGTTAGCAAAACATACGTATTGGTATTATATATGTTCAAAGCATTAACTTTGTGGCCAAACATTTTAATTAATGTTAGTAAATATTAGTATTTAACCACTCACCGACTTTTTTTGTCTACCGAAGAGACGGGTAGGTACGTCTCGAAAAAACCGGAAACATAAAAAGCCGGTAAGTAGTTAAATACTAATATTTACTAGCATTAACATTTGTGTCTAAGTAATAATATAATTTATTTTTACACTTTATATACACTTACAGTTTACATACATGTGCATAAGGGCGGGCATATTGCTTAAGGCAATTTCTTCCCACCTATACTTTATAAATCTCACCCACATGATAAAGGATTCAGCTCTTTTTCATCACAAAAGTCAACAGTGAATGTTACACAGTAAGTAAAGTGGCCACTTAAACCAGCCAATGACTGGCCACAAGCCCTGTTAATGCCTAGACTTCTAAATTCCCCTCTCAAAAATGTTTTCCCTCTCTGTTGCAACCAATTTACATTTGATATTTTGCTAATAAGAATACGTAGTAAGTCTATTTTGTATCGATTTAAGTACGTTATTGAATAACCAAGTATGTTTTATGTAAAACATTAACGACATTGACCTTAAAACCGACAAATACGTAAGCTTATTTGTTTAGAATTTGTTCACAGTGTGATAATGCCAAAAGTCTAACAACAGACATTTTACAAGTCGCCATGACATCAGCACCCTGCCGTTAAAATCTAAGAGTAAAAAACTAATATAGTCGCCCATACGGAGAAAAATCACGGAACCACGAAGTTAGCTACATATTACAGCAATACAACGGGCCGTAAGTACTTGAATTGAGAATTGCAAGCGCAAACCAAAAACCGTCCATTACACGTTTGTTGTTAAACAAAAAACCAAATCAAAAATTTGGAACATTTTTGTCCTATATAATAGAGCTAAATGGCTTCTCTAGTTAATTATTATTTTGAGGGCCCGGCTATGTGCTATATGAGTATAATCTCTGGGCCCAGCCAACTGTAGTGCCTCAGCTTTACGTATGACAGTTGGCCTTTTACTTAAATGAAATTCGAAACAATAAAATTATTAATTACAATTATAACGATTTTACGACGTAGACAGCAATGCATTTATTAAAAAAAATGTATTTCGAGAAGAAATGCATAATACCCGTGGCGTGGGGTGTTTTTACTATAGGGCCATATACTGCAGATGTATCTGAGAGTTTTAACCACACTCGCTTATTTACAAGACATCCGGTTTTTTACGTCCTGGACGTCCGCTGCTGACTGCTGACTGTTGTCGGCACTTTATGTCAGAACCGTGTCAGTCCCGTAGGACGCGAACCCAACTTGGGAGGACGCACAAGAGCTGGCAGCCGACAAAGATGCGTGGAGGCTCTTTGTGAAAGATGATGATGTTGATGATGAAATAAATCAAAAGGTACTTATATTATAGTAAAGTGTGTCCTCGACACAGGACATCTCAATGAAGATTGAGGACACATCCATAATGCTTATGGCATTATGTTTATCAGCATTTTTTAAAAATGACATGAAATTTATTTATTTATATATACGCCCAATGGGCATATTTAAGGACATATTTCTACATTGAAAATTATTATAAAGAAAAGCAAAAAGACACAATGGTATATAGTAAACTTTGTGGGAGTGGAAGGGGAAGAGATGTGTTTACAATGAGGAAGTTCAGTGGTTTTTTTTGAATTTTTTATTTGTTAATAGACTGTTAAACTAAGTCAATTTTTTTTTTTTTAATTTTTATATATCGTATTATCGGCGCTACGATTTTTCAAAGTTTTGTATTTCTGAAATAACTCCGCGTGTAACGTCAGAGGTTCATTTCCGCTTATTCTAATTCAGTTCTTCCTATTGGTCCAGAAGCGACAAGCAGACCGGAAATCTTCCATAGCTCTCAGATCATAGGTTGATTCACATGAACCAGTGACGTCATTTAAAGTAGTGCGTTTTTATCAAAATATTTTTTATTATTTTTTCTGTACATTTTCAAGAAACTTTGCCGTACAATTTAATGCTCTAATTTTTACCCCGCGTAAGAAAACATTTTTTGTATCCAATTTCCCGTAGGGCTGAAGTTCCTCATTGAATATATATAAGTGATCGTTTGAAAAAAGACAATTTGTTAACAAAAAAATCAAGACTGGTATGTTTGTTGGCAGACTTAAGAATTCTGGACATAGGGGAATGAAATCATAGTTAGTTATATGGTTATCGGTATGAAAGAGTAAGTTTTGTCTGAGGTTTCTAGTTGGGATATTTAATTTTATTGAGCTCAGTAGTTCAGGCGCATCAAAGAGTGAGTTGAAAATTTCAAATAGGACTAGAAGGTCGGATTTATTTCGACGGTCTTGAAGAGAAGATATATTTAAGCTAGTTTCTAACTCATTATACGTATATTGGTCTCTGGATAAGCCCAACCTCCAGACTATCTTTCTCAAAAATCGACGATGAACTGATTCAATGTGAGCATCATAATACAGAGACCAGATAACAGAGGAGTACTCTAGGTGCAGGCGAACTAGGGAACTGAAGAGAGTTTTAAGGGTATTGATATTTTTGAAGCCAGTTGTGTTTCTGTTAAAAAATCCAAAGAGTTTTAAATAAGTAAAAATGACTAATTATTATTAACTGCATGATCATAACGCAAATTAGGAACCACTTTATTAACTACATTCAAACTAGTCACTAAAATTTCTTGGTGAAGGTTCATTGTGATGAATGAATAATAGGTCCACTTAGTTTGATGGATCAGTAACCGGCTTCATCGCTTTCACGACATCGACAGACTGGTACGGTTTTTAAAAAGTTTACACTATAATATACGCGGTTTTCAGGGCCATATCGCGAAACTTTAAAGGAATTTTTTTTTGATGTGCCATACTAAAACAATATCTTAATATTTTTTTCGGAAAATGAGTTCAGTGGATTTTTTTTATTTGTTAATGGACTATTAAACTAAGCCAAGATTTTTTTTTTCATTTCTTGTATATCGTATAATCAGCGCTACGATTTTTTAAAGTTTTGTATTTCTGAAATAACTCCGCGTGTGACGTCAGAAGTTCTCTTCCCCTTATTCTCGATCAATTCTGCCCATTGGTCCATTGACGGCAAGCAAACCGGAAATCTTCTATAACTCTCTTATCATTGGTTGATTCATATAAGCAAGTGACGTCGTTCAAAGTAGTTTTTTTTTTTTTTTTTTTTCATATATTTTCAGGAAACTTTGTCTTATAATTTAATGCTCCAATGTTTACCGTGCGCAAGAAAACATTTATTGTATTCAATTTTCCGTAGGGCTGAAATTCCTCATTGCAATTTTTTTTCAATTGAGATTAAAATCGTATTTTACAACGAAGCGATACGAACCGGGCGCGGACTAGAGAAGCGGCTGGGTAGGGGAGGGGTAGGGATTGTGAAAGGGACGCTAGTCCGAGACATTAAGGATTGACTCCATTTTCAAATTATAATCATCAATGTTTTTTATTGTCAAAAATTTATTTTTGAAAAAAATTACTAGGATTTAAAAAAAAAGTTTACCACGAGGAATGTTCTGTCTAGCCCTGAAACACCCTGTATGGGCGATGAATTTTTATTTAATTTATCTTTTTAATTGAAAGAGCCATCGTAGTTACCCAAAGAACATGTCTCTCAGCAGAGATGAAGAAGTGACATTGCATCCGCGATACTGTGAGATGATAACCGACCGAAGTTTTGGTTTCGGTCGAAAATTGGCAAAAACTTTGGCTCTACCGAAACCTGGGGCCTTGTGCTTGACTCATTCATCTTTAAAATCGTATGCGACTTCCGTAATTCGACGAGTGGCAGCATTCTTGAACCACCCATACGAATGCAGTCGATTGAAAACCAATCGACTTTATCTCGAGTGCCCAAAAGCACTCGACATTGACAATCGAATGCGACATCGTAACTTCAGCTGTCAAACTTCCTTCTTGTGAAATGCTCGGCATTCATGTTTGAATGACGATTAGGTATTTTTGTTGTATTTTAACTTAAAATTCATTTAATGTTATGATGATGGCGTATCAACAAATGTGCAACAAATATAACTGTACTTTTTCTTAATCCATTATCAAATGAAGTTTCACTAGAAACATTATTTCAACATTATATTTTATCACTCGTCGATGTCAAAATACGTATTTGAAATATGTTATAGACAATATGTTTTTAAAATCCATTAAATGAATATGAAGTATTTTTAATAACATGTAGATGTGTGTGATGTCAAAGGCAAATTATAATTATCAATGTTGGAGTGTCTCGGTAAAACATTTTCTTTTATGTTTTTCATCATATTCCATACACAAAATATTTAACGGAGAAGTTTGACAACAAACAATAAAGGTTTACGTGTGGCATGAGACCAGGAGAGCCATAGATAAATACGGATTTGTTAGTGTTGCCACTTTCTCATTCGTCTTTGTAATTAAATTGTGGGAGGGTTTTCAAGAATAGCATTATGACAAAGCAATCGAGATGCCCAATCGCCTATTGTCGAGTGGGTGACGTCACATCTTTCCAGCATAAGGCTCCTGGACGTCGGACGACGGACAGGCGTTTTTGATTCCCCCCTCCACCAATTTTCAATATTTTTTTACAAACAAGTTAAAAGTTTTTTTTTTTGCAACGACCCCGAATAAACATTACTATTCATATTTTTAAAAACAGCACAATTTAGACATTGGATTTTGTTCCATTCAAATAATTATAAATCTTAAAATATAGCATGATTAGAATGACAATTGTCAGAAAAAGTGACGACATAACTTTGTAGTAACGTCTAAGGAGTGATTTATATTGACACACGAAAAATCATTCGTATTTGGTATGTTAATTTTTTTTTTATACAATTCTTGACATATAAATCAACATAAATATATAAAATCAGCTTTAAAACTAAAAAAACCTAATTTTTAACGACATTCTTACAAGGTTACGTCATTTTGCAAAAATGTTAGAAATGTACAAATTGATCAACGTAAAGGATTTGTAGACGGTACCACCTGTTTCATGTACCAATAAATAAAACATCGTACCTATGTTAAAAATGCTGTTTTTCGTAAGACGTTTTCAGTGTACAATACAAAATTTAAAGATATAGATTACACAAACATCACTATGTCGGATTTAAAATTTACACTAAAAATGCATTATGTAACTTAGTAGACATTATAATAATAAATATGTACATCTCCCTTCCCCTCATTATCCTCTCTTCAAGCATCCTTGTTCTAATCCCGTATAATTTACAATAACTTATAACTTAATTCTTATTTATTTTTTTTTAACATTTAATGTTTATATCTTTTTAATTTATAAAAACTTAATTGGTCTTTTTATGTTAAAAAACTGTTGTTTTTAATACTTATTTTGTATGACTGTATGTTTTCTGAATAAAATAAATAAAAAAAAATAAACTTAGTGTTATTTAAAAAAATAAAATCTTTGATCATTGAAAAACATTTACGAGTACCTACATGAAAATAACATTTTTATATTTTTAAACTTATATGTATTTATTTAATAAGTAATATATTTTCTTTACTAACTTTGTATACTTTGTGGAAATCTGTTATTAGTTCTGAGTTTATACACTATATCTGTTTATTAACTATAAATATGTATGTAGAACTGTTGATTTCCCAAATAAAATAAAATTAAAATAAATCGATCGAATAAAAAATAATTCATTTGTTTATATTCACGAAAAAAAGTATTTAATGTCTTATTTTTTAGTAAATAATTGTCTTAAACACACTATAATAGATTAAACTTCTTAGATCTTTACGGCCGTTAAGATGCACAATAAGTTTTTCTGGGTTATTATGCCGTGTGTCGTTCGCCGTGTGTCGTTCGCCGTGTGTCGTTCGCCGTGTGTCGTTCGATAATCTTAGGGAGGCCAAAGAACCACCAAACTCGACTTGTAAAATAAGCAATTGAGATTTACAAACATCCCGACAACATAAACAGAGATGATGGGATGCGATTAAAAACATCCTGGTACCCAGTCATAAAGAAATCGCATAAATACTGCGATGTAACACAGATTTGTGATACGATATAGATCCTAAGTACATAATGGTAAACATTAATCTAAACGACTACGACACGGTACAAATCCGAAATACATAACGTCACACATAAACGACTACGACACGGTACAAATTCTAAGTACCTAACATAACACATATTTATACATAAATAACATCAACCCTGATGATGGACGCTGCAACGCGATCCGAAACGTCGGTAAAGAGTACGAACGACACACGGCATAATAACCCAGAAAAACTTATTGTGCACACTATAATAGGCTTGTTTTTGTGTTTTTTATAATATCAATTTTCGAAAACGAAGTCCCATGTTTGCACGAAAAAACTGATAAAATCGATTTCATCGGTACATGATCAGTGATCAATAATTTCCCATCACTAGTGACATTAGTTTGACAGCTGTCAACTTAATCAAGCTATACTTTAAGGACTATAGGTAGATTAAAAGTGGCAACCTGTCGTCTTAATATTTACAATATTTTTTTGTTGCTGCTATAATATTAAAATTAATGTACGTAAATAATCAACTTACAATATAAGTAATTAATTCACCTTTAACATTTGACTCGTCCTTTCTTGTGATAAACGTACATTTCTTCATTTAAAAATCAAGGTTTATGTTGAAGATTAGATACATTAATGTTAATATCGTCATTTAAAAAATAAAATAAAACAGGCAAACCTTGAGCGGAAGACGTTTTATTGAGTAGAACTCTAAAAAACGAAGAAAATTATTATTTTTTATATTATGATACATGCATGTATATTACGTAAGTCATAAGTTTCCTATCGTTTTCTTAATAGCTATTTTTCATCGTCTTCTCGGCATGAACATAAATCAATTTTATGTTTACTGTGATGAATGAATGAAACTGGGCTTCGGTATATTCGGCGTCGATTGCGAGACGGCCGATTTATAAATAAAACCTATATAAATATCATAATGTAATAATATTTAGTTTTCAATCATGTATGTCTTTTAAATCCAAGTTTTATATTTATTTATTTATTTTATATGCATACACCAAAATACCTTATAATTAATAATATATTATTTACCACGACTCGGCACCGGGATTTACCTAGATTTACCCAAAGTCGCTGGAATTACAACCGCAGCGTATCGTTGCCATCTGACTACCGAAATATTAACATGTTTTGTGTCACCTGGATTGGGAACTTGGAGGCTATATACCTGTTTGCCCGATCATAATAATAAAATAAAATGGACTTTGTCAGTTAATCTGTTAAAATAAATAATTGTGAATGTGCAAATCCCTGGGCTGGCCATCTGAAGCGTAAGATTATTCATCTTGCCTTCATATTAGTAAATTTAAAATAACCGCCCATACGCTAGATTAAAGTACTAAAACAGTACCATATCGACGCAGGAAAGGAAAAGTTATCGAACGACATGGAGCAACATTACAGAAGAGACAATGAAAGTTTTTTTTGTTTTTTTTATCAATAAAAAAATCTCGAACACACATATCATCTTGACGTGATTCCTGCATAATTTAAATATAAATTTTAAATACGGGATTTTATTAATTAAAAAAAAACTTTAATTAACTTTTCTGTAAAATTGTTACATATGTCGCTTGGTAACTTTTTCCTTTCCAGCGTTGATATGTACTATCGTTTGCGAATACGGTTATTATGATAATAATATAAAGTTTACTACAAATTGATTGCCAAAATATCTAGTGATATAGTAAACAAAATATTCACAAATCATTCACGTAATAAAATTTTTAAAAAAACAAATGTTATTTTTTTATTTTTTTATGGCATAATCAATCGAATTTGAAAAATAATTCACTCGACTACGTAACACGTCGAATATATTATTGTGCCACTCAAATAAAAACAATAGCAGTCACAACAAACATATATATATATATATTTAAATTCAAGGTAGAATACGTAAATTTAACATACCTCGAATTTTAGTTTCAGTGGTTCCATTTCCATTGGGATATTTAGGATCGATATCTACAATATAAGAATCTGCAGCATTATTTTTTATTTTGTTTTTATTTATTTCTACAATAAAGTCTCTGGCAATTTCACTCGCTCTTTCAGCGTGCTTTTTTTCATCTGGCTTCATTGCGTCTTTGTGATTTACTGAAGTATAGTTCAACTATTTTTTTAAAAAAGAACACCGACTTATCAAACGTTACACTTTCCAACTGTCAGAAGATTTTGGTTATCACCTCAAAATCTAGCAATCTCAAATTATTATAAACAAAATATATATATATATCTACACGAAATTTGTTCATTAATTATTTTAGCAAAAGATTTTTTACGTTCATGCAAAAGAAAAATTTTCATTCCCGCGCTTTGAAAAAACATATGAAACTCGCGCCTGCGTTGCTGTCGTGTTTGCGTTTAGAACACTCGTATCAAACTGGTACGGTTGTTGGAGGTCTTTGCTAAGGTAACTTGAGGAATATAGTATGCGCAAGTTCTTTTACGGTCGCTGACCGTTGTGCAAGAAATTTTCTGTAGACAATTTCTTCCAGTAGACTGTCTACAATTCTATAACACGCGGAAGTTGCGTCGGCTCCTTCCGATAGTATTTCTCTCTTCTATCGTCTCACGTAAGTAGGTACCTACTCCAATACGTAGGTACATTTACATAATCATAACAGAATTTCCCGTGTCTGGGCGGAACGAATAATACAATTATGTGTGAAATAGAACCAGAACCAGAACCCTGGATGAACTATTAAGACTCGGTGGCCACTCTCAGTTTAAAAACCTGGAAAAAGAATCTGAGTGAATAGTCCACCTCGTGTTGATTTGCGCGTTAACTACAATGCCAGTAGCTCAATCACAAATAACTATCGACGTGCTAATAAGCGACGTGATAACAATTTCTCACCATGGTTGTTTATCGTATTTGCGATCATGGAATGGAACATCCGTGAACACTAAATATTAAATGTCAAAATATTTACTTTTCACGACGTATAATCTTGCTGTGCAATCACATATTTGAATTTCACCGGTGTAAATATGGACAATATTCCAAAACTGCTATTTTTAATTATTTATTTATCATGCTATTCATTGCATGTAGCCGGCGGTTGGCAAGCCAAATGTCAAGAAAAGCAGTCGCCATAGTAATTGTAATTTAATTTTCACTTTTTTGCAATAGATACTCCTTACTGTTTTGCAAATGCAATAAATTGTATTATTTTTTATTGTAAATGCCGGTTTTCGCCAATGAACTGTATTCATTTACGAGGAAAAAAAAACCGACACGAGCGTTGACTTAGAGATTACACACTCCTTGACTTATGACTGCGATAACTTAAGCATGTTCATTATTGTTCATTGTGATAGCTCAAATGCTTAGCATGTTTTTAAGCACGTCGATAGTTATTTGTAATTGAGCTACTGATCTCTTTGGTTCGATTCCCGGCTAGGTCGATGTGAAATCCCTTTCAATCAAAACCCTTGATGAATGTAAGGCTGATATAAATATCGTAAATAAAATCAAGAAAGATGTGCTGCGATAGTTTGGATAAATTGAACGAATGACTGACAAAAACATGCAAGCAAACGCACCAACCACTATACAGCGGGGAACTTTCTCCACATGATTTCCCTTTCGGGATTTTTATATGATTTTTTACATGAGAGCAGACATAGAATCGAAAACACTTGTTCAAATTTCTAGTTCTATTTCACACACATAACCATATTTTTCATCCGCTTGGACGCAGAAAAACAAAATTTTTACTTAATTTAAAAAATACCTTTAATTATAATAATAAAAATACTTTATAGTTTTATTCCACTTTTATTTATAATTATTTTGTAAATTTTTTACCAGTGACCGGGTTTCGTCGTGACCGACATCGCCAGACTGGTGGGAGACTAAACAAATTTCTATGTTATATACAAGTGCAAGCAGGGGTTGTAAATCATGATTTTATATCATTATGTAAATTAAAGAATTTAAATTAAAATCATTTAAGTATACGGTAATAACAATTATAAGAATATAAGTTTTGTTTGAATGTATATAATAAAAACTGGTGTAAAATAAATAATTTTATAAAGTTTTATAATGAAAATGTATTTGAATTACATGTATTTAAATTTAATTAAAACTATAACAGGGGCCGCTGGTTGGTAGTTCCATCGAAAGCTATGTCTCCGGGCCCGAAGGGTAATTAAGTGATTCTCTGAAAGCAAAAATTCCCGGCAGTTAATTCTTATCGATTAGTTTCATTGTTTGTATTTTAATGGATACAATAATGGAGAATGCACGTGTGTTACTTGATCGTTTAATATTATTTTATCAGGGCAATTTTTTAAGAGGTTTATTTCTAAAATTACAAGTTTATCTAATTTTTGGCCTTTGCTGCATGTGTGAAGGAATTGAACATTTGTATTTTTATCAAAAACATGATTTGACTCAATAAGGTGGTTCGCAAATGTGGAGTTTTCCTTGTTATTTCTCCAACTTTGGAAGTGTTCGTTAATCCTAGTTTTGAACGACCTTCCCGTTTGGCCCACGTACTCGGCTTCGCATGAACCGCAGCGTAATAAATATGAGCCTGAGTTAGTATCCCTTTCCCTATGATCTTTATTATTAATTAACATTTTCCCCATATTTGAATTGTTATAGAATGCAATAGAACATTCATCTCTGTTAGCTATTTTACTAATTAAATTATTACAATCTCCGAGATATGATAGCGTTGCCCATTTTTTACGGGTTTTTGAATCTTTTATAATAAGTCCTTGACTGAGTTGTGATGCAACTAGTTTTTTTCTGTTTTTTTCTTATTAATCGATCAATAAGATCACATTCATATCCATTATTGCGTGCTAATGATTTTATTGTATTTAATTCAATGTTAAAGTTACCATTATTTAAGGGTACGTGTAAAAGTCTATGTATAAAACCATGAAATACAGCGAGTTTATGAGAGATGTGATGTTGAGATGTATTATGAATGAGGTTATCACTGTTTGTGGGTTTTCTATAAATTGCAAATTCTAATTTATTATTTTCGATGCTAATTTTTAAGTCAAGAAAATTAATTACTTTACCTCCCAGTTACACGGTGAATTGAATTGAATGATGTATTTTATTTATTTCTGTTGGGAAGTTATCTAATATAAAACTACATACGTATTTTTATTATTTCAACGGATTCTTTCAACTTTCTTTCGAAGTATTAATATTGTGTTATCTGTACCTATGTATAGGGACGTATTTCAAATGTTTAGTAGGTATCTATATTATTTATTATGTTGCAATGCAAATTTCAGTTGCAAATTTCTTGAAGTCGTAAAAAGTTTAATAAGTCAGTTACAAACGAACATTACAAAATGTTGTGACGAGTTTTACAACCTAGCACTATCATTTTGTTTTCTGCCAGTTAGTATGTTTGCATATTATACTTTTTTGATAATGTAGTAGGTACCTATAAAAACGTTATTTTTTGCTAACCACAGCTGTGAAGTGGGAAGCTTTTTAAATTTTTCTATACCGCTAGATAGGTGTAGGTATTGCTTTGGAAGTTCTCAGCAGGCCGCGAAATTTTAGGCAAATAAAAAAAAAGATAAAACATTAAATAACTGTTTTAAAAATACATAAGTCAAAAAAGAATGATAAAAACTTACCAAATAAATACTTACACCTTACACCGCTTTCACAATGTGTCATTTAAAAGTCTGGTAAAACGCACGCAAAATAAGAAAATCATACGATTTTGCCAATTTAAAACGAATGTTTTTTTCAATCGCACAATAATAAAAAAAAAAACATAAATTAGAAAAAACAATAATTTTTAAAGGTATTTCTGGTAAAAAATATACTTAAAAGTTTCATGTAACTAAAATATAATTACTTTTAGACCGGCAGATTACGCTATTTCAAATTTAGACTAAACTAAGGTATCTGGGATCTCAATAAAGACTAAGTAGGTATTGAACTAAAATTTGTTGTGATAATTTGAAAATAATAAATTGAACATGAAAGTGGCCGAAGCAAAAACTATTTTTGTTTTGTTTTTGAAAAGAAATACAAGCATTTTAAATCACATACATTTTTGTGACAGTTTCCTTTATTTCTACGTACAATTATCCCTTCGGTAAAACTGAAAAAAAAAACATTTATTGAAATATTTTAGTTGAGTATTCTCTTTTTTTTAAAAGAAGATAATTCTGGTTGTAATATTCAATCATTCAAATTCTAACAATATCTTATTTACGTTTGTAATACCTTCATACCTGCCTTTACCGGTACCGATAGCTTTTTCTCCACCTCACTATGTCTTCAACACCACATTCGGACCTTATCGTCTCATTTTTTATTCGACCTCTAAGAATTCTGCCTGCGATGGAGCGTAGAGGGTTCTCATTTCCGCTTAGAGAAGCGGAGAAGATTTTTTTGTCCTGCGGGTCATGATGGGTCGGGCGCATGTCTTGTATATCCTGACCTTTCTTTCGGTTAGAATATGTTTGCTTCTCCAAATCGTCGTTGCGCCTGCAAAATCCGTCAAACGTTTTTTTTGCAAATTTCGGTTTTTTCCGCCTTGCCATGTAACGAGAAGAGACGGAAAACCCTTTTTTTATTTTAAAGCTAGTTTAGAAAAATGCAAAATAAGCTATGTATTTTCACTTGAAAAATGGCTTTCAAAATACCCTATGAAGACTCCGTTCACATATCACATTTTTAACTAAAGGAGAAAACTTACTATTGCGCCCGTTAATGACACATAACGGAGTTTGCACCTACTCTTCCCTCAGAACCCTCTTTTTGCCAGTCTTATTGTGACTCGCAGCACATACAATAAAACATATTTAAGCTATTTTTTTTAATATTTTTTTTTATATGGGAGTTGCTTTATTATTTACCTTGCTTATAATATACAAGGTTTATATTTCAAAAAGTGGATTTTTCTGCTATTAAATATCTTAAAATTTATTGGGATCAGGAGGGATATATTAATGTGGGCTAATCAGGAACTTCTCAGCATTTGCTCACGTGGAGAGGAAACCACTTAAAACTCTTCAGGAGAAGCCGGCCTGTTGGCAGTAGTCAACAGGCCTTCCGTTCCACTAGAGGAGTGTTCGGCATTTTGTTCCCTACTTTGGTTTATTTTACCAATTTCCTGCGCTATATTTATCATGTATGATACTACCTCTCGTGTGAGTTCTTTATTACCTATCACCGATGGGATGTCGCATAGATCTTCACCCAGGCCTCTGCATCGCGCCTCCAGCTGTTGTCTTTGAAATATTTAAGCTATTAAGAATAGTGTAATTAATTCATTTTTATTTTAACAGCCCAGTAAGTAATGTGACAGTTTTTTTTTCGTTCAACTATCTCATATTAAAGACATTACAATAACCTTTTAGAACTTAAAAATGTCTTTTAGAATGTTTACCTTAGTATATACTTGTGTTGTTATAGTATGTGCATTTATACATGAATAAATAACTTTTGCAGACAATAATAACTTTAACTTTTGGCTTAAACGTACATTGGTGTTGATTAAACTATGGATAGGTGCATATAAAATTGTGTACTTTATTTTTTATCATATAATTAGAAAGTAATAAAAGGCTATTATGTACAATATTTACCTTAAAAAACTGTGGAAGTTTCGTTTATTGTTTGTAAATTTTGTTAAGCTATCGAATACAATTTTTCGTCTAGTTCAAACATTTTTTAAACATCAACTGAAATATTATGTATGCAATCATTAAATGTTTTTTAATAGTGTTCTTAATTATTTTACATTTTTCCTTGATTTCGTTTTAAATGATGTGCCTGATCATAAACTTCAAAGTATTTTAATACTTTTTTGCATTTGGGGCATTTATAATTGACAATTATGTATCTATTAGTTTGAAGCTTACAAATGAACTAATTAGTTTGTTGTTTTGGTTACAACAGGTAACATACCTGTCTGCACCTAAAATTAGATCCTCTAGAGCTCAGCGATTAGTGAACATGGTTCTGAACGATCGACATCATGCTGAACTCTAAGAAAATCAAGCAAACAGAATTAGTCACACCACAACTGTTGGAACAAAACAATCACTTATTGATATACCAATCCCCCTTAGCATTAATACTACCTACCGATTTTACTGATCTCCATGATGTCGAAAATATGAATCCGAACGTGTCGCATAATTAACACAATAATGAAATAGTTTTGAAGAAAGACATGGAGAATTCATCTCCAATTGTACTCTCGTCTATAAATAATGATGTCGATGGTACAAAACTTATTCTCAGCTCAATTTTTTTTTTATATATCGTATTATCGGCGCTATGATTTTTCAAAGTTTTGTATTTCTGAAATAACTCCGCGTGTAACGTCAGAGGTTCATTTCCGCTTATTCTCATTCAGTTCTTCCCATTGGTCCAGAAGCGACAAGCAGACCGGAAATCTTCCATAGCTCTCAGATCATAGGTTGATTCACATGAACCAGTGACGTCATTTGAAGTAGTGCGTTTTTATCAAAATATTTTTTATTATTTTTTCCGTACATTTTCAAGAAACTTTGCCGTACAATTTAATGCTCTAATTTTTACCCCGCGAAAGAAAACATTTTTTGTATCCAATTTCCCGTAGGGCTGAAGTTCCTCATTACTTCCCCCCCCCCTTCACCTCTGCCGTTCGCAGTTTGCTTCAGTCGCTCCACCTTGCCATGGTTCTTCACCCTCAATCACTTAAGCGTTACCTCCGTCCGGTTGTGATCGGGAGGTTTTAATAGGAGTGTATTGGTACACACTATGGCAGGTAGTGGTCTCAAGGAGGTATTGTGCACGATTTTTGCTGACAAAATGTTACTGAACATGCATTTAGCATAATTGTACAAGGACACTTGATTGTTCAGACTGTTTTAGCCCAAATTATTCTAAACAGTTTCGATGTCTCGAATAAACTCAAGGCTGAATTAAAATAAATATTAAGTAACATAAAATATAAGACATCAACCCGATACATGCTCAAAGAGAGTGCCCAACTTGCTTTACTTCAAGAAAAAACTAAAAATGAGCTGAGCTCTTTAAAAAACAATGGACCCACTGCCACCCTATGGGTGCAATACTTTCACATGGTTTCTATAATGGAACATTTTATTGCAGCAGAACGCTCAGGCGATTGGGATTCCCACCTTAGGTGTGCTCAGCAAATGATTCCTTATTTTCATGCCAGTGGGAACTTATGGTGGGTCAAGTGCGTCCATTTATATCTGCA
This sequence comes from Micrasema longulum, assembly GCF_059751315.1. NCBI lineage: Eukaryota > Metazoa > Arthropoda > Insecta > Trichoptera > Brachycentridae > Micrasema > Micrasema longulum. The sequence continues at coordinate 924,983 of NW_028278023.1, forward strand.
AGATATGATGGCTCTTCATAGTAGCTATCCCTTTGAGTTTGAAACTTTTACCCTGTAGAGATACTTCACAATATCTAGATCAGAAATCACTGGGTCTATGCAATTACTATAAAAAGTGACAAAGACTTGCGGGATCTGTTGAAGTACGAATTGGCGCCTTTCCCGTTGGCACTTTTCAATTAAAATATAATGAGAATAACTAAGAATTCTGCCTTGTACGAAGTTTTTCCAGTTAAAGAAACCACATTGGATCGCAAGGTTATTGTTAATGTGATTGACGATGGCTTTCTTCTGCATCACATGAAGTGGAGTGTTAGCTCTATAAGACACATACTGATTGCATTTATAGGAAAATATCAATTTTGTATCAAAATATCAAACGTCAAAAACCACGACAGTAATAACTGCACTGTTGTTTTTTTATGGTTATAACGACACCACCAATAGCACTAAACGAGCTGAACAAATGTGAAGAAAAAGCACAAAAATATCAGGTAACATTAGTTTTGACGAAATCGTGGGGGTGACAGTTCAGCAAGAACAACTTCTTACAAACGAGAATAACAAAATAAAGTTTATCTGTATGCTGTGTAAAAAAATGGCAACCGTAGGCATTAAAACAGAAATAGCTGATGGAGATGCCGACATTGCCGACACCATCAACCAACTACTAATACTGCAGTTGTAGGAGATATAATTATTTACTTGTCTTGCTGATTGCTTTAGATCCACAATAAAAAAAAGGGTCAAACTAGTGAGGGGGAATATTGACACAAATATACTTATCCTTGGAGTTACAAAAACCTGAAAATACTTCACAAAATACTCATTTTATATAAACTTTTAGTGGGTGCGACACCACCTCATCTTTATACTGAAAAGGTAAAGCACAAATTGTTAAACTTTTGAGAAAAATAAACGTCTTAGAGCCATTGTCGATGTATTTTACAATGCTTCATCAACGCCAGAAGAGCTATCGCAAGCCGTTGAGCAAATGTTTTTGGCATGTTTTCAAGCAGATGAAGATGATTTACACAGTCATAGATACTCCGCTTTCTTGAAGCCTGTTAACAAGATTAAACCTGATCTTTCGTCACTGACACCTACAAAAAATCTGCCCAGCAGCATGCTTTTAGAGTATTTTTACAAGTGCAGCAGTGGTTGAATAACCGACTGGCACCTGAAAAGTGGGGGTCAATACCAGGTAACGATGGAGCACTGGAGCCCCTATCAATAAAGGACTATGCCCCACCTGACTATCTCGAACACCATTTTTTGTACATGTGCGTCCGGTTGTGAAGGACGAAGTGGATGTCAAGAGGCCGGGATAAAATGTATTTTAGCCTGCTGCAACTTACTGTCAGGGAACTTGTACAAACGGAATTCCACCAGAAGACGAGGAACTCGATGAGGATTTTTTACCAGCAGAAGATAAATTTTGAGCTTAAAATTATTTAGATTTTATGAAAAGGTGCTATCATTTTTATGATATTTATATCAACCTACTATTTAATGTTCAAAGTATGTTTAGTCGTGTACTAGGACGAAAAATCTCCAACATTTGATTTTTCATTAAATTTTTGTATTTTGTCTCCCTTGTATCTCCAAAAATATTACTTTTATAAAAAAATACATGTGAATTATTTTTACTGATTATTTCAATTATTTAAATTTATTAGTACAGCATTTATCGCTAGGACTGATAGTTTTGGAGATATTTGTGAACAACCGTGAAAAGGAACCTTTAAGCCCCCTCCGCCCTTAGTGTACCCCCCACCCTCAGGGAGTTTTGGTATATTATGCAGTAGATATCAACAAACAATCTTGCTAAGTTTCAAAACTCTGGGCTTTTTTCCCACAAAAAGTCTAATCTGCCTGGGCTATGTCCGCTACCTTTATTAATGTTTCTGCATATTGATTATTGTTTTTTATATATTTTTTTAATGTCTAAGAACGGGGTAAATAACCTTAGTTTATATAGTCAAAGCAACTTTGTATAAATTAAAATTTTATGTTTTTAATATGATAATAAATAAATAAAAATAAAATAAAAATTTATTACATAAAAGTAAGGTTATTAATCTTACGCTTCAGCTGCCAATCCAGGAGTTGAGAAAAATACTACCTTTTAAACATATGTATTTTTTATCTGGCTGCCATATTCTTAATATAATACCTCCAGGGCACTTTACAAAGCGATTTTATGAATGTTGATTTTAAGACAACATAAGATAATTTAAGTAATTCTTTTCAGTAAAACAATTTATTTTGTAATCACATATGTTACAGATTTATCAAAATGATTTAAAGAGCAGGTGAGTTTCAAGTTTTTCCGTAAAATTACTTCACTCTCACAAATTTGTATTTCTGCTGGGACCGCAAATGCGAGTTCACCGAATATAGTATGGTGGTTGTGAACAGGCATAATATTTTTTACCATCTCCGTAGATGTAGCTGATCTAAGCATAAGACATCTGTCAGTTAGTTCATCTAGAATGCACAGTTCTTTTACATATTCCGGAGCAAAATTGTGCAGTGGCTGACACATAACATCATCATTATCATCATCAGCATTCCCTTTCCGAACATAATGGTGCATGGGGCACTGGATTGGTACACCAATCGCAGCATATCTCGATCAATTTTGTAACATGAAGGTAAGGTGATCAGTTTTACGCTTCAGGTACCAGTCCAGGGACTATGAAATATTCTAGTGTGAAAATACTCTTTTAAATAAATATTTCATATCAACTATGCCGGGAATCGAACCCGAGACCTTTTGCATGGTAGGCAAACGCGCTGACCATTACGCCACAAGGCAGACTAAAAACAATACACATAACAGACAGTTTGAATTCCACCTTTCCGGAAAACGTAGCCAGTGTAACGTCCGAAGTAGTGGAGTGGTATGACTGAACATAGAGATTACAAAAATAAGTCTCGCTGCGGCGTTAAATACAAACTGTAGTAGTCATTTTGTTCACCTGTAGACGTGCATATATACCATAACAATCATTACAATAATAAACTCTAGAGCACTCTATGTACCATTTTACTATAATGGTACATAGAGTGCTCAAATCATAGAGTATTAATAAACTGTTGTATACATTTTTATTGTGTGTTGGCACCGTCTAGGAGAGGATAAAATAGGGGAATGGCGGTCAGAAGACAATTCCGGTCACTGTCAAATACTGTACGTTCCGGAACTCTTTAATAAAATGCAAGTGCTTCTCTCTAATACACATATGAGTAACTTATTTACGAGGCGCCACCATTTTATGTCACCTGCAGAGTGCGTGCATTTTTGGAAACTTATTTAGGTTTTAAGCAACGACCAAAGAAAACATTTTAATAGTTCTGGGATTCTTTCTGGCTGGCCAGTCTTTCTTAGCGAGTAGTAACCGACCGGCATTACCCGCATGAAAATACAGGTCGATTTTAAGTTTAGAACATTATTTTGTTGAAATAGAGGCTCATGATTGTCTTATTATTCTATGTTTCCACATAAAACCTTTTCTACGTATCTACAGAATCTGCCGCGGAACAGGCCTAGAACAACAGCAAAGGCAAAATGGAGTAAAGAGGACTTGGTGAACATCACATAAGGTGTACGTGGTAGAGATTCTATTCAAAAAGTTTCCAAGAACTTCACCATACCCTTCAGCACTGTACAAGAACGAAACGAGTATATTCCTATAACCGGATCTTCTCTAGGAAGATATTCCACTTTCTCACCAGAAGAAAAAAAAGAAATAGCCGAGCATATAAAACTTTTAGAAAAATTATTTTATGATCAGAGTCCACTGGAAGTTCGCTGTGCTTACGCGTCTCGATTTGAACTTTTTTATGTTGGGGTAATTTATTTCATTTTGTTTAGATAAACATTGGATTACTATCAAAATATTATTTGAATGATTTGTATCGTTGATTAGTTTATTTTTAAAGTAAAGCTTGTATTGTTTTCGACTGACTATTATTACCCCCATTGGTGACCGCCATTGCCCGCAAGGTGCGGATAAAGTGAACTAAATTAACTGAATGTTCAGTTACTCTTATGTAAGCCCTTTAGGTAAAGAGTTATTTCGATTCCTTCTTACGTTACCGATATTACCCCATCTTACTCTACGTCCTCAGATGTGATGTGCGGTATGTGGTGGGCAAGCAGTATACATTAAACATGAAGGTTAGATCATCAATCTTATGCATCAGGCGCAGGTCCAAGGGCTGAAATATTGGACTAAAAAAACACCTTATAAATAAATATACCACGTCGATCTTGCTAGGAATCGAACCTGGGATCTCAGGCACGAGCTAGTATAATCTCCACTCGACTTCCTGTAGAACTGTATTTGTGTAGATAGATAATTATCGACAGAAAATATTGCAACAGGGATAAAGAACTTTTGTAAGAAAGGAATATGAAAATCTAAGCATTTTAAAAGCCCATTAACTGTGATTGGCTGGTTTATGTGGCCATTTTACACACCATAATATTCACCATTTTGCTGATATTCGGACATACATTTTTCTAAAAATTTTGCACCCATGAAATGTTTGTGAACTAAAAGGGCTGAAACCTTTGAATATGGGTGAGATTCTGTAGAATTATTTCATCCGCTACACTTTAGTCAGCCACCTGTAGGTCTAAATTTTTGAATTCCCTTCTCAAAAAGTTCTCCAGTTCAAATTTTTAATTAATTACCTTGAAAAACTCTCTAGGGGACGAAACACAGTACGTGTCTTCAAATATTCAGACATATTCAAAATATTATTTGGGTCTAATATAAAAATTTATAAATGACCGATTAGTTTTCAGACATTGCTAGTATATTTTATTGGTAAATCGCATTTTAGTTTGTTTCAGTACTATTCTTTCCTTTGTCTTACAAGTATTTCATTTTCATTTTAATCCTTAATCTTAACACCTGATTGATTGCGGTTACTTACGGATATTTCTACAATTGCATTTCAATCAATAAAAACATTGCATATTTTTCAATCATACCACTTTGGCAATAAAAGGTTTTATCACAACTAAAATCATCATCATTCCCTTCCCAACCTAATGGTGCATAGGGCACTGAATTGGTACACCAATCGCAGCGTATCTTGATATATTTTTGTTAGTCTTACGCTTCAGGTGCCAGTCCAGGGACTATGAAATATTCTAGTGTAAAAACACCCTTTTAAATAGATATTTCATGTCAACCACATCGAGAATCAAACCCGTTACAATAGTAAATATATAATAATAATAATTGAAACTTTTGAATAGTAAATTTTAAAAAGTGATCAAAACACAAGTACCGTCGATTGATGCCCAATTGCGTTTAAATGATTGTTTTACCATTTTTTAACAGCACTCCAATTTATAAAGATAAATATCACGACAGGGCAGGGAATTGAACCTCAGAATTCTTACACAATCCAGACTCGTTAATGCCATTTTTTCTCCCGAATAAGTTTTTTAGAATAAAATAAACAATACTAAACAAAATCTGATTTTTTGTCTAATTGTAGGAAATATATATATAAGTTGGCGCAAAAGTTGTCATCAAATGTTCGTTGACTGTAATTTTTTTTACAAATGAAAAATGTTGGTTCTGCTTTTGGATTATTTTATTTAATGTTTTAATTTTTTTTCCATTAACCCGAAAAAATTATAACGGCGAAGTGACCAACCGCCAGAGTTGATGACCATACGGGCCCAATTTATAGCATTTTCTCTCACTCTTTCCAGAACTTCTGGCGATAGGTACTCGCATTCTTGACGGAATTTCTCTTTGAGGGTTACAAAAGTTTGAAACTTGTTGACACAGACTCGTGACTTTAAGAAACCCCACAAAAAAGTCTATAACGGTTAAATCGGGCAATCTTGCCGGCCAGTGCAAATCACCAAATGCAGCCCTCAGAATATCGGTTGTTGCGCCTATGCTCCATCCTGTTGGAATCACATGTTTTTCAATCCTAATTCATCCAATTGAGGAAGGACAAAGTCATTGAGCATGGCTCTGTAGCGCTCGCCATCCACAGTAGTGGTTTAGCCCACGGCATTTTTTTTTTAAATAAGGCGCGGTGACCCCTCCAGCGTCAACACCACCCCATGCAGTAACTTTGAGCGGGTGTAATGGCTCTTCCTGGATTACATGCGGATTTTCAGTGCCCCATAAGTGATAATTCTGCTTATTCGAGATGGAAATGGGCCTCGTCACTCATAATTTTTGATAAAAAGTTGTCTTCCTCGTGGTCAAGATTCAGAATGGCTTGAGCGTTGGTTACACGCGCTTGGCGATCAATGGCTAGCAGCTGATGCACTATCTGCACTTTGGAAGGGAACATCTTCGAGTGTTTTACCAAAATTCTCTGTAAAAACCGCCGATTTATGCCCAATTGCGTGGCATGTCGTCTGGTCCAGGGTCCTCTGCGACATCTTCAGCCACAGTCACGATTTTCTTAGCAGAACGGCTGCTGCGGGGCCGGCCAGACCTGGTAGCATTTCGCGTTGTCCCATACTGTACTAGGCAAACGGCTAAACGCTTAAGTGTTTGCTCAGTTGGTGTCAGACGACCGGAAAATCTGCACCTAAATTCACGCTGCGCCGACGAATTATTCCGCAAAAAAATTTCAACAATTTTTTCGCATTCTCGAGAAGTATAGCGATTCATGTCTTGTTGAGGTGTATTTTGTATCTGTTTACTTCACAAATGTCACAGCAGAACTGACATTTGGCGACATTCGCAGAAATTATAGCATCTTCCGATAGAGTGATGACTTTTGCGCCACCTTGTAAATATAAGCATATTATAAATAAATTTCAAGAAATTTTTTGGACCCGAGTAAAAACAGCATTCTACTTCAATTAGTATTACTGTATTATTATTTTCAGTTGTTCTTTTTATTTTGCACATTTCTTATTTTATTGACTCCCCAAGCACAAGATCTAGTCTCTTTTTTGAAAGGGATCGTAGATCGTAATAGAAAAAACACACAAAAAAACAACTATATTGATTAATAAAAAAAATATGAGGTCACCAAAAAAACAGTAAAAAAAATACTATTTCTGCAACATCATCGTTTTGGTATGTTCAGAAAGATAAATTTAAAGTAGACGTTTTTGTTCCTTTTTTCTGTGGTTGTGTATAAAAATATATTTTACATTAGTTAAAAGCATATTTTATCGAATATGAACAGAGTTGTCGGGCTCGTGGCATAATGGTCAGCGCGTTTGCCTACCATGCAAGAGGTCTCGAGTTCGATTCGTGACATGAAATATTATTTAAAAAAGGATGTTTTTACACTAGAATATTTCAGTCTATAGACTGGTACCTGAAGCGTAAGACTGATTACTTTACCTTCATGTAACAAAAACGATCAAGATACGCTGCGATTGGTGTACCAATGCACCATTAGGTGCGGAAAGGGAATGATGATGATGAACAGACTGTCGCACAAATATTTCTCCTGTAAATTTGGTTATCTGTTAATGAGCCTGCTTTCGCCATGTACCCGTCATGTTTGTTATAATAAGCGATCGGTACAAGATAGTCAAATTGCGTTCTCTTTGAAAAGATATTGGGGTAAAAATAATTTTTTAATTAGAAGAAGAGTCAATGATATAATAAGATATATTTTACATAATTACGGACATCCCCATTCATTACAAACACCAAATGGAATCCAAAAATACATTGATATACATGTTAGTAAAAGCACATCACCCTTACCACCACTATCAAAACATTTTCAACAGAAAATTGAGTCAAATAAAAAAATCTATTTTATGGATTAGAAAAATGTTCGAAGACTTCTATAATATGATATAGTCGAGAAGTCAACTTAATATTATGAACATAAATTAATTCACTTTTAGTTGCCAAACCTAATACTCGAGACAAAATTAGGTCTTACAATGGTTAATCTCAAGAAAATAAAATGGAAGCAGTATCTTAACATTCTCAGCAAATAGAGTTCAGGAAATATAGTATCAAAAATATCGGTTGGCACTAAAAGGGTGAAATGATGGGGAGTTTATACAATGAGCTTATATTAAACCAAAAGGGGATTAGTGAAGATTGCATATCATTCTATACAACGTTCACTAATAGCCTTCGATTGAAACAATGAAATGTTCGTCTTGCCTTTAAAAAACGAGTATAATATTATAATCACTATATATAAAGATATAATTTTTTGGTTTACTTATTTTCTGCATAGTATATTAATACAAAACACTGTAAAACATGGTTTCACTTAAATGATAAACTTTATAAAATGATAATTATTTCAATAGATTGTTTATTTCTCCCACACGCTATGTCTAGCCAGGTAAAGAAATCACAATGGACCGGACTGAACAAAACAGCGCAAGCGAGAAGTAAGTTTAGTACTAGCAAGCTGGTGAAATACAGAACTAGGATCGATGACAGAAATATGAAAGGTTTCTTATTGTTACCGTCTGACTGAAGTAAAGTTGTTAAGTGTTAAAGTAATACTACAGGTCACCATGGATAATATTGTAATAGTCACCAGTAAAGTTGGAAAAACAAGCCTCATCACGTATGATTCATACACTCGGGGAAAGTAAACCGCAGTCATCGCAATATTCTGGCGAGTGCTCAATCTCGCGGGCAATCTTATCTGCTATCCCGTACCGGCCAGATCACGCAGAGGCAGTTATCTAGCCGCGCTTCTCTTCATAATCGCGGGACAGAAAGTGTCGCTTTACGGCTAATCGAGAATGGCGCACATCGGAACTGATAATGGGGTCGGATAAATCTAATAACATAGCATGCGCACTATTTAATTCTAGTATCCTCCGTATTAATATTTCACGCGTATAACATATTAATTAATCAATAGACATATTTGATATTTTAATAAGAATGCCACAAATGCTGCATCAGTTTTATTTATGCATCATAACAGGCACTTAATAGAATTTAATATAAATACGGATTCACAATAGTGGAATCCGGTAATAGGAAAACAAGCCTTCCCGGTTACAATTTGTGCTCTGCGCGAGAGTTTTAACACTAGAAAAGTTAGAAACAGAAAGTAAGACACGGGTGAGGAGTGCCTCCGCCGGGCGGGTCCCGCCGCTTACAGCAGGCAACACCGGGTCTTCTTCTTCTTCTTCACTTGCAGCGCGGCGCGCGTGGCGGTCTCGAACACTTCGCGCACGCCCTCCTTGCTCTTGGCCGAGCACTCGAGGTAGGCGAAGGCGTTGATCTTCTCGGCCATTGCGCGGCCCTCCTGCGGCTTGACGGGCTCCTGCTTGATCTTGCGCAGCTCGCTGATGGTGGCGGGGTCGTTGCGCAAGTCCTTCTTGTTGCCCACCAGGATGATGGGCACGCTGGGACAGAAGTGCTTCACCTCGGGCGTCCACTTCTCGGGGATGTTCTCCAGCGAGTCGGGCGAGTCCACGGAGAAGCACATGAGGATGACGTCGGTGTCGGGGTAGGACAGCGGCCGCAGCCGGTCGTAGTCCTCCTGGCCCGCCGTGTCCCACAGCGCGAGCTCCACTTGCTTGCCGTCCACCTCGATGTCGGCGACGTAGTTCTCGAACACCGTCGGCACGTACACTTCCGGGAACTGGTCCTTGCTGAACACTATCAGCAGGCACGTCTTCCCGCACGCGCCGTCACCGACGATCACTAGTTTCTTTCGTATGGCGGCCATCGGTTCTGCGAAATAAAACAAAACGCAAAATGTAATATCGAGCGTCAACGCCTTTCGACACTTTAAAAATGGCCGCCGCCCGAGATAGTGGGTCGAGAATTGATCGTTAGACAAGCCCTGAAACGTAAATAAGCACCTGAACTAGCTGAAGAAGAAGAGCACCACCACATAGTATCGTCTCATGCGATCGCAATAACTAATTTATTGTAGATACCTGAAAATTCTGGCTAAATTCCGTTGGAAACACTTCAATCGACACTACTCTCGGGCACTGTTTTCGCCCATCATACGAGATAAATTTTTTGTTCAAACGCAACATAAATGATACCAGTATAATAAAAATTTGACTGATATTCAACCCGGTTTATTTCGTTCGCTTAGTAATATAATAAGCTAAAAGTACTATTTTCTCGTAGATTTAATTCTTTTAAATATATTGTGATTATACATCTGTGAAAAATTATTTTAGTAATCGCAAAAAAAAATAAAGAAACTCGGTGTCTACCTACAATTTCCCGAAACCGGAAAAACTGGGTAAAAATTAGACCTCGCTTCGCCAATCACCGATCACGCTTTCTTGTCAATTGTCAACGCTCGAAACTCGACGAAACCTCAAATTTCATACCAAAATGTGATAAATTAAAATGACTGTCACTCACAATTTTATAAAGAGCTTAGTTTAGGTTATTTACAGCACAATGATATCTACCGTATGAGATTTTTATGTTAGTAAAAATTGTTAATGAATCTCTGTAAACGATATAAACATGACATCATGATTACGTCAACTGGACGCCGTGGATGACGAATCTGAGAAAATAATAATATTAACGAATCTACACAATTCATCCGGTGATTGGTTCTTTATCGTACTTACTAGAATTCTAAGAATTTGTGTTTTATCTTGTTCCGAATTCAACTTGTATAAGCAGCAGATGCGACTGTCAAATTTACCTAGACACAACTGCACAAACTGCTGACGCATTTGTCTTTAGTGCCAAAATCAAAACGAGAGCGATTTTGTAAAATCAAATAAAGAACTATGACAAAAATCGAAGCCTAAAAATATGTTTCATTTACAGTAGGTAGTTACAATAACAGTTTGTATATTTTTAACAATTATATGAAGCGATGACATTGAGCGCGAAGAAAATGGCATTTCAATTTGTGGGTAATTACCTCCATTTTCTAACGAACTTTAATAGTGATGCTGCGCAAAAATATGCGGTCATGTGTGAAAAAAAAATTAATTGCATCTCAATTACAAAAAAAACAACAGATAATAATGTATCCCTTCATTTGTAAATATAATCAAATTTATAGAATAAGTAGTTATTTTTTAAGCACATTTTTCAAAATTTTGACAGCTGTTAACTAGTGTCATTTCTGTGGTAACAAGTTACACAGAAATAAATTATATGGACTAAGAAAAAATGTATATAAAAAATGTAATGTTTGCATTCTTTTGGTTTGCCCAAATATTTAATATAGAGCACAGACAAACAAAATATAAACTTATTCGGATACACATTTTGATTCATATACATACACACATATTTACACATGTACATACACACACACGTACATACACCCATATATTATTCCTTATTTTTCATATTTTATTTTCGACATCCAGTAAGAATCTCCAATCCGTGGCATGCATCAACTTTTCTGACTCCCTACGACCAATGTCATATAATACATATTTAATCAACTGCTCCACAAATGTAGAGCTTATGTTATGTTTTTGTTCTTTCACTGTGCATTTTGTAATATAAATAATATAGGTGTACATAAATTAATTATAAACATAAATACGTAGTGTTTAAAACTGTCTAAACATTTTGTTAATTATCTCTGTTTATTAAGTCTTTTTGGTTTATTCTCAAATGTAAAAATATATTTTTTAAAGTATATTGTTAAGTGTCCTCAACACAGGTAACCCCAGTAAGGTCACATTATTTTTATTATTAATCATAGTTTATAATGGAAAAAAATATGAATAAATAAATAACTAAAGCCTAAATCTATTGAACTTGGTTGTGGTCTCATAATAATGTCGTGGACTCACAGGTCTGAGATTCAAGCTACAACCCCCCCCCCCCGCTCAATTTAACAGCTCCAAAATTAAAATACTAAGGAAAATCAAGAATTACATCAAAATTATAAGTATACACAAAATAATTACATTTACACTCCAGAATGTGCCGAAGTGCCAATGGAGTGGCACAGTAAAAAGTAATAACAAAAATGTATTAATGTTTATTTTGTACCTATGTATTTTTCGTTGTTGGATTAGTAAAATGAATTCTGTACCTTCGAGGGTAAAACACCGAAGTCTGCTTTTTGCCGTTTCGAAGTTAAAAATCCAGAAATTATCGCAATGAGCCATTTTATATGTGAATAAAACACTGAAGTCCACTTTCGTCATAAAGAAGTCCACTTTGTTTTAATGCGAAAAACAGCAGTAGTCCCAGATATGCTATTATACTAGTATTATCAAAATAATTATTATTTTACAGTGAAAGTTCTTTGTAGATTGAAAATATCTCATTTGGTTCAAAAGGTTATGATGTTTTGGCAATCTTGTTTCCTAAACAATTCGTTCAATGTGACCCCCATGGTTTATACTTTAAGGTACATAATTTATCTCTTAAATTAGTAAAAAATATTGATATCAATAAAATAAATAGTGGAAACAGTTTGATTCATAAAGTGTAATCTTAATTGAGAGGAAGAAGTTTAGTGTTCTCTAGTAAAAAATTGTTTTTGTCAGTCACAATGTTTTGGCCATGACGGCTCAATTTGCTTTCTTAAGAAATTGGTAAACTAAATAATACCGATAAATGAGAATGCTTAGAACTTTGAATGAAGACAGTTATTTTTGTCGTTTGATTTTTGCCAGTTTAATCGGAAAAAATGTACGATTTTTTGACATTCACACACTAATGATGTATAAACGCAAAACTATCAGACTAGAGTCGAATCCCGTTCTCTATAGTAGTGATGGGAACATCTTCAATGCTTTTAAGCCATTGACATATGCAAGTCCTGTAAATGCCTAGACCTCCATATCCCTTCTCAGAAATCTTCTCCAGCATTTTTGTAATCACTGAGGTATAATTAAATAGAGATGATGCTTTATAGAATGATTGTTTGGAATTATGTTCTGAAAAATTAGCATTGTCGCGTTGACATTGCTGTGCATAACGGGTAGCAGAGTAAAAAAGACTAACTGTCTGTGCCACTTTACTGTGAATTCAAAGCTGTATGTCTAGGTGAATGGAACACAAGGCGGTTGCTTAGTGCTGCATCTAGAGTATACATATATGTATATCAATGGTTAAGTATAATATGTTAATCTTGATAGATCCCTAAGGTCCTTGTCTGCAAACTGGGGGATAAACTCAAAATATTGTTAACTTATCTGAATAGTTCGCTGGTCACACTCCAGCTGTTCTAATTTTCTGGTTAAATATTTAGTGATAATCATAATAGAAAATTTGAAAATATTGATTATTTGTCCATGAGTCCGTTTTTGCCGTTTGTCCTCCATATGTATATAATATTTATTTTCCATTTGATGTTTTTACTCATCGTTACTTTTCCTTTGGTCTATTAAGCATTTCTTGTATGGTTAGTTTACATTCAAATACATAAATAATGAACTACAAATTCATATGAAACATTTATTAGAATGTTAATAGTTGAACCAAAGATGAACTAAAAGAAATGAGGACTTATTATGTATTCAGCATTTTCGGTTCAAATTTTTATATAAGACAAAATAGTATTTTTATACCTAAAAATACATAAGCTTTCAAAAATGTGTATCCTTCAAATCGATTTGAGGTAATGGCTGATCTGTGAAAGGATTAAGTGTCGTATATTGTGCTGCAATATACTCAATATTTGAATTTCGATATTTTGGCATTGGTAATGTTGTTGATTTTTCTTGCATGGCTAATTCACTTTTAAAGGAATAATTCATACCTGCATAATTTCTATGAATTATCCCTATCCCATCTGAACGAATGGAAAAGCCTCCAACCATATGAATGTTACCTGATCTTCGTTTCTTGTGCACAAAACAACCAATAACTACCAATACAAATATACAGAGTATTATTCCCGAAGGAGCATAATATAGTTGAAATTTGCTATCATATACAACCCTTCTTGAAATGTCCGGAATCGTCTCATATTTTCTTTTTTTGGGCGAAGAATCTTTTTTACTCAGCTGAATTTGTGAGCATATTTTGATCAGCTCAATTTTGGTTATTGAAAAATCTGGTTCCATTACATTGATTAATTTTAAAGATGGGGTGTCGTCTAAAATCAGTATATCCTCCAGTTTTTTTATCTCTTCAGGACACCGATCGACTGTTAAACTCGTGTTGAACCTAAAGATGTGAGAAAACTAACATTAAATTATTGATGATGATTTTACATATTTCTTAATTTAACTCCATAATTATAAGCTATTCAGGTAACACCTCACTTTTCAAAATGTCTACCTAAATAAATTACTGTTTTGGAAACTGATTCTGATAATATTGCTAACAATTATATCCATATTATAAAAAGTGAATTAAGTAAAATGTATGTAAACTGCACATTAATTTCAAGATTAGATAAACATTAAAGTTTAAGATTTTTGAGCATTAAACAATGGTTAGAGATTTTCCAATATTATAATCTGGTAACATAAATATGTTGTTTTCTATGCATATTATTTATTCAATAAATCATTTAGATGAAAATATATGTAAACAAACCATGTAATTGTAGTTGGGTTGCAAGTAATATTTTTTATTAGAATCGAAGAAGTATCCGCATCCTCAAACAGTTTTTTCAACTTTTCCATGAATACAAATTTAGATAGAAAACATGAAGATTCGAAGGTCATTTTAACTTTCAATTCAAAATCATTTGGTGCAGGAAAAACCTCTACCATAAATTCCCTCAGAATTTTATTATTGGATATCTAGAAAATAAACTAAAATTATTTACAAACACAAAAAATATTTTATATATTTGCTTTATTTGAAACCACATTCTAGAATAAATATATAGTCATATAAATAATACAGTAAGAAAGAGTATAAATTTGTACATTTCGTCCTACAAAAAAACTTTTATTTCATGAATCTGTAATTAATTGCAAATTTAAACTATTCAAATCATCCACTAAAATGAATTTCGTAAATTCGAGAATGTATTAGCATATTTTTTAACTCATTCACTGCAGTGCTCTCATATGTCTGTGAGCGCCCATGAAATGCTCACAGCATATGTGAGTAATTTATTATTAAAAAGGTTCGTAGCTTAAGTATTCATCAAATACAGAGTCTAAAATAGGTCAACTAACAAAATAAGAAGTGTAAATAAAATATGTGTTGAAATTAAGAAATAAAATACGTCAATTTTCAAAGCGGGAAAAAGGTTAATTAATTATCAAATAAGTACATATTTATGTAACTTATTCATATTTTTTTAATCCATAAACAAAATATTTTTTTGAATATTGGGTTTTATGGTGTCATAATATTCAATGCATACTTACCAACTTGTAATCTTTTATTCCTATATCCTCTTCTGTTGGAATTCCATATATTTCCAAATTGGGTTTAAATTGAAGCCAGTTTTTATGTATGTTATCGCTTTTCAAATATATTGAGCTATTGAGTAATTGTTTTACTCCTTTACCATAGATATCCTAGTTTGTAAATAAATGCATTTAATTTGTGAATCATTTTATTTATATTTTAACATAGAATTAAGGACTATTCTTAAATCTATGTATTTTAACTATATAAAATAGACAACGTTCTAACTCCATAGGGCTCCATCTTGCATTAAGTTGTAATTTGATTAGTATTCTTCATCTTCGTGTAATTCTTATTGGCTTTAGAATTTACACCATAAACATCAAAGATATGGATATTTATTTTTTATATAATGCCAAAATGTTTTCTTTTAATTAGAGGTCCACAATAACAGTGACTTTAGTTTAAAATACTCAAAGTTGTAATAGTTTAGTAGGGTAGATAACTCAAAAAGCATTGCATACCTCTAGAGCTTTGATGATGAAAAGTTTTCCAACTGTAGCAGCAAAATGTTCTACTGGCTCTGTTGAAGACGAATCAAGGGCACATATTCCCATACTCAGCCAGGATACAGTGACTATCTTTATTTCAGGAGACATAATCAAAGATAAAGCAGAAGACGGGTCTCCATTTATATTGGATTGAGTTACCTGCATAAAAATGATTTATTTTAGTCAATGTAAGCAGCCATCAAATTTTATTAAAAATGATTCCTGTATATTTTTTTTTCTAAAAACTTATTTCTTGTTGAAGCTCGGTTTTGATTATGTTCGAATTTAAAGCTATGCATAATATTAATTAACATAAAACAGCGAGCTTTCTTGCTCCTTAGTATGAAGCAAACTGTAAACGTATTTTCATATTTGTTATGATAAAATAGGTTGTTTAGTTTTACTACTTTTAATTTGAGATTTTTCTAACAATGTTGGTCGTGACAAAACTTAGTCGCTGGTGAAACATCCCAAATTAAAAGAAGTAAAACTAAAGGAAACATTTAAAAATAATTCCAATGCAGTTCCACTTTCAGTTAAATCTGAAAGTGGAACTGCACCAAATTTGAATTTTGAATTTGTAGGCTTACCTTAATTAATTTCGCAATTTCACTTTTGGAACAGCTATCATTAGGCAGAGTATCATTTGACCACATGAATTTGATCAGGTCAAGTTCTGTCTCAATTGCTCGGACGGTAATGTGATCAATATTTTTATCTTGAAAGAGCTTCATGAGACCTTCGAGAATCCTGAATTTCCAGCCCACAAGAGTCGAAAATTGTTTTTCCAGTTTAAATTTCAAAAAGAATTCGTGATTTTCTGTCTCTTTCTCCTTGTTCATGTGTACCTCTATGGTAAAACTGTAACTCACATTGCTTATTTTTCTGTCTGTTGGTTCAATAAAGTATCTCCATATTGAAATATGTTCATCAAGTGCCCTTTAAAATATTGTTTTACTAATTTAATTAAACGCATTATTCTTCCATATTTCATTATCGCCACCTACATATAAAATAGGAACTACTTCATAGTGCGGAAGGAATGCAATAATGTATTTTGACGCTGGCCGTTGAGATAAAAATTGGCTGGTCAAGCCAATTTTTATCTATACTCAACCGGGCAGCTTCAAAACACATTACTCCATTCGATCTATGTGTCTTGAATGTAGACCCATCAATAGGTGTATACGGAACTACACTTGAAATAACTGTTGTTCTGTTGGCGACCACTTCAAACTTCAATTGTTAATCAAATTGAAGCAATAAATCTATGAGCACATTAAAAATACTTATTGGCTTGTTTTTTGTGAAGTGTGGAAGGGAGAAAAAGGAGAGGAAGAGAACCAACACCCTGAAAAAATCAGATTAGGATTGTGACAGAACGCTTTTTAGTAACTTAATTCATTTGCGTAACCCAGACAGGGAACAACTAGAGAATAAAACAAATATTTTATGTCAATATTGCCACTCCTAGCACCTCAAACCTGGGACTTCAAAAATGGTAGGCGAAATCTTCAATCACTGTGTGACGTCGAAAACATTAGTCTAGTATTGTGGTGCTATTTTACAAACAACTGTATTTTCATCCGACCCAGACACTAATACAATTCATTTCAACAGAAGCGTCGCAAAAGGGTACAGACCCTCTACTATAATAATTCCTTTTTTTAATTATATGCACTATGTTGGTATATCTGATCTTGAACATCTAAAGCTTCAATAAATGTGCTATAGTACTGCACTGAGACAAGAGATTCAAACAAAGTGGTTTATCACAAAACAGGTTTTGTAAAAAACCAAAATTAATTTAAAGCACTGGGAATCAAACCCACGCCTAAGTGATGGCCATGAAGACCATGAATGTATATGATCTAAAAAACGATTTAATGTTGATTTCTTTACTATTTCTTTTTTTAGCTCAACAGTTTGTGACCAACAACAAAATATAGGGAAAAAATATTTGTTATAATTTACATAAGTGTGAAACTTACAATCCATAAATCAAGTATCTGTTTTTATCCAATTGAATCCAGGATGATGCCTCAATGGCTATATGTTTGAAATCATACATCTCTATCTGAAGGTAAGTACCATCTTCAGCATCAATGTAAATCTCTGCAGGGATTGAGTATCTGAAAAGAAAAAAAATCCAAAATAGAACATAAAATTTAATTGAAAAATAATAAACTAGACATTCTTATCATTGCTCGCGGGACTATTGAAAATAAATATAAGCAGATGAAAATAAAATACATATAAATGTGTACAAACTGTTATACAAAATTATTATTTTTACCTGAAATATTTACCAGAAGTTACAATAATGTATTCATCTAAATACGAGTAATTTTGAATGGGGAATAAAGTATTCAAAGTGTCTCCAATATTTCCTGATTTATTATTATTAATCATTTCTGTAGTTTCACTTTCAACAAACGGTGTAATAGAGAAAGGCTGTATTGCCATTTCATCACCAGAGTTCGCGAACTAAAATATTTAATATACAATTATGAGAATTGTTCGACAAAGGTGCTGAAATTCATAAAAAAAGTATAAGTTATAGAAAGGACACTCAAATTAGCGAAGTATGGATTTTTTGTTTTATTAATCTATTCATTTAAAACATCCAATTTTTGTTATGATTTTATTCCCCTAGTTGTGTATTATAATTAAATGAAAATATAATTATTGTATTTACTTCATCATCAGCAAAAGATTCACTTGATTTGTTATACATGTTTCTCTGATCCCTGATAATAAAACCCCGCCTGGGTGTAAAAATGTTCCAAGTTTTGACTGGAAGTTGAACTATATTGGAAATAGTGCCATCCACAAATTGTTCTCTGGTGAGTTGAACAAATATTTCATATTTTGTCCAAAGTGTTTTGTTGCATCCGATCTGTATAAAGTATAAAATAACCAAGAATTATGTGGTTTTTTTCAATCAGTCAAAACTCGTATTAAGTAAAAATTGCCGCAAGGGCAGAATTTTGACTAAACCTAATCAAATAAATTTTTCTCCAAATCTTTCTATATTTATATTTTGTGTTTATGAATCTAAAGTACTTTATAGTGTAATTCACAATAAATATTTTATCTTTAATACATTCTGAAATAATGAATTTTAATAATATAGAATTATGATAGTCCAGAAACCGCATACGCGCATCAAACTGAAGCTGATTAAACTACTCATAAATGAGTAGTTTTAAGTTTTGGCCATTAGTTACTCTGTAGACGTCGCTTTGTATGCAACTGCCGATTTGAATTCAATGATGTCATCTTGTGTCATTTGTAAGTGTCAAAATACTGCTGATATTAAAAGGAACAAGGGTGGGATCACATTTCATGTCTTTAAGTAAGTAGGGAATTCACCATTGATTTATTATAATAAATCAATGGAATTCACAAAAAATATTATTTAAGAATTCGATTATTTTACTACCTGTCAGATTGTGAAATAAAACAAGATGGACATTTTGTTAGTATTGCCAGGGTGGTCGATTTTTTTTACCCGGCTTTCTATTAATAAGCCTCAGTATAATATTTAACGGTATTAATTAACTCAACTACTAAATTATTATTTTTGAAAAAATATATTCAATTGCCTGGTAAAAGTACCTGTTTTTAAATTTTTTAAATCCAGTCAGTAAAATATTTTTGTGGTAAAACATAACATAAAAAAACTCAAAATTATCTTATATTTGTGTTATGATAATATATTGTTCGCGGTCTGGCAACATTACGCGGCCACTTCACGCATGCGCGCAGGCGGGATGTCGAGCAGGGGGGGGGGGGGGTATTTGGCAGACATTTGGATACAGTACGATGTATGCAAACTTGATAGTACGCGCCTTCTGGTATTTTATAATTCTGTGTTAAAAAATATTTTTTCCTACAAAAATTAAAGATAAAATAATGCGTTGATAAATTTATAAAATAAGAAAACAATATGTTAATGACCCCAAAAGAATTCAATAGAAATAGTGATCAATGATAAATTCTATATTGGAATATAATTACAATAAAACAAATACGTAGTACCAATAACAATATTTTTTAATGTTATGCAGTTTGTTTTTAAAAAACATGGAGAATTTTAAATTTTGCATGATTTATGAAATGTCAAACAAAGGTGTGAGAAGTTCTAACTTACTGTTAACATAATATCTGATACTCTTGTACTTTCCGTTATTTCGTATTGCTTCTTACTCAGGTCGATATATTCGAAGTCCCCGTGAGACTGCATTGTGAACATGTTCTGAAATGTAATATTTCAAAAGAATATGATCAGTTGCTGATTCAATAAGCCCAGTGCTACAGCTCTTATCATCTCCAAATCTGTTCATATCCGATTTAGGGCCAGTAGCACTAAAAAAATCGAGTTAAAAAAGTTTAAATTTAAATACTGTTTTGTTTAAACTTTTGTTAATTCAACTTTTTATGGTGCAACATGGTCTTGTCCCTAGGCTTTCATTTAATCTTGCCATATGTTCAACTAATCTTCTATCACCCATTCGTTCCACAAGACCGAGCAAAGTTAACTTTAATCTTTTAAATTATACCAATCCTGTTGCATTCACTTTGAAGTTTATAATTCGTAATTCTATATCGTCACAGACAAATTTCAAAATTTATTATTTGTCATACAAAATATCACAATTTTGGGCCACGACTCAATAAGGAAGTTCAGTGTGGTTTCCGTTTTTTTAATTTCAAACTCAAATCAAAACTAGACAAAATATTTAAAAAAATAAAAAATATATTTTTCGTATTATTATCGTATTATTATTACAATAGATCTTCGCAGGTCGCAGTGACGTCAGGAGCTTGCATAGCACTGACCCCCCCCCCCCCTCTAAGAATGTTTTTTTAAAGTTCATTAATTTTGAAATTACTCCACCCGTGATGTCACAAGTTGTCATCGGAGATTTTTCCTTACATTTAAAAAGAGAATCCTATGGGATTCAGATATGTCTGTCAAAATAAGCTAAAAGTTGAAAAAAATGACTACCCAGAAACCAGTAATCTATCACAACTGTAACTGTAATTGATTGTTTAGTGTTGCCCCTAACCTGTGACATTTTAAAGTAGTTAATTTTGATTAAAACCATATTTATAAATTTTTTCATACATTGTGGAGAAACTTCACTGCCCAAATAGATGCTGTAATTTTTACCTCACGTAAAAAAACTTTTTTGTATTCAATTTCCCGTAGCACTGAACTTCTTCATTGTTTTTTGTTATCAGGCAAACTTTCTGAATGAACATAGTTTGAAAAAATAATTTACAATTGAATCAATTTAAAAATTTCGATCACATTTTTCACAATCAATAGATTTATCAAAATAATAAATAAAACACAAAAAACATTGTAAAATGTATGGATCTAACCTCATCCAAGTCAAAAAAGTTTGCAATGTATTTTACTGCTTTAAGTCGATTATCGGCACTAATTTCGTAAAAGGGTTTATCAATGATAATTAACAGTTTAGTCTCATCTTCGCCAATGTGACATTGATATTTTCCAAAATATTGTGTGGGATATTCATTCATATCTTTCACCTATAAAAATATAATAAAAAATGAAAAATTCATAGGATTTACTTTTAGTAATAAAATAACAAATAATTCAATCTTGCGATTTATTTTAATCTAAATAAATATTTTTTATTTATTTATTCACATCTTTTATCAAAAATACAATTTTACCTTCACTTTGCCCAACAAGGGTACATACCCCGTTCCAAGCTATGATAATAGTTAACAAATTAATTAATATAGAGCACAGACTAATAAAATATTAACTTAATATGGAAATTTTGTTTAATTAACAAAACATACTGGCTGATTTGGCAAGTGCCTATGAGGTGATTTTTCTTGAAGACAGCGCTATAGATATTACTCATATTAAATATAATGTTAATCATCCAAAATTATTATTTAAATATACCCATGGGTAGGTACTAATCATACATACATTTTTTAATGGAAATTTAGCAGTTTTCACTTGTCAAAAAATTGTATTTATAAACTGATTATGTATTTGAAAATGAGATGATGCGTAAATTATTTTTTAATGAAAACTTTGGATTGAGATTTTAAACATGCTCTCACTTCAATATTAAAGGTAGCAGTAGCAAGCTGGCAGTGGTTTGATATTCTATTTGCTGGTATTGCCGTCACCAACATTTGATGCTCTCCTTGATCATCGGAACCGGGAATTCCTCTTATTATACCTTGACGGGCCTCTATCCACAACCAAGAAGGCAGCTTATCATCTGAACCAGTGACCTATTAATTATATATAAGAGATGCCGTAAAAAACTGTTCTTAACTCGGTGCTGTTTTGTAGGTACAGATTGTTTGGCAAATATAACTTACGTTGTAACTTGAAATAGCTCCAGTAAATGTGTTTTTTGGTATGTGAAAATTAAATATGTGACCGACATACGCAGACATATCTGGAATTCCCCAAAAACTCTCCACTTCACAGTGGCTAGACTCTTTTAAAGACTTATTTTGATTAATCTGTAAATAATATTAAAAATATTAAACTTACCACTTATCACAGAACAGAGAATACCCATGGGTACAATAATACATGTATTATTGCTTCAAAAAAAATTGTTTTCCTTATTGTTAATGATTCTCCCAAACCCAAAAGTATATAATAAAACCTTTCAAGGTTTTTTTACTAAACTTGTGTTTAAAAAGGTATTTGTTTTCTTGTATAATATTAATTATTCTCATAATAAATTTTGCAGTGTTTTTTTTTTACTTTCGAATAGTTTTGTCCCAGCTTTCAATAGAAAGCGAAATAGAGAAATATCTCTAAATATTTTTTCCAATCATTAATAATAATTCTTCTTGTTCACGTGTCATGTCGGAAATTGGGAAAAAGTTCTCCATATATATCCTGGGGAATTATTGACCGAAGTGGTTTCCCGGTGCCTTCTTCGGTGGAATTTTAATAGTTAAAATAATAAAATTAGAGTTCATAAATTCTTTAATTTTACTATAAGAAATGTTAGCCAGCTATATGTAGCGATATGTCGCTGGTAATACACTGCAATACCGCCATAACCTGTACTGCAATAAATTTGTTATAGGGACTTAAGAGCCATTAGTTTGAAATTATTACTATTTCTACTCTAAATGATGATAGTTTTTCTGGTATTCCAGAAGTATTTTTGGTTGATTAAAATCGTAAGTTATCTATATATATGTTACTATTAACAGAATACGAAAAATACAATTAATAGTTACGCGGTATAGTATCACCGACATTATGTATTTATCTCCAACAGATAATATGAGTTTATTTCACTCTGAAATCCCCTACAATACTATGAAAATCATGTTCACAATAATTACCATTGACGTATTTACTACAGTAGATTCTTCATTTTGATACATTTCATTTGAGACAGTTAGGGAAATAGCAGTAAAAAGTAAAACTATTGATTTTAACACCTTCACCATCATTATTTTAAAGTATTAAATGAGATGACCCCACAGTCACAAAACTATTTTATCTTTACAATGCACAGTAATTTATTTTTTAAATGTATATAATAAACGAGAAAATTGACTGATTAACATACAACAATATGCCAGGAAATATTATTTTAATTACTGACACCTTGATTTAAACCTCTGTACTGAATACTATTTTGTGTTGAACATGATTGAAAATATTAAAATCACTAAGCTTTCAAGAGTGTTGAATAAACAATTGTAATAATGTTGATATTAATGATATAAAATATTTATGGATCTCAAAATATAACAAAAATCCGTCAATATTTTGATTGGTATAAAGTTTTGCCATTATTTTGTAAATTAAAATAAATATTTAAGTTATTTTCAGTAAACAATTATTGTGAGATATTTTATCATTATTAGTTATTAACTATCGAGTGTGAATTCAATTGATTGAGAATTTCTTGAGAAACACAATCTCACATTAATATACATGCTTCAAATAGTTGAAAGCTTTATTTTCGCATTTAAAAGTTAATATAAAAAAAAATGATTTGCCTTATTCATAAAACATTTACATCCAAGTGTGGTGGACCAAATCAGAATGTACATTTTTGAAGGAGGTCCTTTTACTTTTAAAAGGTGGTCTGACTTTTCTTCATACAAACGTATTCTCGTATTTTCTCCCTGGATTTTGGCACTAGAGCAGTGATTTTTTTGCACACTATAGATATTTACCACATTGGTATGTCTCTATTGCTTTGGTGACTTGTTTTTTATGGAAGCTATGATCATCTAAAAACCCAAAAAAGTGCCCAGTTTTTTCTACCATCTTCGGACGTACGGTATACATATATGATAAATAATTTTGAAAAATGGAAAAGGTACCGACATAGAAAACTTTATGCTGATACTCTTTCGTAAACAACCAAAGTGATTCAGTTTTGTGGTTCGGAAAATGGGAGAGCGAAACGTCGATTTTAGCTAGGAAAAAATCTCTCCAACGTGCTGCCGTTGTCTATTTTGCACATTATCGGGGAGGCGTTTGCGAGAGTGATAGAAAAAAGATGTTTAAATACATACCTACTCATCAAAATTCCCAGGCACCACCCATAAGATACCATGGCAATTAGAATTTAAAATCATAAAATTTATGAATATTATTATAATAGATAACAAATATACCATACCTACCAAATTAGGAATTGATATTTCAACAAACATTTAAATCAATTGGATAATAAATATTATTGAATTAAACAGGGTATTTTTTGTCCCCGGTTCTCTTCAGGGTAAATGTAAAAAAACAAATGGAAAAAAAACAAATATTCACTTCCAATTATTTATTGACTACAAACCTGATACATTTATACAATGGTACATACATATTCAGTTCAGGTGAAGTACTGAAAGAAATTCGTAGAAAACATTAAATGATACGAATATTTATTGGTATAAAACATTAAAAAAATGTTTTCACTATCAGAAAATAATCTACCATATATAAATCTGTATTTCTGTGAAATTACATTAAAAATATTATATTATAAAGACAAATTAAATTAAATACAGCAAAACTTCGGTATTATATAAGAGTTAAAAACTTACAGTATAAATTCCTTGGTTACGTTTATATTCTACAACTCCAATACCCAATAAGTTTAATTTTTTACATATTAAATTTAAAAAACTAATATTGATGGTTATATTTAGTAAATTTTTTCGTTTATACAATTATTTTAATACCTACTTTAAATCAATCAAGACCACTGTAACGAACGAGTATACTCTAAGTAGGCCCTAATATAAATACAATCCTAAATAACGTCACAGACAGCCAGATACACAGTTCTATGTGGATTTGAAGTGAGTAAAGGCACCTGACCTTCATATTCCATTCATTTCAAGTAGATAATACTCGTACAATTCCAGGCTAATTCCAACACTCAAAATCTGTTAAGATTACACTTCTACTCTATGCTCTATAAACGCTTGCAATGCCGTAGCATTCTCGAAGAAATACACTATTGCGTAACATATTAGAAGTTCACAGTGATTTGATCCATGGTTGTTCGTTCATAAAAATAAGCTTGTGACGCGAGATATGTGTTTTTAGTGGTCATCGATAATAACATATATACTGGTTGTACTATATAGATAAACATTTTGGGTACTCTGATTAAAACTCGGTACTTATAAGTACTGATCCGCCAATGGCTTGTAAATAATATGTTTTACAATCATTATTCAATTCTATAAAACCTAGGAATTGATGGATCGTAATTTTGCGTTAAGTTAATGGCAGTTTTGCAGTATTAGATCGACCTTATTGACTAATATTACAAATGATACCTAAGACATTGGTTTAAAGTACACCTTAAACGTTACATTCGTAAAGCATTGTATAAAAACGATTCAATGTAATGTTTTTTAGAAACAGTACATTGCATATTATTCCTTCATTTTGTACAGGATTACTTTTAAGTCTTGTATATTAAGTTAAAATGATATTCATATCTGATTATATAAATTAGTAATTCTAATTATTAACAATTTAACCGGTTACAGAAAATACAAAAACAGAAAATGATAACATTACAAGGCTACTACAGGTAAACCTTCAATACCAGCGATGTGCATATAGCAGATTTCGTACACGTTTCTAATAATATGCTTATTATACCGCACTGTCTTTTATAGAGAGGAAGACATATGTAATTTATTTCAGAAATCTCAACTTAGTTTGAGAACTAAAATCTGGTATAATTCAATTAGAAATCTCTAATTCAATCCAATATGTATTAGATGAATGTTTTATATAATAACTTGGTTGAAACAAAGTGAATTTAAATGTCAATATAACAACAAGAAAAAAGGGGGAAATCTGTACTTCTTTGTGATATTAGTTGAGTTTTCAATGCACAAACTAAGCTAAGAGGAGTACAAATGCCTATTCATACATAAAATAAAAACATAAATAAAGTGTACTTTTCCACAATAAGGAATGAGTCAAATGTAAAACTGTAAATATAAAGCAGTTGTTATGGACCAGTGAGTACGTAAATGCTGTGGACCAGTCAATATATTCTCAAAAAAAAATTAAAAATACATTTGGTAGTATGTAACTGCGAGTTAACTGTTATTGTATTAGGGCGGAACGTACGGGGGTGGCTTCCTGTAGGTTGGCGTAGGCTTAGGTCGGTTGTTTCTAGCATTATCTCTAGAAGCTGTGAAGGGAGGAGGAGGGTGGTACGGCGTGTGACTCGGGGTTGGAGAGCCGCTGTCCAAACCTTTGTATTCCGGGGGAGGCAACAATGGCGGCTTCTCTTCTTTCATAATAACGGGACTCTTATTTGAAGGGTCCGGTTTCTCATCTAATTCGTCTTGGAATATCACCGGAATCCCCTTTGACCTGAAGGCCTGCCTCTCTTCGTCATCGCCGATACTCATTTTACCAGTCCTTCTGCGCTTGTATAACACGCAAGCGATTAATGCAGCGATGAAAATCATGCAAACAATAACAATTATGGGCACGATGAACGTTATCAGATAATTGTCGTACTCCGCCGTTTTGGAGGCATCCTCATTAGGTCGCCTATTGACGGGAGTGAAGTCAGGTGTTTTTATGAATGTAGTTTCGGGAGAACATGCACCGAGTGGTTGCATCGTAACAGAAATAACTGGAAACTCTTGACCCATAATTTCGTCAGCTCTTTGAGTCAAGATTGCGTCATCTCCAACAAGGAATCTTCTAAGTTTGTTGATATCCCCCTGAGAACATCTGTCAGTAGGCAAAGAAGTGTTATACCTGAAATAACAAAAAAACAACTTAATTATTAAAGAAAAGCCTACGGCAATAATATGAAGAAATTAATTAATAAAATGAATGCGACTGTTTAAATTAAATGCTTACCAACTAACAACAACAGGGTTATTTGTAACCCCCTTAATTAAAATAGATGATGTATCAGAGTCTCCAAACAGCACTTGTAGACTCTCTACAAACGACCTCATGATGAGGGGAGACTTCAAGAAGTGTTGGTTGGGAGGATCTAGGGTCATCTGGAACTCCACTGTGGGCTTGATAGGAGGAGAGGGGTGTACTTCTAGTATAAGCCCATCATTTGCTGTTAATCCATTGCTGTCTTCAGCAATCTGGAAACAAAAATCAAATCATAAACACATATGTTTAACAAATAAAGATAATTTTGATAGAAATAATGTTTCATGTCAAAACGCGATCTCTCATGCGAATGTGTGGTAAAACAATGCATCATGCCGATATGTCGATATGCGTGCATTATGTAAGGCTGAGACTAGCATTATCAACGAAATCAAGAACGGAGTGTTGCGTTGGTTTGGACATGTAGAGCAAGTGGACAGCAAAAGAACGGTTAAAATGATTTACGATTAAAATGTTGATGGATGCAGAAAACGAGGAAGACATGACATGATCAAAGTCAACAAATACTTGAAGATGGGCACCTCAAAAGTCGGTATAATTGGTGTGGGTGCATGAGAAGATGTGTGAATGTAATTCCTAATGATGCATAGGGCACTGCATTGGTACTCCAATGAGAAACTTCAGCCCTACAGGAAATTAGATACAATAAATGTTTTCATGCGCACGGTAGTGTGCAAATTTAAAATTGAAGCATTAAATTGTAAGACAAAGTTTTTTGAAAATTTATGAAAAAAATATTTCAATAAAAATTAACTACTTTGAACGACGTTACTAGTTCATATAAATCATCCAATGATAAGAGAGTTATGGGAGATTTCCGGTTTGCTTGCTGTCCATGGACCAATGAGCGGAACTGATTGAGAATAAGCGGAAGAGAACTTCTGACATCACACGTGGAGTTATTCAGAAATACAAAACTTTAAAAAAATCATAGTGCTGATAATACAATATGTTAAAATTGAAAATTTTTTTTGACTTAGTTTAATAGTCTCCTAACAGATAAAAAAAACACTGAACTTCCTCATTGCAACGTATCTGCATCAATTTTATTAGTCAGTCCAGGGACAATGAAATATTGCAGTGAAGTACAATCTTTAAAACCAATATTTCACATCCCCATTGCCGGGAATTGAACCCAGGACCTCAAGCGTGGTAGGCGAACGTGCCAAACACTAAACTACGAGGCGGACTTATCTACGCACAATTAATTTTTTTAGGATTTTTACATGAGAGCAGTCATCAAATCAAAAATACTTCGCCAAGGATCTGTTTTATTTCACGACAGTATTTAATATATTTAAAAAATTAAGCCAATTTATAATTGTACAACTATTCAAATAAATATGTGTGTACTTACAAGTTGGTATTCCCTTCGCCCAATATCTTTCTCGGTTGGCACTCCAAAGAATTCTTGGTTCTTGGAATCAAACTGCAGCCAGAAAAAGTTGGGGACATTGGAGCGGTCTCCCCTGATGAGAGACATTTTAAGATTACGGGCACTTCCATCCTCAGGATCGTAGAAGGTGTCCTAAAATATTAATATCATTATTAGGTATATAATACTGCACATATTTATATGTATTTTGTTTGATTTTCCCATCTAAACATAATATTAATTTATCATAATATTAGAACAGGCTAAGCCAAGTCAGATGGAGACTATCCTAACCAGAGGACACTCCGTATTAATTTTCTAAATAACTAACAAGTACGTCATACTTATTATGGGAATAAATTTATAAAATAATAAAATAATATCCAGGTTCGTACCATCAGCGTAGTGTGGTGTTTGTTACTCCTGTAGTGAGGTGTTACTCAGTAAAATATGATAGTGGGCCTTACTTATATAAACCTGGTATAAAATTACACCTAGGCATAGTGATAGAATGGATGGTATAGTAAAAATTCTTACTAATAAACATCGCACAAAGTTATAACCGGTATAGAGATAGCAACCATAGAAACTTATTCCATGTTTATCCCTGCGTCCAACATGGTATAACACTGGAATAAATATACACACGCAGCTTGTTCATAAATGTATGCAGAAATGTGGCATGGTCAAAAAATAAACAATGGAATAAGCTTAATATAGTTATACTAGATCGTAAATATTGTTATAAGAAACCATTTTCTTTTCTTCTTCTTCTTCACATATCATGTCGGGTCCCCCCGACGTTGACATCCACTGGGAGAAAGCTTCCATAGGATAGCCTGAGCAGTGCGAAACAGCTCCTCCACAGTTCTAATCATGGTCCATGCACGGATGTTTCAAAGCCAGGAAAGCTGTGTTCTTCCGACCCCTCTACGTCCCTCGATCTTCCCTTTCATGACAAGCTGAAGTATGGCATATTTATCACCTCTCAATACATGGCCAAAATATGAAATCTTACGGAGCTTAACAGGGAAGAATAGTTATCTATTAGTATAAGCTCTATGTAATACCTCATTGTTGGTTATCATATCGGTCCAAGATATTCTTAACATTCTACGGTGGATCCACATTTTAAATGCTTCAAGGCGGTTTATAATATTAACTTTAAGAGTTCATGCCTCTACACCGTACAGTAAGACAGACCATATATAATATTTGACCATTCGTTGTCTCAGCTTAAGGTTTATATTATCGTCACAAAGAAGATTTTTCATTTTGTTAAATCCTTATCAGGCTGCTTCTACAACTTACAACTTCTTTTGTAGTTTATGAATGAGATACTTATTTTGGGGGTTTTGTGGGGTTGGGGGGTTAACGCTTTTCCGTTTTTTTTTTAATGTTATAAGTTCAGTGCATAATAAAAATTACGAGTAGGTGATGTCAGATAAGTTAAAAACTACTAACAAGATGAATTATTGTATCTCAATTCATGAAAAAAAGGGCAATTATTTTTGAGATAGAATGTGGCGCGAAAATCTTGAGGTGTGCTAAAAATCTTCTTATCCACATTGTAAATATAAAAATTTAGAAAGTAGTATGTTTGTAAGCATTTATTATAATTTTCCTAAATAGTTTTATTTTTTTAATTATCTGTATGAACTATACGTATATTTTTTAAAATTATTTTGTAACAATATGCAATGGCGATTGGATTGAAAAAAACCTTTCTCTGGTATAACAAGTAATGCTTATAACGAGCAGATTCAGTCAGTCCCATCTTCCTTGTAATAAGCAAATTGACTGTGTATTAAATCTCTACATTAAATACACTATTGTCACTTACCTCTGGAACCTTGAAGACGAGTAACTTCCCAGCAGTTGCGTTGATGTGGTCAATCTGATTCCTCGGCATGGGGCCAAAGTTGTCGGGGTGTTGGGGCGGGTTGACTGTGGGAGGGGAGGTACATGCGCCTGTCCCTTTCCAACCGACGCTCTTCACTCGCAGTTCGGGAGCCATGGCTTTAGTCAAGGCTACACTAGGCGAGCCATCGCTATAACTGCCCGTTACCAGAATCTGGAAGTAAATAGATAGTGTAAATATGGCAAACATTAACTTGTGTGGCTATGATGTCACCATAAGTCCATATAGAGTACAAGATTTAGACTTAATGGCCGATAAAACTACCCAGCAAGTTAATACGCAAGTATTCATTGCTTGGAAAATTTTATGCAACTCATTACTAGAAGCCCGTCATGAACTCAGGAAGGCTGGCTAAATGCATGACTTGTTCCAAAGTATGCACGGAAGTGGCTGCTTGCAGTTTAGGCAAACCTCCATGGGATAACCCTTTTGGCTGAAAATCATCTCCCAGTACCGAGACTGTTTCAAAGTGAATGGAAGCGGTCTGAGAGCTGCGGAGATGAGGTTCAGGCTTGAAAGCAACTATCTTGTACCATGACTGTTCCAAATAAGGAAGCGGTATGGGAGCTGAGATAAATAACTGTCTTCCGAGGCTGCTGCACGACCTTTTATATGTTAATATTGTAATGGCGATGATTTCTTTCCGGCCTTCGAGGGGGATGAGACACGTAAAGGTAGTCGATCATCTGCGATGTTAGAAGAGTAACGTGGAACAAGGGATACACAGGGTACATCGATTATTTTTACAAATAATAGAAAATAGTTATGTTAAACATTTGTTTTCAAATATTTGAATTATGAAATATGTTGTCTTTCGGTTAATGTAATATGATGTTACAGCACCGTCTCCAAAGAGATTGTTTATCACAGTCTTTTAAGAGTTAAAGGGAAATTCCTACGAGTGACTGCAGAGGGAAATGATTTACTCCTGCCTTAATAAGGAAACAGCGGTGTATAACTTACATCCATCAAACGCATGATATCCGCCCTCGGGCAGAACTGTTTGGGTAGAGTATCGTTGGTCCACATAAACTCCACGAGGTCAGACTCCAGGTTGACTCCCCGGACGGTGATTTGATCCATGTCTGTGTCCCTGAAGAGGTCCACCAGGCCCTTGAGAGCGCGGATCTGCCAGTCCACGACGGCAGGGTACTTCTTCTCCACCCTCAGCTTCATGGCGAACTCGTGGTTGACTGCCCTCCTGCCCTTGTGCTGCTGAACCGTGATGTCCAGGGTGTCAGTTACACTGGCGCCCTTACTGTCCGTCGCTTCCATTATATACTCCCATTTTGAGACATGCTCCTCCAGTGGCCTTGAATAGAAATTTATATTTATACTATGTTTGCAAATAAACAACAACTCATCATCATAATTTCCTTATCCATGCATATTATTTATATCGTCGGTAATACTGCAATATCACATAACCTCAATTTAAAAATAAAAAAAATTACTGGATAAATTGGTTTTAAGAACTGATAGTTTTTGATTGACAATAATTTTGCTCAAAACAATGTTCAGAGAAAGTTCAGTGGTTTTTATTTATTTTTGTATTTGTTAGTAGACTATTAAACTAGGCCGAAATAATTTTTTTTTGTATCGTATTATCATCACTATGATTCTTTGAAGTTTAATTTTTTTTTTAATTACTCCACGCGTGTTGTCACTAGTCATTTGGTGAGTAGTCCTCTTTGGTGAACTGTCCTGATTGGTGAGTTGGCTTTCCAGATACTGGAAATCTATAACAACACTCTATCATTGGTTGTCTTAGAAGAACTTGGGACGTCATTTAAAGTAGCTCATTTTTATGAAAATTAATAAAATTAATAAAATTAATTTTTCATACATTTTAGAGAACTTACTTTATGGCGTCTAAGAAATCATTTTGTGTATCCAATTTCCCATAGCACTGAACATTCTCATTGTTCTAATACTCCTACGGTATTTTTTGTTGGTAAATATAGTAAGTAATATATTAGCAGAGCAGTTTTTAGGGTACTTTGTAATAAAAAAATATTGATGGTTACGTGGTATTGCAGTATAACTGACCATTCAGAGCACTGTATCAGAATTCCAATTGCAGCGTGTCAGTGATAATTTGTAATCTAAAGGTAAGATGATTACTCATACGCTATAGGCTCCAGTTCAGAGATTACAGAAATATCACAGTAAAAAGCCACCTATTAAATAAATATTTTACATGGACTTTGCCAGGAATAGAATCCAGCGCCGCGCTTACGAATGCTGTCTTCATGTACATGTTGAGACGGTATGAACTAACATCAATATTTATGTACGAAAATGTGTATATTTGTATAAAAATTCAAAGTATATTCGTCGGTAACCTGTAGTTGAACAAGTTTAGAAAAAAAATGTAAACATATTCTATTTTTCATACAGAAAAGTTAATTTTACTTTGTAGATAAAATTGAAGATAAATTTTAACTTCCCCTACGGACCCTAGACTACAGTCATGATAAGCAAAAGCACTAATCAGTACAAACAAGGTAGACTAATCTCCACTCAGATTCAAAAACATTAGTTTCTGGAGCTATTTTAAATAAAATATATATTTCAATTACAGAATCGTATTCTTCATCTTATCCGGACACCAATAAAATAAAAACTACAACCATTATACATTTGAATATTTATTGCCAATCAAAACAAATGTTATTTGAATTCCAATAATACATTAATAAGCTGTTACCTTTTAATAAACTGTGCTACCGAGAACAATGACCAGAAAATAAAGCATAATATTATTGCAAGTAATAAAAATGCCTGCTATATAAAAAGTGATGGAGATTACTGCTATTTTTATTTTATTTCATTAGAATGTAAAATGCTAATAAATTAAAATAAATAATTAACTTACAGTCCATAGACTTCTCTGGTCCTCGGATCAAACTGTACCCAGGAGGAGGGCTTCAGAGGAACATGCTCAATGTCGTACATGACAAGCTGTAGATTAGTGCCATCTTCCGCATCTGTGAAGAGATCTTCAGGGATGATATAGCTGAAATAATAACATATTATTTTAATAAATCTGATACATTGCATATTTTGAGACAAATTTAATGAAAAATGATATCATGATCAACTATGAGTCACAATAAAATTAAAAGTCACATCTTGGTGAATAAATGAAAACTGTGCCTATATTATTTTATTTAATAATATTTCAAACAAAAAATACTCAAAAGCTGTTATTTCAGCTCATAAAATTATTACGCAGCCATCAATAATTGTGCTGTTCCCTTTTCCTATATCTAAATCATGTCTCAAACACATTCCTTTCATGTTATCTCATGTACAAAAAAGTTATCAATAATTATAAATGTGAAATATTTGTGGTTTTATTATTTATTTTCGGAAATTGACAACTTTTATGTATCTTAATTAGACACAATAAATTTGTTTTGAAAAGTAAAATTTGACAAACCTGAAGTACTTTCCGGAGGTAACGGCCACTTTCTTTGTCCTGTGCTGCTTCTCAGGCGGTGAATTGGTCGGAAAATTGAATTCAACTGTTTCCGTAGTCCTACCAAATATGGTGCTAGATCTTTCCGATGTTGAATCGACTGGAGTAGTTGCCTTTGCCATGGTAGAGTTAAAGACGTCGATTGGAGTGATCCAGGAAACATCAGTCTCAGGGGTGCTGGGTTCCGATGCTTCTGGAGAAGAGGGAGACGGTACGTTTCTTGACTCTTGAGTTGAAGAATATACTGGGATGATAGGGACTGAGGTCACTTCTTCAGTTGACTTCTATAAATAAAAACGTTATATTAATAAACATCTGCGAGAGATTCGTTAAAGTTAAGCATAACCTGCTTTACATCCAACTCCAGGAAGGACTTCTAGATCGATCGAGTCGTGAACTGTTGGAGCAGTCGTCATGAGGAAGTAATTAGTGGAATTTTGGTTAATATGTTTAAAAATTTATTAGATGACCATAAGAAATCTTTTTTAAAAATCAAGTTGAGCATTAGATAAACACGCATCAGCTTCAAGCTGCTAGCGTATTATTTATTAATAATAATGAGAAAGTTTTTTTTTATTGATTATTGACAGACAAAAATATATTTTTTGCTGTATTTTATTTAAGAACTTTTCCTATGCGCTTTATACTTACACTTATTCTTTTCACAAAAATGTTACCCAATCGCTGATGACTCAAGAGAGAAAACAATTAGAAGACCGACTACGCAACATTATGAGGTGACCTTTGAAATGATAACTACATTTTAATATTTAATATTATTGTTTGTATTTTGTGTTTGTCTGTACATTTAAAATGGTATTTTAAATGGAATTCATATTACAAAAAATAGTTAAGGAACCATTGCTAGATATCTCGGAACAGGTAATATCTAAGGCTAGCAATCGTACTTATAATTTATAAAATGTACCTTATTATTTGTATTACCTATTGTAAGAATAAAGGTGTACTCAATTCAAATAAACATGGACTTTTTCATAATCAAATTGTTATCTTCTCCCAAATCATTCTTAAAATACAATTTCGGGTAACAAAACTTTCTCATTACCAAAATTTTACATTAATGGAGTTAGTAAATTAGTCTTACACTTATTTCTTCGGTGGAAGAAATTACACCAGGGATTATCACGGGTTGATTGTTACTCAGTTTGACCGATTTAGTTGAGCTTTCCTCTTCAATGTTAAGGTCATTTTCTGTTTTGTTAGTTCCCTGTGGCACAATCTGAACATCTTTATCTGTGGTCTATAGAAAAACAAATTGATTAGAAAAATAGTTCAAATGAAAAAATATACATAAACATAAGTTAAAAGGTTATTTGATGATAATATGCAAGAAAATAATACAAAGTAAAACATACACAATTAATTGACATAGATAATAAAAGACATGTTATTTAATGTGTCTCCCGTATTACATGAATAAAATAAAATTGTTTCAGTTTATTTAAAATATTATATGTATACTCTGAAAATAACATTTTACATAAAATTAAAAATTAATTTAATTAGAATTCTATTATTAGTAGGGAAAATACGACTATGGCTTAAGTGAAACTGAAGAAATTATATGGTGTGACTATAAAAAACAGTATGTTAGTAAAAAAAAATTTACTTGAAACCATCAAATATGGTCCAATCAGAAGTGAAATATTACAAATAAGAATGTTATGATAAGTGTCCATATGAGTGGTGGATCCTATGAGAAAAAAGAGACCACGAACGATCGTGGTCTCTTTTTCTCATAGGATACTCATAGGAACACGAGTTGAAGATGATCCCAATAAATTTTCAATAAGTAGGGGAAAAATACAGTTCAGACCGAAATGATTGAAAATTGCCATATATTTATATTCACTACATAATTTATGGAATGTATATTAGATACTAAGATCTTGACTTGAGAAGATATTGACTGTCCAAAATGGCAATAAGGAACATACAAAATATTTCAATCTAACAGTTTAATTTAGTAGTCTACATAAACGCTACAGGAGCAAGCATAGTAAAGAAAAAAGAGATGCAAACAATATTTCTTGAAACCCAAATTAAATTACATTTTACTTGCAAAGGAGGGATTTTTATCACAAATTACTAACACATTTTATATGAGCTAACCACAAAATTAAAAACTTACCAATGCCAGATGCAACATAACTAATTATAGATATGATAAATACAATCATTATAGAATTCCACAGAAAACAAACAAGAGTCTAAATGATAAATAAATTTTGTTTTCACACTGACCCTCCCTTTCCGGTGATGTGTAGCTAGTACACATTGCATCTGATAGTTTTAATATCTCTAAAAATATAATGAATACTGGATTAAAATATTAAGTATTCCTCTAATATATTTTTATTTACATATAAGTTGAAATAATTTATTATAAATTAATAAATACTAATTGGGCAAAAAAAAGTTACCAATACATTCAAAAGTTTACCCATGTGTCGCGTGTCGCGGCGCATGAAGCAAAATAGTACTGAATATGCGATTGTCTCACACACTCCACATCTCACTCTTGATACTACAAGTGTATTTGCGAGCGAGAGACACAATTTCACGCATCACGCGGGCCAATAGCCAGTAGCTCACCGAGCTTAGTAAGGGGTAGTCCCTTTGCTCATGCTGCAAGCGTTAGCCAATGTTTAGATTAAAAATATTATCACCTTTGACTTCACTATAAGTAATTGAACCGATTGCCTATGAATATTCCATTTTTCCGTTGGTAAATCTCTCATTTTTGCATATATATTGACTACACGGCACCGGAACGCGAGGATGTTTTTGGCACAGTAAGGGAAAGGTTAACCTATGTTTGAAATAGATTTTTAATTATTTTAAAGGAAGTAAATGTTTCTGTGATATTCTATCGATGGAAAATAAATCAATAGTTCTACATAGGTAGGTGCATTGACCAAAACATGTTAATTCCAGATTATTTAAGAAAATTGTTCACCGATTAAAGATGATCTTTTGAAGTATTTTGTCAACAAATTCAATGCACTTGTAACAATGAAAAGAAAAACTATGAACAAAAAAATGTTTTCCTACTGGCTACAAATAAGTGCTAATTAGAAAAGTTATATGGATAAATATTGGAAAATATTATAACACACATTATTTTATTTTAGAATATAAAATAATATTATCTATTACTGGCATTGTTTTAAAAATTCGATTTCTTTGAAAAATTGCATACATAATATGTATTATTAATTTATTTACCTAGGTATTTAAATTTTAAACATTTCCAACGCTGATAATGTACATTCGTGTTATTGTTATAAAAAATATACCATTATGTATAGATAGAATGTCAGGTGAAATCTCAGAAAAATGACTAAATAATCATTATTATTTCTCATTTTTATAGATTTTTATTAAATAAGTGTAAAGTGCAGTGTTTATTTCAATATAATAAGATGATATTCTCAGATGAAAATCGACACCGATTTCCAGATTACTTACTGATCTATTCAGGTTTGGCCGAAGATAAATATCTATACTAAGAATGTGTAGTTTAAATAAGAGTTTAGAAGATTGCTCTCCTGAAAATATCAATAAACTAGATAAAATAACCTGGAAATCATCTAGACACATGAAAAATCTGGACTTAAGCATGTTCGTGCAGAACCATAAAATCGCCCTAAGTCTTTTTCGACCCCTAGCGCGTAAAACTGCGACACATTAATTAACAATATATTAACTTTAATCAGGGCTTAATAATAAGTTAAAGTTAATTTTTAAGCCTTGACAAAGGAACAGTCATGTTTTGAAACCTGTCGGCATATTAAATGAGTAAATAAATTCAAAGCAAATTTAAAGAAATTTTTTGAACCAGAGTAAAAACAGCTTTCTATTTTAATTAGTGTTACTGTATTATTATTTTGTTTTCCTTTTTATTGAGTATAATTCTAATTTTTTTCTCGTGTATATTCTTAATTTTATAACTTCAAATAACTAAATAAATATAACAGTGTAAGTTACTCTCCAAGGACAAGAGCTAGTCTCTTTTTTGGAAAGTAACAGACATAAAATTAAAAATCTATAAAAGTAGACAGTACAGAAAAAAAAAAGTATCAATTGTGTAATTATATTGATCGATAAAATAAAAAAAACAATTATTTTAGTGATTTTACACAAAGTAAACACATAGTTATGCATATTATTTAATAAATTCATCATAAAAAATTGAGAGAAAACCTGCTTGGGCAATTTTACAGATGCTTAAAGGCCTGGCGTATATTATTCTTATAGATTTCGTATGAAATTGATGGAACAAAATAATTTGAATACACAAATATACATAAAATGCGGTTAGACATGCGACATGCATCTGTAGAGCGGCACAAACACACAGAAGCTCGGGTAGGAACACTGGACGACACGAGTAACAGACAACATCCATGCAAGATAAGACGTACAACGGACGAACCTGCTCGGTAATGGCATATGTGGTATATATTGAGGTGTCTTCGCTTGGCTGGGTGGTGAGGGTGGTTGGCGACGAGGGGAGGGGGGGGCTTGGGACGTCAGCTTCCCGCGTGGTAACCTCGGCGGGGGCTGCCTCACTAGCCGGGGACGGGTCTACCGGGGGGAAAGTGGACGGAGGGGGGGGCTCGGTACTCGAGGGAGGGAGGGTCAGGATCACTATCTCTTCTTCCGTCTCTTCAGTGAACGCCCGCTGCGTGGTGGGGGCGGTCGTCTCCTGTACTGCCGTGGTTTCCTTAAGGACAGTGTGGATTGATTCACCGTGATGGTGTCTGTGGTGGTGTGAGGGGAGCGTGTTGAGCGGAGGGGGGCTGGTGGGGGCGGGGGGCTCGGGGGTAGCTGAGGCGACCTACCATCACGCATGCCATTAGATTAGTACGGTGCTTGTTCTAACTTCGCTGTTCTCATTCCGACCATTCGTGCCAGAGCTCGGAGAGGGTGAATTAAGGTTACGCAAATTAGTACACGAATGTTGTCAAACGTTAGGTGAGGTAATCAATAACGAACAAAGATGCCGATGCAAGATAGCTATGTATATATGTACACCCGTAAGGCAACAGTAGTGTACTGAAGTTGTCGGAAGCTCTGGCAAGAATAGGGACCTTCATAGTAAAATACTTT
This sequence comes from Micrasema longulum, assembly GCF_059751315.1. NCBI lineage: Eukaryota > Metazoa > Arthropoda > Insecta > Trichoptera > Brachycentridae > Micrasema > Micrasema longulum. Next base: position 964,129 of record NW_028278023.1, read on the forward strand.
TTCTACCTAAGAGATATCCAAATAAAAGGAGATATTAAATATACTTGATATAATTCTGTTTTATTATGTAGGTACTAGAAGGGACAATATTCAAAGGTAATTACGGATATGACATAATGGATTACTCAATATATTACCAACTGCAGAAACTGAATAAATTTATTTGAATAATATTTAATAATTCTTGTTATTTTTTTATTTGCCGTATACATGAAGACATTGAACACACTTAGTATGTATGGCTGATGATATAATAGCACATGTAGACAAAAACATTATTAAAATTTATTTATGAGTTTGACCACAATAGCAAATCAAAATTATACATCTGGAATACGCAGTCCTCGATAAATATTTTTTAATAATAATATTAGCCAGCACTCGGAACACTATTAAACAATTTTTTTCACACGCACACAACAGAAATGTATTGTATGTAAAGGAGAAACGAAATAAATTTCACATGAATGAAAGAATCTTAAATGCGATATATTTTCCGTAAAGTTAGAATATTACCGCATCATTCCACTGAAGGGGTGATAGAAGTGACAATTTTATTTGAATAATAAAAACCATGATGCAAGAATGTAATATAGTAATCGATGCTTTTCGCAAAAACATCTGAAAACCATTATTTTCAAAATAGTATGATTAATACCTAATTGCATTCATTTAAAAGAAGCAAAATGAGTTTCACAGGGTAATCCCCATATTGTAAATAAAAGATCATGCCGTAGGAAGTATTTATAATAAAAATATAAATTAAAATAATGTTTTTATGGTTTACGTAATTGAAAAAAGTGTTTGAAAGAATTGTACATGTTTTTTTTTATTTAGTGAAAGGCACAAGAAAGAAAGCGACAGAAACAAAAGTGTATCAATTCTTACCTCTTCATCTATAGTATCGCCATTTTCGTAATCCATGTCGTAACCGCTATTGTAATCTTCTTCCACATCCTCATCATCATAAGTTGATCCTTCTAGAGCCTGTCTGCGATTCCTCTGCGACTGAAGTTGCTTGTACCGGATCACTTTCCAGGACTTTGCTGGAAGATGGACGATATCAGAGATGGTTCCCTCGGCAATCTGCTGCTTGATTTGATGAACTAGAATACTGTGCTTCGTCCACAGCACGCCACTACAACCCACCTAAAAATTGTAAAAATGATATTTATAATTAGGATAAAAATCAACCCAAATTGATTGTTTACCGTTAATAATAAAAATCTATATGAAAAAATCAATGTGAATAGCATAATATACCGCCTTTGATCAAAAAGTTTGATTTCGCATTCAAATGAAAACTCACGCATATTTATTAAATTGTCGGTTAATTTGTAGAATTCTATATAAATTTGAAATAAAAACAGGTTTTTTTAGGAAGTGAAAACAACATTGGATATTAACATATTAATTTTCTAATCCACTAGTTTTATATAGATTCCCTGGTATTAAATATGTTTACTTATTTATTCAATAAATTTATAAAACCAATATGTAAAATAGGACCAAAAAACACATGTTATTTATTTCATAATTAGGTTGCCTACATCCTATAAGACGCGAGATTAATATTTTGAATGTCGAATAAACAAAATGCAATTCATAAAATAAAATAAATAAAACAACTTTCTTTTTAAACACTTTTTTTTTTTCTACCGACCGGTTTCAAAGCTATACAAGCTTCTTTATCAAGGTATACTGAACTAATGAATTCTATCATATTTGATTCTTTTAGTCTTTTAAGGAGGGGAAGAGTAATTTGAGATGGATACGCTCAAAACTAGACAGTAGTGGACTAAAGGAAATATTGTTCATTGGGTTATTTATTTATTTTTTCTTATTATGAATGCCTAATTCCAAATCCAATTCATTTACAGGATACCATATGAACCAAAAAAGTTATCGGAGATGAAAAATAAAAAAGTAAAAACTTACAGTGAGAACGATTTCCGTGTAATCTTTGGTTCGCTTCTTCTTGGCGCTACCCGCTCCGGACATCAAAATCGAATCCTTATCTTCTTCCTCGTAAACTTCATGCGGCTGAATTACAAATGCATTCTAGAAATAAACAAAAAAAATGTAAGCAATGACGCAACTGAAGAACCGAATTCAATCCAATCAAGATGAGATTATATAGCTTTAGTTATTACGAGAAATCACATTTAATAAATGCTATGTTGATCGCTTTTTATTAACCCGTTAATTGAGTACGATGAAATATTCCATCATTCAAAAAAGCGTCTATAGCGGGTATAATGAAATATATGTCAAAATTCTTCGGTTAGGGGGTTAATATCAGAAAACGAAATAAAACATTTGAGTTGTGGCATAAAAATTAAAGCAAATATTTGCTTACATAACTGAGTCCCATGAAGTCTGCTAGTTTCATGATAGCATTAAGGCGCTGCTTGGGTGTGATCTGATGATAGGGTTTACCAATGACGATAATCAGTTGGGTTTCATCCTCACCCATGTGGCATTGGTGCTCCGCGTGAGAGGTTATTATGGGAGATTCTTTTTTATCTTTCACCTGTAAAAGAGAATAACTGACATCTTTAGACATTAAAATTAGTTTTCACATAAAAATAGTCTCCTAGTTTTAACCTTTATACATCCCTAACTATAACATAATTTGACGCAAGTACGCACAGGTATACATAGTCGTATTTTGACAGAATATACACTTTATCTGGAGTAAAAGGTATAATTTATGCTCAGTCTTGTGTACAACATGTTTTTAAAGTCAAATCTCAAAACACTAATTTTTTGCCTTGGTATTTTTGTTTTGTATGTTACGTTTCAATTTGTATACATTTTATGTTTTGTAAGGTATTTTGGAAAAATACAATAATTTTTTTGGGAGAATAATAGACATTTAGGCATTTACAAGACTCATCATTGGCTAGTTTAGGCGATCGCATTGGGCACTGTAAAATATTCATATTAACTTAGTTTTTTTAAATATCCGTATGGATATATTGATTGGTAAGAAAATATTCAGTTGAAAGATTCAAGCGCCATTCGTTTTTTGTAAAATTTATTTGTGTCAAAAATTAAGTATTTATCATCATAAACATATTTACTGAAATATTGTTGAAAATTAATATTTTAGGGGCAAATAAAGCTTGTCTACGGTCAGAAATGATAATGGATTAAAAGTATGTACCTCAATGGTGAAGACATCAGTTGCTGGGGGGCAGTTGTGAGATTTCTGATCCTCGGGTATAGCCGTGACCAGCACTCGGTGCTCTCCTCTCTCCTGCAGTCCTGGTACTCCACGGATCATCCCCTTGTGGCCGTCCACCCATAGCCAGGAAGGAAGGGGACCCTCCACACCGGTCGCCTAGTTACAAAACATAGATTGAATAAACATATTCATCGCCTTGTTGATCCAGAATATAAAAAGAGTTTCCCACACTCAAAACAATACATGAAAAACTGCGGGTTCCCTGGTCGTTTTCTGTTTTCGTTTTTGCTGCACAATGGCTAAGATGCTTGCATTACACATGGGAGTTACAGCAAATTTGATTTGCCATTGCAATGAAAATGTCCATTTTCTTAAACCTCGGTATCCTATGCATTTCATGATTTATCTGAATAAAGGAGCATTATGTTAAATTTTTATCAGAGAGAAAAGTACCTTACCTAGATTCAATTATTGTTTCAAGTTGACTGGTACTAATCAAAGATAAGAAAAGGATTGTAGCAGTGTAGGACAAATAATAGCTGTTTATATTATTAATATTGTCTAAGTTAGAAAGTGAATTCTAAGAAATTCTCGTTTAAACAGTAGACATGTTTAAAATTCAAGGGTTAGTTTTTAACTGATCTGACATCACCCACTTGTAATGTTTATTATGCGTTGACCATAGAACCCTGGAAACAAGGGTGTCATTCCGAGCCTGTACTTGCTCCTTCACAAAGCTTGCATTTTTTACATGCAATTTCAACCATATGTTTGATACTTTTTTAATGTGTTTTGTTGTTGGCGAAAACACCAATAAGGTATTTGTAAAATACAGTGTCAGAAACGTAATCCGATCCCAATGACCAGTGACATCAGTCCTAAGTTAGCCGCCCATTTAGATTTTATTACTTGGGTTCTTATTTCGAGAATCATGTTTTTAAATGATTTAAAAGTTTTTTTTGATTGTTGACAATTTTTTTGTTCAGTATGTCTATTAAGTATATATATATATATATATATATATATATATATATAGTATTAAGTGGATAAACATATGAAGCTAACGGTGAACTAAACCGTCACTGAATGTTTCCTAACAATTATTACTTTTTTTAAATTTATTTATTTTATACACAATTTATTTATGTAACATTTATTGAGACACAAATACCAACTCCTTGGAACCAACACAGGAAAGTCCTGTGTTGAGTTTGAACATCACATCCGAGATCTCGCTATTTCTGTGATCGTTATAACCAAGTTCGACTGTATTTGCATTTGATTTACATTATAAAAATGATAGAAAGAGAAATAACGTACCTTATAACCGATAACTTTTCCTGAAAAAGCCTCTTTGGGAATGCGTAGGTGGAACATATGACCTATGTAAGCAGGCATATCCGGAACTCCCCAAAGCCTTCGTACAAGGCATTCATTACTTGCTTCCAGTTTGTTTTTCGAGTCGACCTGAAAATAATGTAATCCGAAGATGAATTATTTATTTGACCTTGTAATAATTATGAACATCGAACAAGATATTATTTTAAATGACAGATTCAATGGTAAAATAGTGAAGTTTTATTAGAATCATATTTATATTTTTTCTTAATGCAATTTAAATACAGATTCTAAAAAGGAAATATGTATTGGTTTGTCAGAGATAAGAGTAAGTAGTCACATAAATTAGTAACATTGGGATAGGTTGCATTGGTTGTGGTTTTGTTTATGTCCGGATGTAATTCAGAGAACTGTAACAGACTACACAGAAGTGTGTGAAATAGAAGCAGGACCCTAGACGACTGTTTTCGGCTCCATGATTATTCTCAGGTAAAAGTCTTGAAAAAAAAATGATTAGGGATAAGTCCGCTTCGTAGTGTGGTAGTTGGCATATTTGCCTACCATGTTTGAGGTCCCGGGTTTGATTGAAGGATTCAAGTTTGCTATGAAATATTCTTTTTAATGTGTGGTTTTATCTGCAATAGTTCATGGTACCTGGATCGGAGATAAGGCCCGAGAAACTGATCGTCTTGCTTCCATGTATCAAATGAGCCCATTGCGGGTGAAGCGAACTAACTGATATTTTGTCACAATCGTAGAACAAGAACGCATGTGATTTTCTTCAACTTTTCATGAGAGTGGTTTGACGTATTTTTTGACACTTGTCTAGTTATGTATATTTAATTTTTTCAAACCTGGAATATAAAGCCTTTATATAATCTTTCCAATATCAAATATAAAAGAAAGTCAATGTACCATTTTCTCAGTTTTTCTTCTGTGATCACCACGATTTTATAGGTGAAATAAACTCATTGCTTATATTACATTTCTGTTATCAGTAAAATACAAAAACCCTTTTTTTGTGATTATTTATACAATAAAACATTCACATTAATAAAACATATCAAAACAGTTTATTTTAAAAAAATAAACAAAAGGCTCAGAGCTGAAACTTTGAATAAAAAGGTTTGACCATTTTGTCAATTAGTTCAATTCATCTGCAATGGGCCCAAATGGGATATGCTGCAATTGAAGTACCGACGCAGTGTCATATGAACCACAGGTGCATATAAGAATGAGGAAGTTCGGTGCTACAGGAAATTGGATATGAAAAATGTTTTCTCATTTGCAGTTAAAATTACAGCATTTAATAAGGACATACCACATACTAAGAATACCGGTAAAAATATGTGAAATGGATTTAGATATTTTTTTTTTTTTTCATGAAAATGTTTTAATAAACCATTTTAAAAATAAAATTATTAAAAAATACGCCTCTACAAAACCGCGACAAGATTGTCGTCGACAATTGTGACTTTAAGATTCGTGAAATATACGACTGTCTATTTAAACGGTCACAAACGACGGTAAATTTTTTACCCAACTGTGACGTATTAGGGGCGTGGCCAATGTAAAGAAGCGTTTTCGTGGGAATTAAAAAAAAAATACAGTATTTCATAGACCCTTATTAATTCATGATTGTAAAAAAGTAATATTTCCCTATTGTACGGCGAAGTTTCTCGAAAATGCAAGAAAAATTAATAAAAATGAGCAACTTTGAACATAATTTGACATGTTTGAGTATGTCCAAATCCCGGCTAGTCTGCAAGCATTTGGACATACTCAAACATTGTTTGTTGAAGAAGTATAATAATTGGAAAATTGATTTTCAAAGGTTTCAGCTCCTTTACTTCACAAAAGTCAACAGATGGAAGAGTTGAGGAAATGTGGATGTTCAAACATGGGCAGAATGGTGAATGTTACACAGTGTGTAAAGTGGGCACTTAAACCAGCCAATGACAGGTCATAAGCCCTGTAAATGCCTAGACTTCCATATTCCTTTCTCAAAAATGTTTTCCCTCTCTGTTGAAATAAATTGAAATAATTTGACATATTCACGGGAACACGTGTTAACAATAAATAACCAATTAAAGCGTTGTGATAGATTTTCGATGTCCGGGTAGCGATGTTTTTCGTGTTTTGACGAGTACGGGGTACTACTTTTAGATGCCAGGAAAACTCACCGACTTGAACTCGTAATTTCAAAATTACATAACTTTAAAAAATCATAGCGATGATAATACATACGATACGTGAAAAAGGAATATTTTTTGACTTAGTTTGATAGCCTAAAAAACCATCGAACATTCTCATTAGGTTTGGGTAGGTACGGTTATGTCGATGTTTAAAAAGATTACCTGTAAAGCATCTATATCGATGGCATCAAACGCGAAGTCTCCTTCCTGGCTAGGCGTGTGCGGGGTGGTGGGCGGCGCCGCGGCGAGCAGCAGTGCCAGCAGTACTAGGGGGCGGGTGGAGGCCATGGCGGCCGTGGGGCGGGGCGGCGGAGCAGCACTGATCACCGTCGCCTGTGTCCGGACGACGTGGGGCCGCTCTCATAAATACATGCTTGGAATCTGAAAAAACAACATTTTTATTCATTTAACTCTAGACACCATGCTAAAAAAATCACTTGCAAACGGTGCTGTAACGTCATGTTACAGTAAACAAAAGACGAGATGTATTGAAATACAGATATTTAAAAACAAGAAAAAACACAAAGATAATAATTATATAATCGATAGAGGCGAGGTTGTCAATCTTTTTTAAGTTCTAGACTATTGAAAATTTACTAATTTGCTTTCCATCCATACTTTTATTTGCTAATTATATATCTCGATATTTTGATGTTTTTAAAAAAATATATATTTGTATTATTTAATTTTGTACTCGCAGTTATTTGGAAAATTATTTATTACTTTATTTTTTTACTTAACAAACCATATCTCAATTATCATTTCATATATTTAATTATGTATGTAACTAAATATGTTTAATTTACATTTATATATTTTTATCTGATTATTTTTAATGGAATATTATGATTTACAGTTTTATTCTTCATTATTTTTACTTTATTTTTCTGGAATGCGTGGAATGCTCTCCCAGCAGAGGTCCGAAACTGTGAGAGTGAAGTGATGTTGCGGAAGAAACTTAAAACCCACTTGTCCTCTAAATCATTTGAATAAATTCTTAGCATGTGGTGACAAAGTACATTATTCTTCTTAAATTAAAAAGTTACAAATTAAATTTATATCTTTATATAATCTCTTTTTAAAGCGCCCGTGAGGTATTATATTACGAAAATGGCGCTATATAAGTTATCCATAATAATAATAATAATAATAATAATAACAAATCTCCTCCTATAGGTTCTCAAAGTAGGGGGCGAGCGCTCTCACATCCCCAGATTTAACCAAAGGTTCCCTGAAGATGCGGCGGCTTCTTTTGTGATATAAAGCATTACATTTACATAAAATGTGTATAGGTGTTATCCATAATTATTATTATTAACAAATATGATCACGATACGTTGCTATTTCTATACTAATTCAGTGCTTTATGCACCATCAGGTGCGGAAAGGGAATGATGATGATGATGTCAATTTAATTTTAAGAGTGAACATGAATGTTTAACAAAAAAAAAATAGTGTCGTGTAGTTATTTTAGTTCATAAAAAAAGTAATCAAATTCAGCGGAACATCTCGCGGAAATCCGTGTAAGTTTTGACAGGAATTCGAGGGATTTAATTTTTTTAGCGAAAATGTAAATGACAAGGTGGCAACACTGTCCATCAGTCTTCTCTCTTCTCCGGCCATCCGGAGAGTGAGGACAGGCGTTTCTGCGGAAGTTGTTTTGGGACCTTGTACAAAAGTTAAAATGCAGCGCTCGGTAGAGCAAAGGATAGCGATAAAGCTTTCGATTCAAATGATCAAGACAGCCTTTAAAGAAGATGCTCTGTCGGGTCGGCAAAAGGTCGGCGTCCTTTCGCTCTAAGCAGGCCAGGATAATCAGATCTAAAATCAAGACGATGCTCATTGCGTTTATTCCCGGATATTTAATGTAGTCAACTGTTTTTTAAATTTGGCACGAACAATTAATATCAAAGGACTGGCCTATCACGAGTTTGTACGACCTGGTACAACTGTGAAAGGTAAATTTTACGCCGAAGTGCTAAAAATACTGAAACACACGCACAACGCGTCCGGCCGGACATCGAAGACTACTGGAAGTTGCATCACGACAACGCGCCGGCCCACAGCGCCTTCCTCGTCACCAACTACCTGCCCAAAGCAGGGGTTCCAATGATTCCCCAGCCCCTCTACAGTCCGGACCTGACTCCCCCCAACTTCTTCTTGTTTCAACGTCTGAAAGGACCCATGAAAAGAAAGCACTTCGAGACTATCGAGGGGATCCAAGCAGCTTGTACCGCGGCCTTAAGGAGCATTCCGGAGGTGGCCTACCGTGGCGCATTTGATGCCTGGAAAAATCGCCGGAGCCGATGCATCAACGCTAGAGGAGCCTATTTTATAGAATGTTGATGTGTTGTAACTAAAAGTTCGATAACTTATTTGTAATCAACTCACTGACATTGCTTTCCGGACCCACCATGTACATCAGAAAAAAATAAACGAAATAAAAAGAAAAAAAAAAAAAAAGTATTACTAATTAAAATAGAATGCTGTTTTTACTCAGGTTTGAAAAATATTTAAATTTACGTGGAATTTATTTAGCGATATATTAATTTTCTAATACATAAAATGTGTTTTTTTTTCAAGCCTAGATGGTTTTAAAAAAATAATTTTGAAACCAACACAGTCATAGTTATAAACAATACATACAGAATAACAAGACCATTTACGGGTTTCATATAGAAACAAAAATTATAAAAAAACGAAACGTGCAGTTCGCTAGGGGTGAAAGGAAGTGGGATGGGAAAAAAGGGAAGGAAGAGAAGAAGGAAAAAAAAGAGCGAGTAAATATAAAACAATGCAAAAAGAAATTTAAATAATTTTAAATGTATGGATACAACATAATAATAAGTAATTTATTATTTATCACATAAATTACACGGCTAAGGGTCAAAACATTTTTATTAATGTGTGATTGACTAACTCTTTAATAAATCGGTCGCAAAAAACATGTAGTCATAATATAATTTAGAAGATATTTTACTTTTGAAAATTATATTAAACTGAAAGATACTGAAAATCATCATCAACATCATTTCCTTTCCGCACCTAATGGTGCATAGGGCACTGCATCGGTACAACAATCGCAGCGTATCTTGATATTTTTTGTTACATAAAGATAAGGTGATCAGTCTTACGCTTCAGGTAATGAAATATTCTAGTGTAGAAACACCCTTTTGAATAATATTTCATATCAACCATGTCGGAAATCGAACCCGGGACCTCTTGCATGGTAAGCAAACGCGCTGACCATTACACCGCGAGGACATACTGAAAAGGGGCACTAAAAAATAACGGAAGGCGACAAAATAATTTTTTTTCAGGTAACGAAGAAAATAAAGAAGCGAAAGATGCGGATTACGGTCCCCTAATGAGGTCGTTATAAAAAGATCTTCAATAAATTGATTGGTGCTCACTGAATCGGGTCAGTCGCGCGTGCATACTTCGAAGGCGGGAGGACTGAGGATGTTAGTACACGGGACCCCAATACAAAAAGTTCAGCGAAGGTTTTTCATTCATAGCATTGAATAAAAACATACACCAAAGGAACTGGTCGAAAAAATACTCTTGTTATTAAGATAACTTCAAAAAACATTTTGTTTTTCAAACCGATATCAAGAATGAAACCGAAACTTCTGTTCAATGTACTTCATAGTCCTAACGCTCCTATATACCTGCGTAAAAAATTCCAACGCTTATCAGTTCATGGTTTACTTCTTCGTTCTAATTCTCAAGGCACTCTCTTAATACCCATCCACAATTAATCTTTCTTCTCTAACTCATATAGTGTCCATGCGGCTCAACTGTGGAATCATCTCCCATCCACCATCAAATACGTTACTACATTATCTCTGTTTAAATCACGTCCGAAGAAATTTCTCCTTTCTCTTCCTTAATCTTTTCTCCATTCCTTTTTCCTCTTTTTTCCTTTTTCCCATAGGGTAATTGTTTTTTATTTAAGGTAATTTTTAAACAAATACGTTTATTTCCATTTTTATACATCTTTAGCTTTTTAATCTTTATTTTCTATTGAATATGTTCTGTAACTTGAATTATAAAATTAAAACTATTTTTTTATTGGTTGGTTGGAAGAAATTGCCATTGCCAATGTACAAATAACATTACGTACAAAAAATTGAATAAATTAATAAATAAGAATGAGCAGAAAGAATGGAGATTGTTTAGATTTGAGAAATGTAAACAGGATGGGTTTTTATACAAATAGAATAATTTTATTATAATCACTGACATTTTAAAAATGATAAATAAAAAATGTGTACTGTTTTTTTAAATACTATTTTCTATTATTTGTTAACGTAATCGGGTTGTGGTCCCGTGGCTAGTGTTGCGGACTCACAGGCCAGAGGTCCGAGGTTCAAACCCCACTATATCCCAACTTGATATCCATTTTCTAATAGTGAGTTTTTTACAACTCGTTGAAAATGGCCACCAAAATTGAAATATTTGAGTAAATTATAAGAACGCTAATATTTATTTTTTACTTAAAAATAAATATATTTAAAAAAAAACAATTGGGTATATGACTTTATCAACCACAACTAAAAATAGGCCAGTCACGACCAGAAGTTGATATAAAAAATATATATATTAAAAGTAATATTAGCGTTCTTATAATTTACAACGAATTTTCAAAGAGGCATTTTCAACGAATTGTAAATAACGCCTTATTAGAAAATGAAAATCAAGATGGGGTAGAGTAGGGTTCGAACCTCGGACCCCTGATCCGTGAGTCCGCAACCTAGCCACGGGACTACAGCCCGATTAGAATATAGATACCACCTTGAAAAATAATTATGTGATCAATTAGAAATGACTGCAAAATAAACTCGTACTCTCAAACAACTGAAATAAAATACAACTCACGAACAAAGCAAAATTAGTGTATTTTTTAAAAAGAATAACAAAGAAAAAACAAATTGTTTAAAAAATTTTTTTGGTAATTTTATATGCCATAATATATTGTAAATATAAAAATTTATAAATTCATTTCCATAAAATTCAACTAAAATACACTTTTGATACCTTTAGTCAACTTATAACGTTGATATTTACGAAATACACAATGACAAATAATACAAGTGTATTTAACGTGTTTTTATTCAATGATTCCCAGTGATGGCCCCCTAAAATCGCAATGAAATCATTAAGTGTTCCGTGGCGGGGCTTATTTGCTAAGGGTAATGAAAAGCAACACAATAAAAATCATAATTATTACATCGTTAACAAAAGGAGTGTGGCGGAAGGAAAAATGTTTTAAGGGCAGTACAATATAATGTTTTATTACTATTGAATTATAATTGACACGAAACTTTTCAAAAAACATGTTTGATTTTAATTTCATTATGTAATTTATCATTATAGTATATGATATTTTTACATTATATTTGAAGTCGGCAAAATAATATTTTTCTTAATTAATACAAAACCAAGTGCCGCGCCGCGCGCCGGTTGTTTTGTTCAAAAATTACATTTTTTTAAAAATGCGTTCTTATGATTTACCCAAATATTTTGGCATTTTGAAGGGCTTTTTCAACAAGTTAAATAACTTAAATGAAAAAAATGGGAATCAAGCTGTGGTAGAGTGGGATTCAAACCTCGAACCATTGATTCGTGAATCCGCGTCACTAACTACGGGACTACAACTCTGTTCAAAATATAATATGTTTTGTATGAAAAAAGAAACACAATTTTAATTAATGATTATGATAAAATTATAAATAAACTTTTCAATAAAACTTCTTGGTTTAGTTTTACTTTTTATTATTCTAAAATATTTATATCCAAAATGTGTTAATAATAGTATAAAGGTGTAAACGTTGTAAACAATTAAACATTCTTGAAGATGCCTACTTAGGCGAAAGCGCTCGTTGGTCAAAATAATAAAAAGTAAAACTAAACCAAGAAGTTTCATTGATAAGTTTATTTGTTATTTTATCATAGTCATTAACTATGGAGTTTTATCAAGAAATATCAACGAAAAACATCAATATTACAATTTTAATTAACCTACCCCAGGGATTATGATCTCTTAAAACAGACCACGATTCAAAATATTTTTTCAGAATTAAAACATTTCACAAGAATTGATAGCCGATTTAATCACCAAAATAAAATATTGTTTTATCAACTGGAGGGTCGTGGTTTTTAAAAACCTAACTAGCAGAATGCATTTATTTGGTGTTATCCTTCAAGACGTAGAGAGTTTTCTTTTATTTTGAGATTCCCCTCGCTGTCGTCGGTAAGGAAGATGTTTTTTAAATCCGTAATTTCATTTTAAGTTCAACAGTGTTTCGTTTTGTACAGAACATAATACGTGACCTACTAATTTTATGGCTTTTCAGTTTATTAATAACTGGGCGAAACAATAAAACGCGTAACTGGCGTCTATGTAGAAGTTACTAAAATGTTTCATACGCATTATGAACCGTGTAGTACACTCCACGTATCAGTGATTGATGAGATCAGGGGAAGGAAAAAACGAAAAAAAGAGATACTAAAATTTAATTGGTAGAAGACGGGGACATATAAAAGTTGAGAAGGGTGCAGATGCGGAAAATAGTGAAAAAATATAGCCCATAACAAATTTAAATTTCGTTCAATAAGTACATGTAGAACGAATGCAAATCGAAAGTTGATGGGTGCAGAAAACGAGAAAGACCGAGAATAACATGACATGACCGAATTCAACAAATATTTGAAAGTGGACATGTCAAAAGTCGGAATAATTGAGGTAGGTTTTTTTTAAAAAGAAAAGCAATATTACACTTACAGCCAATCTGCTAAACAAAATGGATTTTTTACCCTTGAAAATAGACGCACTATATCTGAAGAATGCTATTTATATAAATCTTTAAATAATAAAGGAGACTCTTTTAACCTACTCTCCAAAATTAATCTTAATGTCCCCTTTCGCGAGACAGGAAATAAGTTTTTATTCCATCTGCCAGTTTGTAGCACTAACTATGCACAACACTCTTTCCTCTACCGTTCTTGCTCTAACTAAAATTGCTTTTTTTTTCATCTATTGATATATTTAACACGCCCTTTAATTTAATTAAAAATAAATTAAGACTCATTGTTTCTGGCTGCGATACGATTCCACTTGCTATTTAATGATGCTCACACTTACACACACATGAACACTTACTCCCACACAAATACACACAAACACATATCTACACTTATACCCGTATGCAGAGACAAACCTTAAGGTGAGGAAAGTACATTCAAAAGTACAGTCTTCATCTTCGGGTTATTCTCTGCATTTGAAATTAGAATGTACTTTCCTCACCTTAAGTTTTGTCTCTGCATACGGGTATTACTCTCATACAAATACACAAAAACACACCCTTTGGCTGTACCACAATTTAATATGTGTGATTTTTATTTAGAAACTTCGCTGGGCTGTCTTTAAGCCGTATATTTCTTATGTTATTATATCATTGTCGACTGTTTGTCGACACGGGACCACAACACAGATGAATGAAATAGAGGTCTATGCATATATGGAGTTCTATGATGTTCTATCTTCTCAGTCTGACCTCTTTGATAAAGCGGCGTGATGGCTTGTTGTTGTTAAAGTATATATACGTTTTTATGATAAACTATAATAAGGAAAACCGCAAAATGTTTTATTGTAAACGTTCATTGTGAAAATAGTTTTCTATGAGAAATCGAAATAAGACCTGGAAAAAATCTATCAATAAGTACAAAAGGATCTGGCGACCATTGACTAATTGGATACGTTAGGAAATGAAATAGTGTAGGTAAATCAAAGACAAGTTAACATTACTAACAAGGACTTATCTTTCGTGAGTCAACAAGTTACAATAAAACAATATTATAAGTGAATAACATTGGCAGATAAAATTTTCCTTTAACAAATTTTCTCAATCGAGATTTTCCATTTCACATTTGAGCAGGATATTTATTTACGACACGACAGAACAGACACCTGACACTTACGATTTGGATGCTTGGAATTATTTAAGTACCTATTCCATGTTTCCGTGAAACTCGAGAAAATATTTCAGTATTCAATATTTCGGTCTGGAATTTTCAGTAGTTAAGGTTCCATCCATTTTCAGTTATATAATACGCTTGTTAAAAAGCGTTTACTGTCTGAGTTAGTTATCTAGTTGTTAACCCTTTACTTCGCGTAACTACTACCTACATATCGTGCTGAGATAACAATTTTCAGCGCTTTAAATTAACCCTATAAAATAGAAAATAAATAAACAAAAAAGAAACGCGGGTAAGTGTGTTATTTGTCATTTTATGCACACTTTAAAAATTCACAGTGAATATGGAATAATCAGAATAACGTGATTAAAATATAAAATTTTAAATATGAATAATTTTACGATAGTTCCATTGAGATGATTTCCGCAGCAAAATTCTATTGATTCTTTAAACATTGAAAAATATCTACATATTTTTTTAAACTTTTTCTATCAAGAATATAACTAAATTAAAGGGTAATTAAAATATATTTGATTCTTTGCTGGTGTCATTTTTAATACATGATAATTATCCAAGTGGTTGTTTAATTGATTGGCCCCAAAGATGTGGACCTGCGTTTGGAAAATTTGAAGCCACTTTGCTGGGGTGGAAATTTTTTGTGGGGTTGAGATAGACACGATATAGTTTCCAGTGATGGCCCACGCAAATAAAGCAAAAATTTAACCAATTTTAATGTAGGCACGTGATTCCTTAGTCACAAATTTGGATGATTTCAAAAAGTTTATCGATAAAGTCAACTAAACGTTTCTACTAGAATTTGTATAACATTTCTATGGGCGGAGGGAACAACCACATAAGTCAAAATGCCTTACTTTTCAGAAGACAGCTTTTTGTGTCTCAGGACATTGCAGGAATCAAATCTTACATTGAAAGAATATCATTTTTTCTCCATACTTATAGGAATTGGATTATTGCTAATAATCAGGAATATATAGTCATGTGATAACTCTTCAATGTAACGTCGTTTAAGGCATACAGTTAGAAAAGGATCTTCTCCGAGAAAACTTCTTTATTAGTCGATAACAACTAATAAATTTATTTTGTGTGATAAATTACATTGATAATACTATCTCCTTAATAACGTTATTTGACTTCCGTGTTTTGGAACACCTGTGAACATGTGTACATACTGTGTACATACTGCAAGATGAGCAAATTTTTTTTTTTGAAAAGTTGACTTATGTGGTTGTTCCCCCCGCCAATAGATTTAATAGGCAATATATTACTAACGAAAGACTAATTTATAAATATATTGAAATTTGTACCGGAAATACGAGTTATGTATAAGCAAATAGATTTAACTAATAAAATTTATATAAATGAACTAACTTAGTGCCAGCAGCACAAAAAAGTTGAGAACAAAGTTTTAAATGAAAAAAAAGGAAGGTAGAGCAACTCATTTTGACAAAAACGCCAACATTATTTGCTCAACTTTTTTAGGTGCAACTGGCTCTCAGTAATCAGTAATTTCCAATTAGATTTAAGAGAGTTTGATAATCGCGGATACAGGGGTACAATATAACATTGGCACATATTACTATACTCATGCGTTAAGGGGTTAGCAATCAAATTAAAACTTTGTTGTCAGGTAAGAAACGTTATAACATAAGTCGAGTAATGAGTTACGGTACCATGAAAATTAAGTTACACGAAATTGAATAATCTTTGGAAAAGTGGGTAGACACGCTTTAAATAAACTGTACAGGGCGGTAATGTAATTTTAGTCATCATTATATAAACCAAACTCCAGTAAACAAACACTTCCAATTGTTTATCTGACTGATATAGCGCTTTCATAATCAATTACAACGAGCTAAAAATAAAATTGTTACATCTAAACGATCTGGGGTTATTTAAAGATTTAACTTTCAACGCCATTTATATTAAAGAAAAAAAAAACGAGCAACGCCAGCGTATAAATATATTTTGTGTACTAAAATCTTATTGTACCGTACTTCGTTATAACTTATTTATCATCTTGCCTTTGAAACGACTGACTGAGATACGGTTAGTTTTTTTTCTTGAATTATGCGGTGAAGCAATGCACGGTATTTGCGGATGATTTTACTATCCTTATACTACATACAGCTGCCCTAGTTCTTGTATGTTCAATATACAGTTATGCGAATTTTACAAGAGACATTTTTTTAGTTTTTAAAGTCAAATAAGTAAAATAGTAAGTGGAGATTGGCACTAAAAATGCTGAAAATACTATTTAATAACGGAAAAAAATCTTTGGCTACATGGACGCGTAATAAGATAATGAACGTGTTGTCATTCTTAACTCAATTTTGCTAAAAATGGTATATTGAACATACAAGAACTAGAGCGGCGATACATAGTATACATATCTACACCCACAAAACGCGATTTTGCAGAAGGATTTAAAAATGTTTTTCGCCCACGTGAATCTAAATATTGATTGATTTTTGTAAAGATTGGTATGCAGATTCATTTTTTTATTATTTTTCATACAACCTTACAAAAAAACGTAAAATCTTTTTGTTACTGCACATACGATATTACACTTCGTAAAATACGTGAAGTAAAATATAGTACGAAAGACATACATTTGACATCGGGGTTAATTTTAAAAAAAATGTGTGTGTAAAATACGATAATTATTTGATGCTTACAAACGACGTTTTTAATCGTAAGAAGCACTTATGATAATTTACATTGTTATTCTGTACACTATAGAAATTAATAAGTGTTAGCTATTATACGATGAATCTGTTGTTTGAGTTTCTATTGCACGTAGTGGAGATTTAGTTTCTAAGGCAAAATCACATTGTTTGTGCTCTAATTTGCTTAGTTCTTTTATTTTACGCACAAGCGGGATTCATTTTGGAAAAAATATATAAAAACGATATTAAAAAAAATATATATTAACGTGGCGGACGTCCGTCTAGTCCGGAGAACACAATCGTAACTGATACTTACGCCGCTTCCGGTCATCTCTTTCGTCCCGCAAAAATTATTACAAGGGTTCATACAAAAGCATACATTAAAAAAATATATGAGATACGACGACAACATGCATAAAAAAAAGTAACTAATTGCAAAATATTTATTTATCTTCATTGGAACTAAATACATCTTCATCATCATCATTCACTTTCCGCACCTAATGGTGCATAGGACACTGCGTTGTTATACCAATCTTAGCGTATCTTGATCATTTTTGCTACACGAAAGTAGTATCTTGTATCTTGATCATTTTTGCTACAGTCCAGGGACTATGAAATATTCTAATGTAAAAACACTCTTTTAAATAAATATTTCATATCAACCATGTCGGGAATCGAACCCGAGACCTCTTGCGTGGTAGGCAAACGCGATGACCATTACCACTGGGCCGACGAAAGATATAAAAAAACTGACCATTTGTGGGTTACGATATTATACGTAGGAGGGGTCGATATACAGAAACCACGACATTGATTTTAACATATTTGAGCTGTTAAAATATGATTTTTTAGGACGAGTAGAAATATTAAAAATGAACGGTTGCATAATTTATTTAAAGTTATCGGATTCTCCGCCGTATGGAGACTGTCATACAGCAGCTGGTCACAGTTGAATGTACTGAACACTAAACCTAATGAACCCATCGATTCGTCGCCCTTAAATGTTTGCACGGCTGGCGAGTCTACTGTGGCCAAACGGGGTGCGGTGCGGCGGCGGCTGTGCGGCGTTTCGCGTCTGGTGCCGAGATTTTAAAAGGACGAACAGGATAAAAATATCCACCCTTGTGAAGCCGCGTCAACGCCCAATTTTTAGGATTAAAAAATAAAATATATTAAGCGGGCGTTCGTTGCGACACGATGCGACGCGCACAGTAAAAGAGCGTAATATGTCATGAATTCCGAGAAAATTAAAGTCTACGTTCAAGGCACACTTAAGGAATCCGGTAGTGTATTGTGACGTCATCCGGTTAAGTTTTGATAAAAATTAGCTGGTCGATATTTACTAATATATTGTTGTATTCTTGAATACTGAGGCGCCAATTTTTATCGAAACTCGACCGGGCAGCGTTAAAACACTTTGTGCCTTGAACGTAGACCCCGTATATGCCAAATGTTTAGTTGCGGATTATGTCTGATGACAATAATTATAAAATAATTACGGGTTTTGGTACCATTACACTTATGATTATTTCAGGGCGTAAAGGGCACAACGCACTTAGTCGTATTTCGATTATTAAAGGTATTCGGAACGGACACAGCAGCCTCCTATAACGTTCTCGATTGGCCCACATTAGTATATCCTTCCTGATCCTAACAGTTAAGATAAATTTAAAGAAATTTGATTGCAGAAAAATCCACCTTTTGAAATATAAACCTTGTATATAATAAGCGAGGTAAATAAAGCAACCCTATTTAAAAAATAAAATTTGAAAAAAAAGCCTCCTATAACGAGCGTTTTGTGGGTGCGGCGGCGGACCTGGCTTGAACACGTGCGGCGGATGCATCAGGAAAGTCTTAACCCAAGTTGCCTCTTCTTCACACCTGCGAGCTCCCACCAAATTTGAAGGTGGACGATGACTATCTGTCGGCTTTATTCGGCGGAACTAAGGGACGCGGGATGTAAGTGGGAGGAGGCGAGAGTGCTGGCTAACGATAGTCTTCTGGAGGCGTCCGGCTATGTCCACACGCTCCACTCAGGAGCGGATGTAGAAAAAGAAGAAAAGAAAAGAAACGTACCCAAAACCAATTTTTCTTTTGCTTTAATGTATGTTTTAGAATAACCCAGAAAAAGTTTATATTTTTTTGGATAATAAATAGTTGAAGCAGGTAGTCGTTAGTTCTATAATATTTTTATTAGAAATCAGAAATTTGACCCGAAGTCGTAAGCTTTTTACAATAAAGACATTTTTTAAATAGTGACCAACGTAAAAACAACGGAGTTAAGGCTGTAGTCTGGGAAAACGAACGCAAAATTAGGAAATCATACGATTTTGCCATTTTAAAACGAATGCTTTTTTTAAATCGCGCAATAGTAAAAAAATAAAACATAAATTAGATAAAAACAATATATAAGGTATTTCTGTTAAAAAATATACTTAAAAGTTTTATGTAACTAAAATATAATTACTTTTAGACCGGCAGATTACGCCATTTCAAATGTTCCTAATTTTGCGTTCGTTTTACCCGACTACAGCCTTAATCATAACTATGAAAAGTAATACTATATCGTGTTGAATAATGCTTCATATGCTTGGAAACGTTATCACGGGGATTACAAGACCTTCGACGTTAAATAGATTCAATAGTTAGAAGCGTGGACAATGTTATTTAAGCGGGGCTTATCCCACAAACATGTACGTGGTGTGTGCGAGCGTCTCTTCGTAATCCACTTTAAACTTTCTTTATGCTCGACACCTGCGGAGTACGAGAAACACCGTACCTACGTTACCCTTAACCTAACCTAACACAGAACGACGACTAGAGCTTAGCCCGCTTACCGAGGAGTTAGGAGTTAAGGCGGATAGGATGGAAATTAATTCCTACTTTTAATTTACCCATAACAAGGCAACGTCGTGTTTCGCGCCATACTTATCAACATGTAATTAGTTGAAAATGTAATCATTTAGTGAATTATTGAAAGGAAAAAAACGGATTTTGTTTATTACAGTAATTGAGGACTGTTTTTTCAAAACACGACATTCGTTTGAAACGTAGTTTTTCAAGAGGGCGTTTTTTTGTGATTCGCGTCAAAACGCACGAACAATCTTAAAAAAAAAAAAAATTACACCTTACAACTAAACTTGAAGGTAATCTAATTATGAGTTAGTAATTTCCTTTCATATTTCATTAGCACCCAATATAAATTATTGAAATTAGGGAGACATGCATTATCTACAGAATCGAGAAAGGGGTGCTGCGCTGGTTTGGACATGTAGAGTGGATGGACAGCGAAAGAACGGCTAAAATGATCTACGATGCGAATGTTGATGGATGCAGAAAACGAGGAAGACTGAGAAAGACATGGCACGATCAAGTCCATCAAATATTTGAAGAAAGACATGTCAAGAGTATGAATGTAGAGGAAGCGAGGTCTGTATGCAAAGACAAAGAAAGAGTGGTATGGCGTTCTATCATCTCTGCCTACCCCTACGGGGAAACGGCGTGATGATTTGTTTGTTTTGTGTACACGAAAAAATATCTTTTTTCCAAAACAAGATATTTTATCGTGTAAAACTTTGATATTTTTTCAAGCCGATTTTAAGCGTGTTTTGGTGTTTTTTTTAAGGTAATCGATGCGGCTTTAAATTTAAAAAAAAACAAAACGCCATTTGGGGCGAATACCATGTTTTGAAAAAACGATCCTCAATTTCAAAAGGATAGGTACATATTTTTTTACGATAATATGTATTATCCAGTGCATAAAATATTAGAATTGCGCAGCAATTTTCCTAAAGATTTTTTCATATGTTAGTTTGGTAGGAAAAAAGGTTATAATTAGAATAAAGGTTGAATTTTATTATAAAAAAGGAACATTTTTTCTAGGAAAAACAACATAAATTATATAAAAAAATAAGTATAAAAAATAGTACAAATATTATCGTTAAAGTTTTTCAGAAATATAATAGAGAACCATATTACGCAATAAGGAGAAAATTTTAAATAATACAAACAAAAGAAAAGCACTGTAAGAAGGTTGAGGATGAAGAAATAATGTATAGGAGAGGAAAGGGGACTTTTATAATTGACCAATTCAGAATTCCCTTATGATAAATAACAGATACAGATACAAGTAGTTGAATGAATTATACACAGATAAACATTTCACTTTAAAGTGTTCCAAAAAGTTATTTTTTTGAAGTCATAAAATTTCGTGATGTACAAATATGTAAATGGGAACAGAGTAAATCATATTTGCAGAAGTTATTCGGTAAACATTAGGCAAATTAATCTTACCGTTTGGCGAACACAAGGATCATAAAGCGCCAGTGACTTATTATCGATAGCATAAGACGAAGGAATCAGAAAACCGTGAAGCAGAATGATTTAACAGAGGAAATAATTGAATTCAGTATAACGTGTGCATTGAATTTACTCGCTGAATATTCGCTACACAAACACTGACTTGAAACGCTTTATAATTGAATTTTCAATTGAGCAACTCACTATCACAATAATATAACAATTTTACACTTGTATGGATAATCTCTAGGGGTAGATATATAAGTACATTTATTTATTTGTTTTATTCATTCAAATATAACTGATTTACTTACATTAATTGAGACACAAGTCCCTATTCCGGAGACTAAAGTTCTGTGCTGAGTTGGAACAAAAATTATGCTACAATAATATTAAAGTATAAGGAAAACATGAAACAGCCAACTAAAATAATCAGGGAGGAAAATCCAGCGCTGAACCCCTCGCTTGAAATTTGATTTAGTCGCTGAGAGTTTAATGCGTTTTTACAAAATATTTAACACTCGATGCGATAAAGGGATAGGCGATTATTTAAAAAAAAAAAAAATATTAAACTTTTTGTACATAATGTTATTTGTACATTGGCGGGCTTATTGCCAAATTGCAATTTCTTCCAACCAACCAATAAAATAAAAGTTTTATTTTTATAATTCAAGTTACAGAACATATTCTATAGAAAAAAAAAGATTAAAAAGTTAAAAATATATAAAAATAGAAATAAACGTATTTGTTTATAAATTACCTTAAATCAAAACTATTACTCAATGGGAAAAAGGAAAAAAGCGGAAAGAGGAAAAAGGTAAGAAGCAATATTTTACCAGCAACCGAGAGTTCGGATACAGGAATAAACTTTAGGTATAGTAACGTTGCCAGCCTCGTGGTGTAGGGGTCAGCGCCTTGGCCTGCCATCCGAGAGGTCTCGGGTTCGATTCCCGTCATGGTTGACATGACATATTTAGGAAGAGCTACCGCTATGCTGAACAACATCGCTCTGGATATTGATCTGTTCCATGTATCCGAAGAGGTTTTCCGGAGCAGGATTTTCCTACTACTTTGACATGAATCTCTTTCATGTATATTTTTATTTTTTATAATATATACGTATTAAATGTATGTTTGTAATGTATATATTATATTTAAATAAATGAATTGAATTGAATTGAACATTTATTGAAAAGGGTGTTTCCACAGTAGAATATTTCATAGTCCCTGGACTGGTACTTGAAGCGTATAACTGATCATCTTACCTTCATGTAACAAAAATAATCAAGATACGTTGAGATTAGTGTACCAATGCAATGCCCTATGCACCATTAGGTGCGGAAAGGGAATGAAGAATACTAACGTAAGCCACTATACTTACACTTGTACAATACGGAGGAAAACTGCGAAATTGCCATGTTCTAGGCGAGCAGGTAGTACCATAAATAAAACCTTCACAAGCAAGTATACTTGTAAATAAAATTAAAAGAGATCGATTCACTTTTCTTTGATTTTCCTTTTTTCGTTTGCTTTCAATCTCACCTTTTGCAGAAAGATCCAACAATGAGGGGTTATTTCTAAAGGTCGCGCGCGCCATGTCCTGCGCGCCCCTCGTGTGCGTTCTGCGCGAACTTCGCTTGCGTCAGCTCAGTAAGCAAATCCAATATGAAACGTGAGCGGTGGGCAGTAAGGAAGCCGTCGGGGTGAGCGTCTAATCCGTCGGAAAAGTCACTAACGGGGGCGAAGGGGTGCGGAAAATTCATCAGGCAAATAGGTAAGAGAACCAGACTATGTATTTTCATTACCATTTGTTGTAAAGGGTTATAGGCGACCTTTTCGGGGCTGTACGTTGTGAATCGTGAATCATGGAGTACTTTTATAAATGCGATAACACCAACGATAAACGGTGAGCCATACAATAGTGGTAAAAAACAAAGGTACGGCAAAAGCAATGTTTACAAAGTAATCAATATTATCGTAAACAATTCTCTTTTGTTGTTTAATAATTAAAACCAAATGATAAAAACTGTTTTATTATAAGTCAGACTTACTGGCTCGTCAGTGCATAAATACAAATTGATTCGACATATTGTCACTGAAAAATATTAAATAAATAATCATTTTTTTAACAAATAACAACAGGGATGGAGAATACCTTAAATACGCGAATATGGAAGTCTAGGCATGTACAGGGCTTATGACCTGTCATTGGCTGGTTTAAGTGGCCACTTTACACACTGTGTAACATTCACCATTTCGCCTATGTTTGAACATCCATATTTCTTCAATTCTTCCATTAACCAACAAGGTCATAAGCCCTGTACATGCCTAGACTTCCATATTCCCTTATTTAAGGTATTCTCCATCCCTGTTGTTATTTGTTAATCTTAATGACTCCCGAGGGGGTGAAATCCAGTCTTTTGTCTACGAACATTTGGACAAACTCAAATATTGTAATAATTTTTTTATTCAGATCGATGGCTATGAGGTTAACCATTTGCTATAAATATTGCAAAAAGGGAGGTCACATTTCAGTTCCATCTTCTGAATGTTCGGTAGCAATAAATACTTCGGATGGAATCTAGCCCAATAAGCGTTGGGACAGTAGAAGCAATAAGTGCTGATTAGTACGTAGCATGTATTACCAATACTGTCCTTCCAAGCAAGAAGGCAGTAACAAACATTATCGAAGTTTTAAGGAAAGTGAGGTTTTATTGATCTAGTTTTTTTTCCGTATATTTCTATGTCAAATCTAAAATATGTTATATGCAACATCTATGGGGAACAGGAAACCAAAATGACATAAACAGACTAGAACGACAGCAAAATTGAATATTGAAACTAGTGTATGACAGTGGCGAATGGTGATTTTATTTACAGGTAAGCTATAAAAAAATATCATATATTTGTACCTACATAGAGGGTTCATAATATAATATAAGTAATATATATACTATAAATTGATATTTTTCTGTGATTCTGTGTGATACAACAACTCTCATCCATGAAATCAACTCAAACGACGTAACTTGGTGATCTATTATATCATGTAGATTTATTATCCATTACTTTAATACATAACTCATTAAAAAATATATAAAAATAGTACTACGAATTCAGTCGATATTAAATATTAAATTGAAATGTCAACTGGCCGAATTGTTCTAGAAGTTAATAGTGCTAAAAACGGCCGCGTCGAGCGCCATATGTCCTGCAATATGACGCATGAAAGTAATTATGGTCTTATGTCAAAAGTACTATCTCAAAGAAAAATAGTCCTTAAGAAACAATGTTTGAAACACTGTTTACCAAATCAAGAATCTTTAAATAATTTGTGTAATCTGCAAGTTTAATCAAGGAGAAAAAACCCACACTGGGGAAAAACCCACAACCCACCTTCAAAATATAGTATACTTATTTGTATGAAAAAATAAGCTGGAATAATCGGCTAGTTTCTTGGCTCACCGCAGGCGCTGGGCGCGCTTTATTAATATTCATATTTATATAAGGATAAAAATACAAACGGTGGAAATGATTTAAAATAAATAGTTATTATTTATTTGTTTTTCTGTAAATAAAATTACAATAAAACATTATGGTTAGTCAAATATAATGGTAAGCTGTGCATAATCGCTTATATACACAGTTCGCCGCTGGTATATGACCTCCCTTATCTAACACCAACTAAAGAACTCTTTAAAAAAAAAACGAAACAATTAAATGTTAATGAACTTTTTCAAATAAAATCGTTCAAATTTATTTATAAGTTAGCCACTGATATCATTGTAGACAAATAACTAAAACTTGAAAAAAATTGCAATAAACATGGACATAATACAAGAATATCAGAACAGTATCACATACATCATTCCAAAACAAGACAAGGACAATCGAGACTAATAAATCAGGGACTGAAATTATACAATAAACTTACAGACAAAACCAAACAAAAGACTCACACAAACTTTTCAAAAGGCGTAAAAAATATGATTATCAACAACAGAGTATAAATAAGAAAATGATATATTATTTTTGTCAAATGAATGTAATAATCCGTAAGGGTTAATAAATAAATTTGCGTTGTGTTTTGAAATTTGAGATGTATTTATTAGAGTAAGCTGTTCATAAAGATAGCAAAATTATTTATCAGATGGCATTAAATAGCGATTTTTTTTGCTAGATACCGCCCTTTTGCTTGGAAATGCAATATTTGTGTGAAACATTTATCTATATGTTATTTTACGTTACGCTAAATTGCAATGGATTTTTATACCAAATGAAAATGATACGCCATTCAATTATGCACAAAACGCTGTTTAAAATGTCTTACTACACGAATCTCCGAAGACTATTTTCCTTTGACGGTTTTTGTACGCTACGCAGTAATATAAACAGAATTTAAAATATCGAGTAGTATTTTTCCGTAAAAAGTTGACAGTTGAAAAATGGTTTGATCGTAGAAGCAGTAAACGCTTTGTGTCGTAAAACAGTAGATAAACTGTAAACAAATTCGGCAGTAGCAAGTGTCTGAAAACTGAAAGGTATTATGATCGCGTTGTATAGGACAGCGGTGGCCAACCCGTCGATCGATCGTGACAAGTCAGAGTAAAAAAATTAGGTTGCAAAAAGACAAAGATTTTTTTAGCTATCTAGTCATAATTGTAGTGAAAGTCATAGTGCAACCGAGATCTGAGAATCAGCACAAGATAGAGAGCAATAAAAGCTTATGCATTACCAGTGTAGCTCTATGGAGTGGAGGGTTGGACTCTTAAAGTTTCAACGATGAACAAAATTGAGGCCTTCGAACTTTGGTTTTGCAGAAGAATGCTTCGAATCTCATGAACTGATCGCGTCTCGAATGAAGCTGTTTAAATCATATTTTTTAAATATATATTTAATTTGTTTATTTTTCAAAAATACACTTTAGAAAAATACATCTTAAAATTAAGCTACTCGTATAACGTGAATTGAAAAAAATGCCCACAAAGACTACAGCGTCTGAGCGTGGGCCATTCCTTGTTTAATTATTAAAAAGTTTATGGCACATATATATGGTATGATATGACCATGAAAAGAAAGAAAAGAAAAATAAAAGAAAAACCAAATAAACATATGCTGATATAACGAATTTATGATTTATTTGCAGTATGCATTTATGATTATTTTTATTTTTTTAAAGAATGTGTATATCTGCTCCTGAACCAGGGGAGAAGTTACTGACCACTGTCAAAAGAAGAAAAGCTTCAAACTTTGGTCACATATTCCGCATTAAGAAGTATGCCCTTGAACTTATTATGGAAGGAAAGAAAGAGGGCAGGGGGGGTATGGGACGGAAAAGAGCATCATGGCTTAGAAGCCTCAGACAGAGGTTCGGCGTGCCGGATGCAGCAGCGCTGATTAGGCTGGCCCAGGATCGTAATGAATTAAGAATGATGGTCGCCAACCAGCGGCAGAAGGGGCAAAAAAGAAGAAGAAGAAGTCATAATTGCATGCGTAACACAATTGTTTTTTAATTAAATGTATGATAAAGCAGAAATATACAGTATTGAGAGTGAAATACAACCACAACCTTAGACGAGAATTCTCGATTCCATGAGGTTCAAGGTTCGAATCCTGACAGGGACGACGTGAAATATTTTTTATACGCTTCAACACTTTATAGTTTCTGGACTGGATCCTGAAGATCCTGACTGATTACTGATCACATTAATTTCACGTAACATATGATCGATATGTGTTGCATTTGGTGCTACAATGCAGTGCTCTGTGCGCCATTGAGCGCGAGTAGAGGTATGATTGGTAGATCGCATGGACACTGGACAGTAACATGTAGACCTCGGTTGTCTAGTTGGCCACCCCTGACACAAAGTCTCTCCATAAACATCGTATAGCCGCAGGAAAATATTCATGATACAGCAAAATTTACCACTCTTGAAAATAACCAAAAATGTTCGCAGAACATTCTTCAATGTCACACAGAAAATGAAAATTCGTCGAAAAATAAAATAACACTTATACAGTAACGTTGGAAGCGACCAGGATGAAACATGTTCACACTTTACCTACATACAACCCTCGTCTGCGTAAGGGGTATTTCGAGAAAATGTTTATTACAAGTCCATATAATATATTTTATTTTGATACCCAATTTTGCGACCGATATGTGTGTATTTTTTAATATTTATTTTTTCCTTATTCGGATAACCAACAGCTACATTTATCATGTATAAAAAACGAAACAAATAAGCCAATTACAGGTTTCATATGTAGCATCACACTAAGTTAAAATATATAGGTATGTATTCGCAAAAATAAAATAAACAGTAAACTAAATTTAAAAGAGAGGGGAAAAAAACGCTACAAATTATTTCGAAAGCAAACGCTGCACTTCATTATGTTTAATGATTTTGTTATTACATTTAAATTATTGAAAGTTCGCCATAAATACGACTTTTCACTATAATTATATGGAACAAGAGGAGTATCTTTTTCATTTTGATTCTCCGATAAAACGACGCGTTGTCTTCGATATAAAATTTCTGAATAAAATATTTAACTATAAAGTAGATACTAACCTCCTAAATAAAATACAAATAAATGTGGGATTGAGATCACTCAGACGTCGGGAAATATTAAAACTGCCTTTGTTTTCAAGTAATGCTACATACCACACACCTATGGCCAGCATGTGTCAGGAATATAATACATACTGCCGAAATAATAAAATTGTCATTTTTCATGTTCATTTTGCGAATAATCTCTTAGGAATAAATCTTATTTAATAAGTACACGCGTAAAACTTATTTTTTATTGCATTGTATCCGGTATATATAAATCTATTTAGTGTAATTCAATAATTGAAGATATATGCATGTAAAATTGTGTCGACGAATGCTTTCAAATTGTATGTTTTCTAGTATGTATCTTTGTTGAATTACCTAATAAAATAAAGAAGAAGGTTATTCCTACGAACTTTTGAAGGAACATTAATAAAGTTTGAATAGTAACTCAGGACAGTCAATTGAACCAGAGGTAATTTTCAATAGATAAATTATATCAGCTATTTCGCGACGTTTTAGCAGAGGTGATTTTTTTTATACATATTTTAATATATTGATCGGATAGTCAAGTTTCAACCGGATACACGAGTACGTGACAAATTTCTTTTGTATATTTTCAATGCGTGATATCTGCACATTGTACATAGGATTCCATATTTGCGATGCATATTCCAAGTTGCTTCGCACAAATGTACAGCTAAGGGTTTTGAGTGTCTTTGCTATGATGAACGACATAGAGCTACGCATCACAAAGCCTAGCGCACGCGTATTACAATACTTTGTCGATAAGAGTAGTGTTTTTTAACCTACTCTTACCAATAAAAGGGAGACTCCCGTGTTTTGTCCTCTGGTACAGCTAGTTGCATGAAAGTATTTTACAACACGGCCCTGCGGAGAAACTGTAGATCAAATGAGTATTTTGAGTTTGTTCAAATACTTGTGTACATCAACTAAATTTACTCCTTTAAGTAGTTTTTCAAGATTGATTGATATTGATGGATTGGGAAGTATGAAAATCCCGGAATTTAAAAGGCTAATTAGCTGTCATTAGCTGATAGCATAATTATAATTTTATAACTTAATTCTTCGAAACTTAATAGTGATTTTTCTAGTCTTACACTACTCGTATTTAAACACTTAGTATAAGTAAAACAATTCAGAGAAAATAAAAAAGATAAAATGAATATTAATTTATCGTAATATTCAATTAATTTGTCAAAGCAACGATGTAAGGAAGTCGCTACTCGCATTAATCAGAGGCCTGGAAATTGTTCCCATTTTCCAATAAAGTGATTTACAACCAATTTATAAATCTTACGTACGTAAATAAATCATCAACATTTTAAATAGTACGTATTTAAAACAAAAAGTATACTGTCCGCTTACAGTAGGCTGTTTTTAGCAAGTTATTCTACCGTGCATTCATCATCGTTCCCTATCCGCATGTAATGGTGCATCGGGCACTGTGGACACCAATCGCAGGGTATCTTGTTTTTTTTTTTTTAACATGAAGGTAAGATGATCAGTGTTACACTACGGGTGCCTATCCCGGGACTATGCAATATTCTAGTCGAAAAACACATGTTTAAATAAATATTTCATATCAACAATGTCGGGAATCGAGAAAGATATCTCTTACATGGTAGGCAAACGAGCTGACAATTATACTACGAGGCGGACAAGAGTTGTATTTTTTTCTAAAATAAAAATCCCAAACTGTTTTTTAAAAATTAATGAACTCTGATAGTGAACAATGTTTTGAATACGTCCAAATGTTTAGATAAGTTATTTATATCTAAGTTTGTTGCAACAGAGAGGGAAACCATTTTTCAGAAGGGTATATGGAAGTCTAGGCATTTACGTTTTCTCTTATCTGTTGCAACAAATTAAGAACTCTGATAAATTTGCTTTCACGAACTGCGTACTTTAATAACAATTATTATTTATTTATTTATTTATCAATCTAAAACGAAGCTTCGCGCACTAAAATACGTGGAAACAAATATACGTGTCGCGTGAATTTTATAACGCAATTCTTAACTTTAAAAACAAAGTAATTTGGGTTCTGATTTCGTGAATTTTTGGTCTGTGATTCGCCCCTTTTTAGGAAGTGTCGTAAGTGCACAATTGAGTAATAAAACAAAAGTTGTTATTACGGCAAAGGCTTTCTTCGCTTACATAAACAAAGTAACCTGGCTATTAGTTTTGGGGAGCTTAAATCGAAACATGCGACGCTTTTCTAAGAAACCGCCTATCTTAGTTATAATTTTGTCTTGGTTTTTAACGAGTCGTTGACTTGTATATTTTTATTTATTTTACAAAAATATCACCCCTAGAATCAAAAATATATCTATATCGAATATACAGTCCTATTTTTTTTTTAACTTTGGATAGAAAAAAACGAGTTGCTTATGCTGTTAAGAGAAAACGCGATCTGAATTTTTTTCATACAAACATATTCCCGTATTTTCCCCCTGGATTATGGCACCAGAGAATTTTTTTTACACACTATTGGCGTGCCGCATATAAATATATTTGTTTTTTGATGAATTTTTTATAATGGTAACTAGGACCATCCAAAAACCCTTAAAAGCGCACAGTTTTACCTGCAGTCTTCGGTCGCACGGTTTTCATTTATGATTATTGCGAATTTCACTGCGATACTTTTTCTTTTAAAAAAAATCAGAATCTGTTTAGTTTTGGGGTGCGGAAAACAAGACTAGTAAGGCAAAATCAGTCCGACGCGACGTGCAGCTGTTTTTTTCGCACAGTATCAGAGAGGCATTTGCGAGAGAGTGAAAGAAAAACAATGTGAAGTTTTAATTTTTTTTATTTAAATTGATTTATGGACGAAGTCTATTTTAAACATATATTATAACAAAACATAAAACTAAAACCACAACAATAAACAAAAAAACAGACAAATAACAAATAAGTATATTGAAGAAACATTATGGGATCTAGGTTGATTATGATATAAAGAATTTATTGAGTATTATTAATATTTTTTTAGTTTATTAGTTAATAAAATTGTTTCATTAAAAATCAAAATAATTCGGATCCTGATTTTCGTTAACAAATTTGATCATTCTGGATAGAGGTGCTTGGAATTTATAGTAATTAGTCTCATGATGACCGAGGAACAGAATTTCATTATTTCTGAATCTACGTATTTGTTGTAGAATAGTTGGTACATCATATAAACCATCGAGTATTTTAAAGATGCAAATTAAATATGCATTAAATCAAAGTTTTGAAAGACTCGATAGATTTAGAAAAAGTTCCATGTCAGTATAGGTATAGTCGTCTTTTGTGATTCCTAGTTTGCAAGCGAATTTTCTTATAAATTTAAGGTGAACTGAGTCGACACGATTTATAAGAGCAGCATATGAAAGAGGCCATAAACAAGAGCGTATTCAGGAATTAAAATACGAATCCACTAAGTCAGCCACCGCGTTTTTTCTCATGCGCGCACGCCGAATATTCCGACTTTTGACACGTCCATCTTCAAGTATTTGTTGAATTTAGTCATGTCATGTCTTTCTCGGTCTTCCTCGATTTCTGCATCCATCAACATTCGCACCGTAAATCCCTTTAGCCGTTCTTTCGCTGTCCATTCGCTCTACATGTTCAAACCAGCGCAGCACTCCTTTCTTAATTTTGTCGATAATGCTTGCCTCGGGGCCTTACATAATGCACGTATCTCGACATACATAGTTGAAAATATACAAATATGAAAAGCATAGATGCACTTATTCAAAGGCTTTAACCGAGAATATTATAGTTTTAACATAATCCAAAACGAACGATTTTATTGATACGTTTTCTGTTTAGTAAACAAACTAGGTATTAATTATTTATTTAAACATAAGACGAATTAAGTTGTTGAAATTATATTCTTTAGTCATGCGAACGTAATATATTATCTTCCGTCTGGCGGATCGATTAAGATCCAATATACGTATAATTAATTAATAACTGCTAGTCTCATTGGTGACAGAATAGTACTATGGTGTTTAAAACTAAATTTTAATTAAAACATCCATTTGAAATACCTTAATGAAAAATTCAATCTAAATTATGGAAAAAGCTAAAACAATTACTCCACATAAACCCAAAATCGATATTAATCGTGATAGTATGTAAGTATTTTTTTCATTATAAAATTGCCCGATTAATGAAATAATTTGCTTGAAAATAAAATTCAAGGCCATTTTTTTTTATTTCTCTATTATCCAAGTATGGTATTATGGAAATAAAAACAACGTTTATGTATCATATTTTTTTTTAATGCTTATGAACAGACAAAGTCCAACAATATTACTTCTCGGCGGCCTCCGTGGTGTAATGACTAAGGCGTTCGACTCACACACGGAAGGTTCCTGGTTCGATTCCTGGTGAGAGAACAAAAATTGAAATGTGATTTTTCTTAAGCCTTGGTGTTCTGTGCTGTAATTCTTTACAGTACTTGGGTCTTTTATGTATATATATATATGTATATAATGTTAATATTCTAAAATATATATAAGCTTTTATATTATGTCAATAAACAAACTAAATATATTTAAACATAAGCTTCCACTTTAAATGGGTCAATTTTTTTCAATCGTCTGGGAGGGAAAAATGCGCTTTTGTTCTCTTCACTGCAAAATATATTTTACTCAAATATGTAAAGGGGGTTTATTTTTTTTCTTCTTATTTTTTAAAAATATTTTAGTTTTGTTTTATTTTTGCTTTAAGTTAAAACATTCAATTTTGGGTGATTCCACTTTTGGGTGACTTTACTTATCATTTGATAGATATCATGCTATTGCATCTACTGACAAAATTAGTAAATTTTAAAAATAATATTTTAAGCCAATCGACCGGGTCAAGAAAGCCCCAATAGATTAGCATTAATGATATATAATACAAGTTTTGCTTTAACGTAGGTAATTTAAATCCAATTAAATATTATATAAAACTAAATAACTTTCGTAGAGCACCCTACAAAACTACCTACCTGCTCGTTCTACAAAAATGGCGCTATGAAGTTATAGATAAACACATTTCTAAAGAAAAATAAGCATGTTCATTAGTAACTGATGAAAGGCTTATGAATTGCAAAAAAGAAAATTTCCCCCATCCCTTTCGCTCCGTTTTTTTACCCTTCACTCTACAAGAGAAATAAAAGTGCAAGTGATAAAACGGTCCATAGAGTGGAGCCAGACAGCAGACAGTCAAACACAGACACCTCCTCTAGAGGTCCTTGTACGGCGCGGGCTGCGGAAGTTGTAGACTGTAGGCAGCGTAGTGTAGGGGAAGGAGTACGTGGCACGTAGCACTAGGGAGAAGGAACAAAGGATATTGGGCAGGGGTGCATAAGGCTTACAGGGCTGAATATTTCCAAAAAACAACAGAATTTAAAATACCAAATATTATTCATTTTCAAAGCTGGTCCTGGGATGGTATTTTAAACGCGTATTTACGTACTAAATACACGCTAACAGAGCGATCCCTTCGCGCGCAATTACGTTCAGAATACCAGCCCTGATTTTGGAATTATATACATATATCAGCGTCCCTATTATCTATCAGATGATGGTTTTCATAGTAAAAAAAAGCTTTTTTGTATATAAAAAGAAAGATGAGCGTTTGTATAAATTACCCAAATATTTCAATTTCGGTGACCATTTTTAACAAGTTAAAAATAACGGACTATTAGAAAATGGAAATCAAGTTGGGATAGAGTGGGGTTCGAACCTCGGACCTCTGATCCGTGAGTTCGCAACACTAGCCACGGGACCACAACCCGATTCCAATTTAAATTCATCTGAACAGGCCATCAGCCCCAGCAGCGAACATGAATAGAAATAAAAAAAGGAATCAATTCATTAGTTACGTGAACCTTGAAGAAGAAGCTTGTTTGCTTTGAAACCGGTCGGTGAAAAATAAAAATTAGTGGTTAAAAACAAAGTTGTCTTATTTATTTTATTATAATGAATAAACACAAAGTTAGTGCTTTAAATATAAATTTTATAAATAAGTGGAAGTTTACCAAGTATTTTAAAATTAATAACTTATATCTAAATATAAGTTATTACATCATTAAAATACATTATTTTACAATGATTCTGCAAACAAATAACCGAAGCAAAAGGCTGATTCATATACGAGTAGATAGACTGATAAACTTTATATAATTTACGATAAAAATAATTTATCGTTAACGCAGTTTATATATCATTGCACTTTGCTTTTTTTTTATAAGGCAGGGGATAAAAAAATTGTGTTTTTTGAAAGTCGTAAAAAACTATTCATAAATATTTATACTAAACCAAATACCAAGAATGCAAGAATAAACGAGTGAGTATTTTCGTGATGAAATAATCTATACCTAAGTAAATAACTGAATCATCAAAAATGTAAATACACTTTGTACAAGAAAATACCCGTGACGCAGACTAGAAGAACATAAAATTCTCACCGAGATAACAACCGCAAAATGATAAATAAAAATATATTAATAGCAACCGATAAACAAACGAAAGTTTATCATAAAGTTCGAAAGATATTCGATAATTCGGACATTCCGTATTTGCTTTCGAATATTACTATTTCTGTACACAAAAACAGTTTCGTTTAACCTTACCGCCCGAATCACGTAAAACTTGTTATTATTAAAATAACAATGAGAGGGGTTTATTTGGGGTAATATATTCAAGGACCAGCCCCTTTATATCGCGGTGGCAATGGCTCGATTCTTTGGTCCCGGGAAAAAACAAAAAGGGAGTACATTATCAGAACGCCAGGACGACTGTGTGTACCCTTTCACGAGCATGTCTGCACCATTTACCATTCAATTTACCGCACACCCGAGAATAGTTCCGTGACATTTCTGCACAGTAATAAATACTAAGGGTCCAATAATTATAAATGGATTTCTGATAATTAAAATAAAAACATAAATTAATTTGTTTTGGATCGTGTTAGAACAACGATTTAGAATAATATATATTTTTTTTAAAATGTGAATAAATGTGTTTCCATTACTGAATAAATGATTATGCATTATTGACAGAATCAAGAAAGGGGTGCTGCGTTGGTTTGGACATGTAGAGCGAATGGACAGCGAAAGAACGGCTAAAAGGATCTACGATGCAAATGTTGATGGATGCAGAAAACGAGGAAGACCGAGAAAGACATGGCACGATCAAGTCCATCAAATACTTGAAGATGGACATGTCAAAAGTAGGAATAATCGGCGTGCGTGCATGAGAAGATGTATGAATGTAGAGGAAGCGAGGTCTGTATGCCAAGATAGAGTATTATGGCGTTCTATCCTCTCTGCCTATCCCTACGGGAAAAAGGCGTGATGGTTTGTTGTTGTTGTTGTTGTTATTTTTTACAATTATATCAAATTGCATTGCAGTATTGGCAAATACGCATTTCATAGATACATATTTTTATTTCTTATTTTTTCGTGATAATAATATATGCTTCCTTGTTTATTAATTTAACTTAAAAATGTCTTTCTTGCTTACCGTAACACTTTATTTATTGTTTGCTTTACATAATTTATTTCATAAGCTTATATCTTTGCATTTTTTGTTTATATGCTTACTGTTTTATCTTGCATACCTTTGTTATTATTGTTTTTTTTTACTTTGTAAAACTTTTTATTATATCCTTTTTTACATTTTTTTTTGTAAATGCCTTTTGGGCGTTAATGAACAAAATAAATAAATAAATGTATGCCGGTTTCGGTTTAATACATCGTCGGGACTTTAAGAACAAATGCTAAATGTCACCTTTGGCACCCGGCGGTAGATAGGGCAATGCATTGGTAAGCCAAATGCAGAGAAGTTTGATTATCTTTTACGTAAAGGTCAGGTGATCAGTTTTACGCTTCAGGTTCCAGTCAAAGAATAATAAAACAATGCATTTGAAAAAAACCTTTAAATCAATAGTTAATGTTCACCACAGGCGCGTGCTGTGAATATTATCAGAAGGGTAGGGATGCTGACAAAAAATCACTTTGAGCAGACATAATAGTACAAATAGATAAATATCTAATTAAAATCAATCACTTTTCTAAAGTGCGCTTGCGTATACATACATAATACGAAAATGATGCTTTATAACATCATTTTCGTATTATGGTACCTCAAACTCGAGATGTTTTTGAATTTTAGCCAAATTTCAATAATATGCTATTTATGCTATATCTTATAAGAGTATTTTTTTCTTCGCATTACGTTGGATGCTATTATCTCCGTGAGTCTTGTAGAACAATATGACAACGCAATGAATCTTAATGCGCGTGCGCGGAAATTCGATCACTAGTAATAGGACTGGACTCAAAATGAAGATTAGTATCCAAATTTCGGCGTGTCTAACGAATACTATCAACTATCAAGGCCAAGGTACCTTGATATTCTGTAACTCGACTGGAAATATGGAATAAGGTAATTTGAGGAATATTTTAAGATTTTCTTTTCATATTTTTTATAATAAACTAGTCAAATAGTCAAGGGATGCGCTGCATCCACAGTATGTATGGGCGGAACGCACCTGGTCCACCATGCCAAGAATCTAATCCAGGAGTTCAAGAATGGTAGGTAAACGCGTCAACTACTAGAAAACGTGAATTTATCTACACCCAATTTCATTATCCAGAACATTTACTCGAGAGCAGCTACCATAGCGAAATGTGGGAGATATGATTTAATATAGTTAAGTAACCTTCACAATCTAATATAGCTAGCCCTAAAATAACAATTATTTCATGTTTTTTAAAAAGATAATAATTTTCTTATATATAAAAAAAACCAAAGCATTTTTAAAGGAAATACATGGAAAGTCGTAGATCTTCACTTTGAAATATGTAATAATTTTTAATGTATTAAACAATGTTTTCAGTATGTCCAAATGTTTGTAGACATGCTGGATTTCCTCCCTAGGGAGTTATTTAGATCAAAATTAGTTGCAACAGACAGGGAAACATATTTGAGAAGGGAATATGGAAGCCTAGGCATGTACAAGGCTTATGACCGGTCATTGGCTGGTTTATGTGGCCACTTTACTCTTAAATCAAGATATTAATTGGAAAAAAGGAGTCTAAAGGTTATGATTTTAGCGGTACGTTCTCGTTTATTTTCCATACAATTAAGAATTTAAATTCTTGAACACGGTAAAAATAATAATATCCGTTATGAGAGTTTAAAAAGGGATATAAATAAATGATATTTCAAACGAAAACACAAGGAAAATTACAAAACTTCGCCAATTTTACTGGGAGGTAAAAAAAAAGCTTTTTGGAGGTAATTTAATTTGAACGAATAATTAATACGTTGCCACAGCGGAATGTTACAGGGCGAAAAAAGTCATTTAGAAAAAGGTTGGCAAATAAATTAATTTTAAAGCAAGCGTAATTATTAAACACGAATTTCGCCACTTTTGGTCGTTATTTATTTAGCTTTCGCAGTTCCGAAATAAGATCAGCATTATAACGCTATTTTAAATAACCGTTCGCAACCCCATTTTGCCCTTTATTTAGTTTGGTGGATCATGGGACCTTTGAGTTTTCTACCCCTGTCTAGACGTTACGACAGTTTGCCCTTTCATACATTAGGTATATAGACAAAGTATTTTACAAATAAGTAACAGACAGGAAGGTCGCAAATATTGCTATACACAAATTAAAAGGTAAGGGACCCTTTAGATAGAAAACGGATTCCATCAAAAATTACATTAACCATGTTTAGTACGACTACCATTAGCCGTAATATTTCATCAGAAGGATTCCTCTTCAATTAAATTATGCTGAATAAAACAATAATTTATCGCTTCATGGCAGTTCACAATAGTTTAACTATTGTCTAAGTATTAGTACACTTACAAATTGATGTGTCAATTTTTATATATTGAGTGAAAAACATTGCTTTTGTGAAAAAAACAATATTTTAATATAAATGATAAATTAAAATACAATTTTTGACATTCAATTCAAAAGAAAGCGGTCAGGTCGTTAGTGAATCGAGTATTCTTAAGGAAGACATTTTTTTCTTTGTTATTAAATTGAACAGACTAGTGATAAAAATTATAAATCTACTGCAAAAAGTTTCTGATTTTTTTTTTTTAATTCTGAAACTTCTTGAAAATAATAAAACTATGAGTAAACTGTGTTTTTAGTACTCGCGAGCTCTCGATTCAAGATTCAGTTGAATAAATAAATAAATAATAAAACGCCGGAAATATGACAGTTACAAGCCAGAATGACAGTGATGCGACATCTCTAGAGAGACCATGAGAACATATACGTTGGATGACTTCCAGATTGCCCTATCTAACTTTTTGTAAACTGTTCGCAAGAGACATTTGAAAGTAGACATGAGATTTTATTTGTCGACGACCAACAACATACGTAATTCAATTTCTAGTTATAAATTGTAATACAACGACAGAGATTTAAGAAATAAAGT
Source organism: Micrasema longulum (assembly GCF_059751315.1). NCBI lineage: Eukaryota > Metazoa > Arthropoda > Insecta > Trichoptera > Brachycentridae > Micrasema > Micrasema longulum. The sequence continues at coordinate 1,002,844 of NW_028278023.1, forward strand.
ATGATATTAGAGTAATCCTCAAAAGCTGTGCTGAAAAATTCCTCTCCAAACGGTAACGTTGTGTTACATCAAGTAATAAAATCATACGATTTAGTGATATTAAAATAGTTTTTTTTCAAAACGGCGCAATTAAAAAATATACTTAAAAGCTTTCTTTTACAAAAAGTTTTATATAATTAACTTTCGACTGGCTAATTCTGCCTTCTTAAATAAGGAACCAGCATTGGTACATTGAGAGCCTTACTCATAAACTGGGCGAAAAGTTACGCCTAAGTATAGTGGTATCATTCGCATGGGAATACCATCCTTATTCTACCACTATAATAAGGATGGTATTCCCATCCTAATTATACCACTATACTTAATTGTAACTTTAAGCCAAGTTTATGAGTAAGGCCCTGATTCTCATATAAAGACTAAATATAAAAGTAAAATTTGTTTAAATGATTTAAAGATAATAACTCGATAAAAGGACTGAGGTGGCAAAATCTTATTTTATTGTTTTTAAAAAGAAATACAAGCATTTTAAAATGTTTTTATCTAAAACATGATAATTTTTTTTTGATTGCGCGATTTCGAAAAAAACCAGCGATTTAAAATTGCTAAATCATATGATTTCCTTTCTTTTTATGAGACTGCAACCTTAAACAAAAGACGAGATATTTTGTAATAGAGGTATTTTAAAACAAAAAATTATCATGTATATACGGTTTATTGATAAATTTTACATAATCGACAAAAACAATCACAAAATTTAGGCCCGTTATACCAAAATAATACTTTATTATTCTTTAAAAAAGAGACATATCGAGTCTTTTATTCTATGTAGACTCATGTGACTTTTTTTTTCTTTTCTTCTTCTTGAGGTGCCTTGTCAGGTCCCTCCGACGTTGGCGATCACTACAGCGAGAGCATCTCGGTCCTGCGCTACTCCGCAGCTAGGACAACTGCTTATTGGATGTATTCGCCATAGTGATTTCTGGGAAAAGATGACCAGGGTGGTTTCCCGTTGCCTTCTCTGGTGGATTTTTCTGTCGGGGTTACCTTCCCCTAGCTGGTTGGTTCTGGTTTGGAGGCGCCAGATCGATTGTGATCCCATTGCCCGGGGTTCGTGACGTGGACGCTAACGAGTAGGACTAGTCAGTAGTGTTGCCGGTGGAATACAACTGGGCGTTCGCAGCATTTTATAAAATCACACCCTCCAGCAAGATGTGACTCACTGTGATCTTACTGACAAATTGAACCTTTTCTTTTATAATGAACAACATTTACATTTGATTGATTATATAAAGAGTGACACTAAACAAATTGTCATTTTTCGGAATGACAAAATAAAGAGAAGATTCCTTAAAAACAATACTACTCATGATAAACTAATCACTTTTTAAAAATAAGTATGTTTGTTTATGCATAAAATATAATAAAAGTGACACTTCAATAAATGGACAAATTCGATATAATTGTCACATTTCTTAAAAAGGCGCAATATGTACAAGGTGCGTTCAGAAAATAACGGGATTTTTTTTAATCTCGCAGGTTTGGAGAGTCCGATAGTCAATTTGTTTTATTATGTTGGTATACATGCCGCTTAGTATGCTAAAATTTTCAGCTGTATTCATTGTTTACTTTGTCTGTGGCAGCCGCTAAGGTAAGGCGATTTTCGTTTGTTAAAAAAAAATAATCGAAGAATTTGTATCAAATTTTGTGTAAAAAAGTAGATAAAGCGTAGCAAAGTGTGTGAAATGTTAACAAAGACCTATAATGAGTCTGCTATGAGTAAAACAAGATTTTACTAATGATATAACCGTTTTTAAGATGGCCGTGAAGACGTTGAAGATGTCGAACAGCCGGGACGCCCCAGCACATCATCAACCGATGAAAACGTGGAAAAAGTTAATGAAACGGTTATGAATGACCGCCAAATCACAATCAGAGAAGTCGCTGATGACGTTGGCATATCGATTGGTTCATGCCAATAATTTTTTTAGAATGTCTTGGGTACGAAACGCGTGGTAGCAAAATTTGTTCCAAAACAGCGGCGAATTGCGAAGTTGCTAAGGTGTCACTAAATGAAGCCAACGACAATGCAGAATTACTGAAACGTATTATAACAGGTGACGAAACATGGGTTTACGGATATGATGTCGAAACTAAGGTCCGATTGTCAAAAATAATTGACAATCAGACTCTCCAAACCCGCGAAATTAAAAAATTCCCATTATTTTCTGAACACAACTCGTACAAAATATCAAAATTATAATACTGTTTTCTTCTAGTGTTTGAGTTACAATATTATTATAGCGAATTAAAAAAAATATTTGTGCACCATATTTACATTTAACTGATTGTATTTTTTATTCTCCTCCGTGTCGGCAACACAACTAACAATATTCGACCAGTGACGGGCAACTTGCACCTGGTGCTTGCTGCCCATCATAATCTGGTGCAGAGTGCAGTTTGCCGGGCACGAGGAGCAATATAGAATAAGAAGTGTTATATTAAAGTGTATTTTTAATATAATTTGGTTGTATCATTGAAAAAAAAGTTATTCGAAACACAGCCAGTGATAACATGTATCAAATTAGTTCTCAAAACACCTGTCAAATAACATCAGAAGAACATATTACAAAGTTAGAGTGTTGGTGTAACAATTCACAATGGACCGGAAACATACCACCATAAAGACGCAGGCGTGCACTACCCCTGTCAGCTTGATTACCAGACAACAATAGGCGCCGATAACAATCGTATGCAAATAGTCCAAATATCAGAGAACCATTCGAGACGACAAATTCTACACGGATTACAGTGTAAACAATTGAAACAAGGCGGAGCAGAGAAAAGGACGACCCGAGCATTTGCATTGCAATTGCGTATTAAAAAATCACGCAAAAATAAAAAAGATTTATTTTTGCTTATTTGCGCAGGACACTAAATCGGCACACAAATTATAAACCAGAGAAATTCGATCATTTGTTAGAGAAGGTAAGATGTCTTACGCTGCACATCTGGGTAATCTATGATATATTTCAATATTTAAGTTTGTCCAAATGTTTGTAGACAAAGACCGGATTTCACCCCCTCGGAAGTCGTTAAGATTAACAAATTGCAACAGGGATGGAGAATACTTTAATGAAGGGGATATGGAAGTCTAGGCATTTACAGGGCTTATGACCTGTAAATGGCTGGTTTAAGTGGCCACTTTAAACACGGTGTAACATTCACCATTTTGCCTATGTTTTAACATCCATATTTCTTCAACCTTCATTAAGGTATTCTCCATCCCTGATGTAATTTGTTAATCTTAATGACTCCCGAGGGAGTAAATCCAGTATTTTGTCTACAAACATTTGGACAAACTCGAATATTGAAATAAAACCAACTGGTCCAAGAAGAAATTAAAATATGTTTTGTTTAATTTAAAAATGCTTTCAGGCGTTGCCTTGTATGTGAAATAATTCTGTCAAATGAATCTCTTCACAACAATAAATGTTTCAGCTCTTTAACTTCACTAAAATCAACAAATGGAAGAATAGAAGAAATATGGATGCTCAAACATAGGCAAAATGGTGAATGTTACACAGTGGGTAAAGTGGTCACTTAAACCAGCCATTGTCAGGTCATAAGCCCTAGACTTCCATATTCCCTTCATAGTGGTATTCTCCATCCCTGTTGTAATTTGTTTTGATATATTTATTTTTGAATAAAATATTCTTGATCCAGGATTCGAATAATCAGTATTTATCGACATAAAAAAAACAAGAACTTTTCATATACTAAAAACACTCATTAGTAGGAACAAAAAGTATACAAATGTCTTGTATGTTCAACTGTTTGATGTACAGAAACAAAGTAAAATATATTCACATGTACAAGAAACATCAAGTATCTAGTATCTACAATGTCTACATAGAAGAAATAGATATAAGTAAAAACAAATAATACTGGCAGAGGTTGAGGATGAAGGGAATAGATGCGATTAGGATAGTGATAGGAAGATAGAGAGATCTGTTTGGCTAAAAAGGGTTTTTAGGCATGAATTGGTTCCATGAAAAATCGCCATAACTGGAAGTGTGAAGGAAAGATTAGACAGGAATTAGCTAAGTGATACGGATAGCAATCTTGTTCATTCAAACAGGAATATGTGCGTGAGCGTATGAGAGGTTTAAATATGCACGCGTGATTCAATTTGAGATTATAGTAGAACTCCGTTTATCCGAATTCCAGTCCTCCAGATTGACAAATATCCGGATCATTTTCAGGAAACAAAAAATATAGGAGATGTTTTAATGCTAAATCAAAAAGGCTCGCTGCTCGTATACGAGTTTCTTCGTCAAAGCAATCAACTTTGCTGGAAATCTTTAGATAAGTTTTTAATGTGATTCGAATTGGCTGTATTATTTCAAATCAATAAAAAAGTGATCTTAAAGTAACCTTTGCATTAATTTAATGGCTAAAACAATAGGTAAATATCACTTTCTTAACATTTTACAGTAATAAAGGTCTATGAAATACTGCCCAGTAAAAAAAATACTTTTCAATTTGTAATTTTGAATTCCTGCAAAAACGGTGGTACACCCCTAATACGTCACGATTCATGTTTATTTTTTCCTGCAGTTGAAATTTGTGTAAAACAATTTCATGAATCTTGACGTCACAACAACCAAGGCCAAACACGTCGCGTTTTTCTACTAGCATATTTTTGATGAATTTCTTTTTAAGATTTATGTATAAAAATATTTCTCTACAATATCCATATTGATTTTGAAAATACAATTAATTATCCTAAATCCATGTAATATATTTTTATTGGTAATCGTAGTATGTGATATTTCCCTATTATTCGGATTATTAATCCGTATAACGTCTGGCACTCATCAATTCGGATAATTTGAGTTTAACTGCATTATATTCGAAATTACGTAGGTAAGATTTTTGTTATTAAGGAATGCCCTTTTTCTTATGTTCCTCTTACTGTTGACTTTTTGTGCCGAGCATACCTACTTAAAATCATCAAACTTATTACCTTGCTAAATTTCATCCGTCCATGCGCTCTCCAATATTTTGATGAAAAAATAAAATGCACACACCATCCAAGTATCTAATAACATTGATTATTTAAATCGATATTTAACAAAATATTATATCGAAATGAAAACGGAATTTGAAACACGTTAATATTCTTACGATAAATTTAGAAAACATGAGTTTTGTTGATAAACATATATTATTACCACGGTGGGACAACCTAAACAAAACGTTCAATTGAAAATATGGTCTGAAATACTTGGATTAGTACACCATATAAAATATTTGGGAATAATAATTGATAAATATTTTAAATAGACAGAACACATAAAATACATAACACAAAAAATTAGAAAACTTTCCCATATCTTCAAAGTCGATACGTAACATATTATCCCTAATTAAACTCAAACAACTATATTTTATTATTTGTAACTCAATTATAACTTATAACATAATAGGATGGGGAGGCACTAGAAATCAATATTGAAACCTCTCGAATCCGCTCAAAAATCAATAATTAAAATAATTTTTAAAAAGCACTTCAGGTACCCCAGCCTCAAGTTATTTGAGGAATTTGAGATCTTAGATATAAGGCAATTATACATTTTTAGAATAATAATGTCTGTGAAAGCAAATTATTCTACCAAATCCCAAAAGGAACGCTCCCACGCTACCAGAAGTCAAACTAGAATATGGGTCATGGGGTCTATCTCTGTATTCGGGTAAAGAAATTTCAGGTTTCTGGGCCCCAAAATATTCAATGTTACCCAAACATTGCAAAACTATGACCCGGATTCAATTTAATACGAGTACATTTGAAAAAAATGGTAACTGGGTTTAGGTCAAGAAAAATCGGAAAATTTACTCAAAATACATTATTTAATTATAAATTAATATTGTATAACTGTATAGTAAATTAACTAGTAGGTTATGTTAACGTTTATTTTTGCATATAAATGTCTGCCTTAAAACAGGTTGTACCTAGCTAGGAAGATTAGATATGATACAGATAAATCTATAACCTAAGTGTATATATAGTAACAAACAAACAAACCATCACGCCGTTTCCCCGTAGGGGTAGGCAGAGGATAAAACTCCATAACACTCTATCTTGGCATACAGACCTCGCTTCCTCTACATTCATACATCTTCTCATGCTGGCACGCCGATTATTCCCACTTTTGACATGTCCATCTTCAAGTATTTGATGGACTTTATCGTGCCATTTCTTTCTCGGTCTTCCTCGTTTTCTGCATCCATCAACATTTGCATCGTGGATCCTTTCAGCCGTTCTTTCGCTGTCCATTCGCTCTGCATGTCCAAACCTACGCAGCACCCCCTTCTTGGTATATATAGTAGATAGAGTAATTGTTATTTTTGTTAATAAAATATTATTATTATTACCGAGTAAAAATGTTTCATGAAAAATAAAATATATACAAACGAAACGTTGTTGGGAAAATGATTCGTTAGACTGCTGATTACTGTTAACGACAATAATTGACCAGAAACCAATTATTTTTGAAAAGCAGTGTCTTTTGTAAATGAAACGATATTTATTGTTAGGGTAGTTTTGTAATATTGTCATTCAGAGTCAAACAGAAAGGTCTCATTGTACTTTTGTATGTGTTTTCGTACAAAAGATACACATGGGAGCGGCGTTAATTACTCGCCAGAGTAATTAGCAATAGTCGTTTGCATTGAAACATACTCTGCATTGTAAATAAATCATATTTGACGAGAGACTGAACTGTCAATATAATCTGCTCTGAACGAAACACATTAAAATGAAACGCAAATTTGGAAACACAAAAAACGATATTCAATGAGTGACCAATTTGATAGCAAATGGCTTCAGTGTTTGAGCAGAAGAAAACACAGTTTATCAAGAGATAGAACTGTGATTTTATTCGTAATGTCTTAATTGATATTAAGAGATGTTAAACAAAAGACATCAGTTGATAAAGGTGTTGTGTGACGAAAACAAAAAGCAGAAATATCCGGGGTTATGAACACCAATACAATTCTAAATTTGTTGCAACAGAGAGGAAAATCATTTTTTGAAAATGCAATATGGATGCCTCAGCGTTTACAAGACTTACGACCTGTCATTGGCTGATTTAAGGGGCCACTTTACACACTGGTAGCATTCATAATTTCGCCTATGTTTAAACATCCATATGTAACCAATTCTTCCATCTGTAAATTTTACTGAAGTTTAAGAGCCAAAACCTCGTGTTGTTGTTGCCCGGTATTATATTTGTGTGTGTCAGCATTTAAAATAAATATTGTATGTTTACTATGCCAGGAATCGAACCCGAGACAGCTAGCATGGTAGGCAGACGCGCTGATTATTAGACTACAAGGCGGACAATTTTATGAATGTTTACTGTTTGTGTGTCAATTTATGTAAGAGGCGAGAGTCCTTGAAGGTAAGTGAAAATAAATAAAAATTGAACTAAACAAATATCTAAAAAAAGTGATAGATAAGTTTTAAAATAAGAAATATGAAAGTCTGGACATTTACACGACTGTGATTGGCTAGTATAATCACTTCATTGATCACGTGTGTAAAAGTTACAATGATAATCAAACTCAGATTTGATTTATATTATTGAAACTTCACTGGTCCATTAGAGTTGAAGCTTACCGTGTAAAATATAAAACTATGTAACTGTACTGTATGTTTCTTGAATAAAAGAAAATTAAAAAATTAAAATTTTTATTTAGTAAACAGATAGAAAAATTGAGTAAAAAATTGGGATTAACTTGAGAGTAATAATTCTCTAGAAAAGCCCTAATGCTCTATTGCAAAGAACAAAAGCGTTCCAAATTTATGGTTTGGTTTAATTTAGATTTTAGTTTAACAACAAACGTGTAATGGATGGTTTCGATTAGCGCTTGCAATTCTTAACACAAGTACCTACGGCCCGTTGTATTACTGTAGTATGTAGCTAACTTCGTGGTCAACAATCATACAATATTTTTTCTCCGTACGGGTGACTGTATTAGGTTTACTGTATTACTTAAGGGATTAACGATAATACAAATAAAAACAACTTGTTGCGTTGATTAACGAAACTTGTTAAGGCGCGATTGAAATCTGAAACCGAAGGAAAAGAACTAGACATTCGATACTTCAATACCTATATAAATACACACAGGTATCCTTTAACTTCACCTGTTCACGCTTTGACGATCACTACCAGTTTTATTGATTGATTTTTTTGCACCACAACAGGCCAGGAGGCCCAATCACACTAATTACAGCGCAGAAAACCCAGGCTTGAGAAAAATCACATTTAATTTTTTGTGTTCTTACCGGGAATAAACCCGGAATCGAGTCAAGCGTCTTAACCACTGCGCTACAGAGCCCGCTGATGATTTGTAAAATTTTATATAACAACATTTTAATAACCATCATCATTATTTTCATATCCCTATTGGTACATAGGGCACAGCAATTGCACTCCAATTTCAGTGTATCTAGATCATTTTCGTAACATGGAAGGTAAAGTGATTAGTTTTGCGCTTCAGCTGCCAGTTCAGAATCATTGAAATATTGCAGTCAGAACCACATTTAAAACAAATATTGCATGTTCACCCTGAAACGAATCGAACTCACAATTTTCAAGAATAGTAGGCGAATGCGCCAACCACTACACAACGAGGTGGAGTTCAGTTTCTTTTTTTATCTGAGAGTAGACATCGATTCAAAAACGCTCGTCCAGGGTCCTTTTTTTCACTCACAACTGAACTATTTATCAGTGAGGACACATTTTAATAATTATAAACATCGTCGGCGGAAATTTTAATTGCATAAAAATTGGTTATTACATTTGGATTTTCACTAGAGACGAAACATATATCCGGTAAGTATCCAATCCGGCCTCATTTTATTATCCGGCCGGATACCGGAAATATGCTCAATATCCGGCCGAATACCGGATAGTAGCTTCCGGCGGATACCTAATATTCATTAAACTGCGAAAATTTTACGAAATCAACACCGATAAATTGATTTATTGATATCGAACGTATTTGGGAAAGAGAAGTAATCCTCATTATTTGAAAAAAACACACACTTTTTTGCATAAAAACAGACATCAGCGTTCAGTATACACGTTAGAAAAATAATTTAACGAGGAAATAAATAAATATTTATCAAAAAAGATTTTTATAATTAAAAATATACTTGCGTGAAAACAGGAGACAATGGGCCAGTAATCCGGCTATCCGGATTAGGTTTTTGGCGAATATCCGGTATCCGGGCAAACAACAATCCGTTTCATTAATAATTTTCGTACCTAGGCAAGTTGTGTATGATCAACTAAAACGGCAAATGACAGATCATAAGCCATGTTCATGCATAGACTTGAATTTTCCCTTTTTAAAAATTATCTATCTTCGCTAAAATATCTATAAAATACAATAATTTAACGAAATATATGTCGGGAAATGATTCGACTGAAAGAGCCGCAGAAGTCTCTCGTGGAACATTAGCACATCTTCCAAAACATGTTGCGGTATGATTTGAATATGGAATGCCGCTGTATGGTACGTGTCCAGCAAAATAGATGCATTTGGATTGTTGGAAGCAAAATCACGTCACGCCGGGCCGAGTGAACGTCCACCCGGCTTTCTCAAGTCGTAGCTAAAAATACCATTAGTGGAGAATTTACATTCATTGCGGTGTTTTACACACCCCGAAAATTGTAGAGAAATACCTTTCTTCGGAAAAATTGGCCATTGAATTTGAGTATTAAGGCTGTGTCTTGTGAATTTTTTGGTGTGGATAAGGAAATGACGATGATACTCTAAATTAATGTACCTAAGTAAATGTCAAACAAAGACAGAATGGTGAAAGTTGTTAGGTGTATCAAGTGATCAAATGTCGGCCTTTGTGGTGTAATGGTTAAGACGCTTGATTCCCATATGGAAGGTTCCAGGTTCAATTCTCGATGAGAACGCAAAACAAAGTTATTTTTCTATGGGCAAGGTGTTCTGTACTGTAATTCATCACTGTTGAGCCACCCGGGGTGAATTTCCGAACGCTCTCGCGAGCGTAGAAAAAGCTTTTAAGTCGCGTATTTACATGCAAAATACGCGAGATAAAAGCGTTTTCTACGGCCGCGAGATCAGTTCAGAATAGCACCGCAGGGATGGCAATTACAATCAGAAGTTAACAAAGTTGTCTTTGATTGTCAATAAAGTAAAATCGTTATTTATGTACGAAAATGTGTATATTTGTATGAAAATTTAAAATGTCTACGTAGGTAACCAGTAATTTTTTAACACGTTTAGAAAAAAACAACATATTCTATTTTTTATAAAGAAAACATAATTTTATTTTGCTGATAAAATTGAAGACAAATGTTAACTTTCTATTTTAAAACAAAAATACATATTTTCGTAAATAAATAACGATTTTAATTTATACCGTCTCGATATGTACCGATGGAGATAGCGTTCGTAATCACGGCCTTGGCTTGTTGTGGTGCTAAAAAAAATAATAAAACTGGCCAAATGATAAGTCAAATGAAGGTTTAGAAAAAAAATGAATAAACATATTCTCCAGTCGTATGTTTGATTTTTTGGGTTTTGAGTTTTGACAGTACAACGCAACGCGTAGAGTGGGGCAGAAGACCATAGAAAAAACGCCGAAATGTGATTTATTCCATAGAAAAAAGATTTTTTAGTGTTGAAACGCGTGTAACCATAGTAGATTTTAACTTGAGTATAAACCGATGTCAAAAAACCCGATTTGCAGTTATTTATATTTTAACTTTTACCTATGGTTATTTTCAACTAAAGTAAAACGTAACTTATACTTCTGATAAAACAACCGTAGCTTATATGAATATGCAACTTTGGTTTGGGAAGAGATTTTTATTTTTATTTATTTTATTTTATTTAGAAAACATACAGTCATACAAAATCAGTATTAAAAACAACAATTTTTTAACATAAAAAGACCAATTAAGTTTTCATAAATTAAAAAGATATAAACATTAAATGTGACAAAAAATAAAAAATAAATAAGAATTTTAAGTGAAAAAAAGATAATTGTTGACATTTGCGTTTTCCATGGAGGTAATAAATTAAAATAAATAAAAATACCGAATGTACACTCCGAGCCATCCACGCACACACATGAACGCACATATAAAACATATACAAACATATACATTACATGCGGCACATATGCATAGCATAAACCACTCAAGATGTACATTCAGCAACTATCCCAAATAATCGACCCCATGAAGAAATTTTCTGTACAAATGCAACGTGCAGTTAAAAATGTCTACATCAATACTGAGTTCGTTATAATTTCTACAGGTGCGTCTAATGAATGAATTCGAGGTATAATTGTTTTTACAAGTTGGTACATAAAAAAGGGAATTTAATCTAGTATAGCGAAGAGGACAACGGAAACCAATATTTTGTAAAAGATACGGCGAATCGACTATGTTATTGAGAATTTTGAAAAGAAAAATTAAATCATATCTAAGGCGCCTTTTTTGTAGTGATTCTATATTAAAATTGATCAAAGATGCGCTGTAATCATTTTCAATGTTACCAAAACGATATTCCAGGCTCCTTATAAATTTCTTTTGAATGTTTTCAATTTGATTAATATATACATTATATTGAGGGGACCATACTAATGAAGCGAATTCGAGTTGACTTCGCACATAAGTATAGTAAAGAAGTTTTAATGTATTTGGTGATGAGAATGGCTTGGAGATTCGTAAGATAAACCCTAGAAGTCTGTACGCCTTATCTACTATTGTATTTATGTGATCTCTAAATAAAAGCTTATCATCCATCAGTACACCCAAATCTCTCGCTTTCATTGAACGATTGACAATTTTCCCAGATAGTTTGTAGTCAAATAGTATACTTTTTTTCTTTCGAGTAAATGACATGACAAGACATTTATCAGAATTCAATAATAACTGATTGTCCTTGCAATAGCAACAGATTCTATCTAAGTCAGCTTGAAGAACTTTGCAATCATTTATTGAAGACACAATTTTAAATACTTTATTGTCATCAGCGTATAGCAAAAAATTTGAGTTTTGAATGCATAAACTTATATCATTGATATAAATAATAAAAAATAAGGGTCCAAGATGCGAACCTTGAGGGACACCTGATGGGATTGAGATGAAAAATTGGTCTTTTAATGATTGCATATGGTACGACATGCTTATTGAACACATTTGGCGTTAAAATGTCAAACATAAATGTTTTTATGCTCAGCTCATTTGTCTTCTAGTCCATCGAAATAAAAATTGGAATAATTAGCGCGCGTGCTTAAGATGTATTAATGTAGAGGAAGCGACTTCTGTATGCAAAAATAGACTTAAGTGAATATCTATCCCCTCTGTCTATAACTGAAACGGCGCGAGGGTTTGTTTGTGTAAATGAGGTAAAATAAAACCATTTTTCCCTTTACAACACACATCACATTTTGATCGGGTTGTGGTCCCGTGGCTAGTGTCTCGGACTCAAGGCTCAAAGGTCCGTGGTTCGAATCCCACTCTACCCGACTTGATCCCATTTTCTAAAAGTAAGTTATTTACAACGGGAGTTTTATATCACCCGTCGATGGGAGGAGTGCTCTTCCGAAACTGTAGCATTTTTCTTGTAAAATAATAAAATTGTGTAACACTAATAACAAAGTTTTATTTTCATAATAATTTATTTACAACTCGTTAAAAATGGCAATCAAAATTCAATATTTGGGTAAATCATAAGCACGGAAATATTTATTTTTCCTTAAAAAACAAAAATCAAGGTACCACCAGATAAGCTCTTAAAATACTGTGGTAAATAATTATTTTGCGCGCGGTGATGTAACATCGTGTTACCACAAGCAAAAGTAAAGGTCAGACATTAAAAAAAACATGGAGACATACTGTTAAATAATTCCTTTTCCATAGTTTATAAAAAAATATATATTATTTTGGATTGTTGTGGCAAAATAAATTTTAAGTCATATATACACCGGTCCTCTTACGTGCGTGCGTGCATCCCCCATCACTGTCAATAACCGACTGAATCTCTTCTTACAAACACCGGCCACATAAAAGCGTCTCTTTTTTTATTATGAGCTCTATCTTCGTGCTCCTCTCATATACATATTTATTGCTGTATTAGCGTCACATTCATTCTTCGCGTAGCAAGGATAAATATTTTTAAAAATTGAAATCCAGCAGAGATATACAAATTTTACTTTCCAAATCGGTGTGAAAATGTTTATTCGAATATTGCAAAAAATAAAACTTCATTATTTAAAAAAATAAGACAGATATATCAAGTTTTGTATCGTATGTAGACTAGTGTGATATTACAGCCACACTAGAGTTAGTAATACGAAACATCCAGATATATTGTAACATTTCCGTTCGAAAAATCCTGAAATGTAATTCCCAAGACTGAAGGGAATAGAAAACGTGGACAGAGTACTAGCATTGATCACAAAAACTTTCTGTTCTAGAGATAGGCGAGAAAGAAAATTGATATAACGCATACACACGTAACGAGTGTTAGACGGCCGCGGTTGCTTTCGATAGATCCTTGAACATTATTTCTCGTACATCCTTCCGCAGTATTCGACGGTTTGTGGCGTTGTAAATTAAATCAAGCGTGATGTAGAGAATAAACAAAACGCTCAAGATTTTCGCGAAATTCAAATCAACGTCAAACGCTTTTCACAAATTAATCAATCATAATTTTATTTAAAAATAAACAGACGAATTTATTTTAATGTGAAACGGATAAAAAATAAATCTTTATATATTTAATTATTCTGTACGTGTGATGTCACTGAATCGGCTTAACCGATTTACGTGCGGTTTTAAGCAAATCTGTGAAAAAAAAAGTTAGAAGCATAATTCTTTTTTTCATCACCTACCAGGGTTGCATTCGACAGAATACATATACAAAAAAATGGAAGGATGTTGTTTTTTGTATTTAAAAAAGTTTGTTTTTTATTTGTTACAAACAGCATTCGCTATTTATGGATCCCGATCAGATTATTTCCTTAAATTTCTTATAATTTTTTCCCATTTATTTATTTTAACTGGATTTTTGGTAATTCTAAAATGATATTAACTGACATTCAATACATTTTTGAGAGTCGCATTCATGAATAAAGTACACCCCTGTTGGTGAGAAGAGCAAAGTTTGACATTTACAAAAAGAATTCTATATTTGAATATTAATTATTTTAGGTTTTATAATTCAAACATAAACAAGTACCTAGGTATCTACTTAATTCAATATTTGAATATTGATAATTTTTAGTTTTGGTATTCAATGATAAACTAGTACCTAGGCAAGCCAACGTTCAGGCAGGACAACGTCTGTCGGGTCCGCTAGTTAAATATATAATTTTGCGAGAGGTAAACTGTAGTTTCAGTAAATAGCAGGTTTAAAAAAGAACTGAGAGTGCGGCTAGGAATAGCAGGCGCCACATTCAACAGTAAGAAGGCTGTCTGGAGACCGGATATTTACTTAGTGAAAACCAAATGCCGCCTGCATAACACCTATTCTCCTCTACGGATGCGAATCGAGGCACCTCACTACGGCTCAAAATAGCAAAATTCTAAATTTTAGAATGGGTGTCTCGGAAGAATTTTGGGTGTGCGATGGTTTGAATTTGTACGGAATGAAGTAATAATAGAACAGACGCAGCAAACCCCGGTGACAACTGTCATCAAGCGGGGGCGATACGTTTGGCTTAGCCATGAGCTGCGGATGCCTCCTGAGAGCCTTAAACACGCTTCCCTACTTTAAAAGGCATCAGGTTCTCGACGTCCTGGACGTCCACTGCTGACTGTTCGTCGGCAGTTTGTGTCAGAACTACGGGACGCAAACCTGATTTGGGAGGAAGCACAGGAGCTGGCAGCCGACAAGCTTGGAGGATCTTCGTGTACACCATATGCTCGCACGTAACGTATATTTGTAAACAATAACTTTTTTTTATGTGTTTTTAACGCTGTAATATTTTCTTCATAGTTTTTAGATTATTTAATGCTCAAAATGAAATAAACAAATTTACTGAAAAGCTTTATGGTACAACATCAAAATTTGATTTTATGTTTTATGTTAGATGGGAAAACAACAGTAAATCTAAAGGATTTTTCTCCGCTATAGAAAAAAACACTATTTTGTAATTAGTAAAAAATAAGTGTTATTTATTAATCATACAAATATTTTTTGTAACGATAATACAGGTTGATGTACTTTAAATAGGATGTGGTTCCGTGGCTAGTGTTGCGGACTCACGGATCAAAGCTCCGCGGTTCGAAGTCCACTTTACTCCAAGATGATTTCCATTTTCTAATACTGAGTTATTTACAATTCATTGAAAGTGGGCACGTAAATTGAAATATTTGGGTAAATTATAAGAACGCTAGTATTTTTTTTTACTAAAAAAAAAATGTTAAAAGGGTGCCTATACATCAAAAACAGGTTTTGATTTTCATGAGTTAATTGTCATACGCATTTTTTCAAACCAATAGAAAAGTTTTTTTCAAGAAATAAAAAATTATATTTTATGACGTGTAGTAAAATATATTAATGTATTTTTAATTATTTTTTTTTCTGTTAAAACAAATTATTTTTCAACAATGTTTGAGTATGTCCAAATGCTTGCAGACTGGCTGGATTTCCTCCCTAGGGAGTTATTAATATTTACATGTATTTCAACTAAATTTGAATATGAATAACTTCCTAGGGAGGAAATTCAGCCAGTCTGCAAGCATTTGGACATACCCAAACATTGTTGAATTAACTACCTGGTAAAAGAAAAGTATAAAAATTGGAAAATTGTTTTCAAGCGTTGCCTAGTAGGTGATTTGGTTCAGCCGGATGAATCTCACCCACGTGATAAAGGTTTCAGCTCTTTTACTTTCAAAATTGTTGTTGAAATAAATTCAAATTATTTTTTTCAATTTAGTTGAACATTTGTACAATGGATTTACTTCTTACCTCAAATGTGGTGTAGAGTTACAATAAAAATTATCTCGTGTTATCAAATAAATTAGGAATTACTGCTGTAACTGCCTCGTGATAGATGACGAAAAATATGGTTTCAACATACGTAGTAATAACTCAATTTCATCATATTTGGAGATAGGTCTAGTAGTTTACCTCTCGCATACAGATATAGAATTTAATTGGGTTTTAAAGAGCACACTAAAAAGAAGAGACATTTAAAAAAAGTTTTCTTTGACTCTTAAAAGACTGTGGTAAATAATCCGTTTGCGCGCGGTGATGTAACATCGTGTTACCACTAGCAAAAGACGGAATATTTTGAAGTACAGACATTTGAAAAAAAAAACATGGAGTCATATTGTTTAATAATTATTTTTTCATAATTTATGCGAATAAACATAAAATGTTGCCCTGTTATAGCAAAATAAATTAAAAATCACAAATACGCCGCCCATGTTACGCGCGAGCATCCCTCATCACTGTCATCAACCGATTGAAGACTGAATCTGTTTTAGACAACACCCGCCGCAGAACAGCGTCTCTGTCTTCCTTGTTATGACTTCTATCTTCGCGCTCTTTCTTGTATAAGGTATCTGTATATATGTGTTGCTGAATTAGTGGACATTCATTCTTCTCGTAGCAAGGATAAATATTTTTTGTATGAACATTCGGCATAGTTATAGAAATTTTGCTTTCTTTTTTGAAAATGTCCATTTGAAGATTCCAAAAAATACGAATTTATCATAAAAAAATAAGAGAGATATATCAAGTCTAGTGTCCTATGTCGACTAGTGTGACATCACAGCTACACAAGAGTTAAAACTGTACAAAAATATGGCTATTTTTATAAATTTAGTAAAAAATCAAATTCATTAGTATTTATAAAATAAATTATTTGAATCAAACCTAAAACTAGGCTAGCTCCTTTCCAAGACCTATACATGAAGTGTCTTATTGTACGGCTGCGAGAAATTGTACAGATCCAAAGGGGACTAAAAGAGACTAGAGGCTTTCGAGATGTGGTCCTAGAGAATAATTTTAGAAATATTATGTGAGGAACCGCATCATGAATGACGATGATCTTAGTAGAATGGAGGAAGCTACATGCTTAAGACCATCTCCGAAGACGTGCTAGATGGATTGGACACATAGTGCGTCACGAGGGTATCCCCACATGAGATAATAGGGGGAGAAACTACAGGGGGAGCCCTCATCTATGGGAGAATGTGACCTGCAGGTCATAATATGAAAAGCTAAAAATTGGCGCACAGGACAGACCGGAGTAGCCGAGCAGATGCAGAGCTTTGCTGCAAAACAGCCCCTTTTAGAGGATTGAAACCGGCGAACATTGCTTATCGCGGAATACGTATTATAAGCTTCCGTACACATTTTTTTGTTTTTTAAAAATGTATGTTCATGTGGTAATTTAAATTTAGATAAAATTGATTTTAGAATTTCAGATGAAAAGTTATTTCATTAAATTAATATTGTTTTCGATATAATTAACAATCTAAAAATAATAAGCAGGTAATTTTGGGTTGGCTATTTTTTCATTGTTGGGTGATTATACGTTTCAGAAATATAGTACCTACCCTTATTTAAAGTGACATGGGTAAACCAATACAATACATACATATCGGTGTATGTAAGATTTAACGACTGGTAAGTCAAGAGTTAAACGTTATTCGCGCACAGCACGTTATAGACATATATTACATTATATTATTCTAGTCTCGTGACAGACATTAACGTGGCGGGTCAGTTGTCTCCGGCATCTCATTTCTCATTACGATGAGGAAAGGCCGGAAATTAAAGTAGAAAAGTCGTACGAGATATCCGATGGAGGTTATCCAGGTACCTAATCGAATATCCATCGCTCACAAATCGCATTTGATCTAAGCTAGAACGAACGGCTATAAACTTTATTTATTTTATTCATTTTTAAATTTTACAAAACATAAAAAATAATGGGTCCTCACGGGGATAACACGTGCAGAGAAAGAGGTACTACTTAATAGAAAACAGTTTATACAGATTTAAATACGCGGTAAAGAGCGAGATCTATGGTCACCAGGTTGCCAAACAGAAATGGAGCTGGGTTGGTCATATAGCCAGAACCTAGATAGACTCAATAAGTCCTGAAATGGAGACCCAGAACAGACAGAAGAAGTGTCGGCAGGCCTCAGGCAAGGCGGTCTGATGATGTAAGACGGGTTGCAGGTTGGATGCTGTTCGCTTAGGATAGGGAGACGTTGAGGCCTACGTGGGATGCCATTGTTCACCATTGTTCACCATTGGACATGATAGGATTGATGATGATATATGGACAGAAAATTTACATCAAAACAATATAACCCACTGTTTAAAAATATTATAAATTATCTTTAATTTTTCTTTGTGATTTAATGTAACTCTCTAATGACTTAATTTATAAAACATAAAAAAATAAACTAATTTATTATAATGGAGAAGATATTTCATAATTAGTTTAGCCAAATTCTTTTATTGAGTTATTTACACGTTGAAAATGGCATATTTAAATATGCCATTTTCAACGTGTAAATATATATTATATATTAATACATATATTAATACATACATATATTAATACACCAAAATTTAAATATTTGGGTTAATTATAAGAACGCTAATATTATTTTTTTCTATAAAAATAATTATTTTTTTAAATGACACAAAACATCTTACACTATCCATTTTCTCGTTATTTATTGTATTGATGGACAGTGGAAGTAGGTTATAGATTTCTCCGAGTCTCTTTGTCCGAAAGCGATATATGTTTGTATTCGTTTGAGTTGCCTTTGTGACGAGGATCTTGTGATCATAGTTAGACGTGTTGAGTAAGAGTATTTTGTATAAGCAAATCAATTTAACTTAAAAATAATAAAATACGAAAATTCAATTATGGGCAGAATAGTAAATGTTAAACTTTCTCCAAGGCTAAGGTGATGATTATATGAAGGAGTCAACGCCCAAAAGGTCAACGCCCGCGAAATTCGCAGTCGCTTTGTAAGATGCATATACATATATTGACCTTTTCCGTTATGTGCACTGATTTAACGGTCACATAAAAGATTTTAAAAAAATTGGAGCCGTAAATTTAGTGTCCCCATATTACGTATTGATTTCTAAATCTGGTGGATTTCACAGGAGATAATAACAAAACGTTCAATACCCTAAAAATTAGTCAGGATTTAATAATCCCTTTAATTTAACACTGCGGCAGTCAAAGTTAAATAATTTAATGATAATTTCGTTTACCGATTTCAAAGAACAAAAAAGGGCTATTAGGTGAAACCTCAGAGTAATAATACGTAACCTAGAGAGAAGCCCTATCGCTATGTTTCATAGAACGCAAGCGATGTTCGTTTGTTGGTAAGCAACCCATTGGTGGCCATTTTGTTTTATTTGACAGCATAAACATAACGGTTTGATCGGATGCTTTTGTAGCTGTGCTTGGCTTTGTTTGAAAATAACTTGGATATTTACGTTATAATAAATAAAAATCGACTATGGTGAATAGCAGTATGTTTGGCTGCAGCAGTAGGAGCGTTAAAGGTGTTAAATGAGTCAGTTTTCCCAGGTAATTGATTCCGAATATTTTCCCATGATTTACATTGATTTTTTGGCATTTATGGTCCCGACACGTGTATTATGTTGCTAAAAACTTTCCTTATATCAACATATTTACTTCAAATACTATTTTTACTTAATTTGGGGGATAAATTTGTGAATTAAAGTACGTTTACTGTTGATAATGACAGTTGACTATGGGCAATGTGTCGAGGCCGCACTAAGCATCCATATAAAGTTTGAGTTTTTATCGAGTATAGGTCGATTAAAATTTTACTCGAAAATAGCAACGTTAACCTTGAAATCGCATCTAAAATGGCGTGTCCAAATTTCAGGCCGCTACGACTAGCCATTTCGGAGATGTGACGGACAAACAAACAAACCCAACACAAGACTTTTGTTCAATGGAGTTGCGATTTATGTAAAATTAAAAAATAAATAAATAAATAAACACACACATGTATCTTTAGTTTTATAAAATAAATATAGGCGAATTATAGAAAAATAGATTAGAATAACCCTGCAGTGATAAATATACAGGTACATATTTAAAAGTAATTACAATGAAAATCAATATCCATTTGGCAATTCTCGACCTGATTACGGCCCATTGTTTTGCTGCGAACTGTAACTAACTTAATAGTCAATAGTCATAAAATGGCTTTCCTACGTTTGGGCTCCTCTCTAGGTTACGCATTATTACTCTTAGGGTGAAATGCTGAATTAAGACGTTGAACATTGTAAATTGCTTTAAAGTAACTCGGAGAACACTAAGGAATAATACAATACGAAGTTAATACGAAAATGTTGTCATCACATTGTTTTAATCCAACTCAGATGAGAAAAAAAAAACTATTGTGTGGTGGCGCGCACACGCCAAGGTATTTTCCATTTGTCTTATCTGTTTTCGGTAAAGGCAAATGGCGACCTAAATGTAATCTAGGGCAGAGAAATAAGGGCGCAAGTGTGAAAAAAATAAATCCACAATTAAATAAGGAAAATATAAAAGTTCCATATTTTTTTTTATTTTTATTTAAATCTTAAAATAGGGCACACATATCATACATATTGTTATGTGTGTTCTAATAATAACATTGCAAATATATTTAATTTATAAATTGTTTATCACATATGTCTTGACCATTATTTTAAATTTTGATATGTTTTTTTCTTCATAAATATTTTTTTTCCATTTCGTAATACTTTTTAATTGCTTTAAATAAAATTGAATTTTGTGACTTTGCCTTTTTTCTAAATGGAAGTCTAATTTTGTTCTTTTCTCTAGTATTGTGATTGTGTTCATGCTGGTTCCGATCAATTTTTTTCCAAAATTCTGAATGATTCTTTCAAAGTTAACCGTCATTTCTCTCAGCAACGCTGGGGTAAATACAAAAAAACATTATTATTATTATATTAAAAAACAAATACTTAACTTCATAAATATTAAAATCATACCCAAGCATTTTTATTGCTCTTTAAATTATTATATGGGTAGGTACCCAGTATGGCACTAGGTTCATCATCATCCCATGTCCGCTCCCTAGTTGGAGCATATGGTATCCACAAAGAGTCGAAGAACTCACACGAGAGGTAGTATCATACATGGTCAATATAGTGCAGGCAATTGGTAAAATGAACCAAAGTAGGGAACAAAATGCCAAACACTCCTCTAGTGGAACGAAAGGTCTGTTGACTACTGCCAACAGGCCGACTTCTCCCGAAGAGTTTTAAGTGGTTTCCTCTCCACATGAGCAAATTTTGAGAAGTTCCCGGTAGGCCCACATTAGTATATCCTTCCTGATCCCAACAGTTTAAATAAATTTAAAAAAAAATAATTGCAGAAAAATCCACTTTTGAAATATAAGCCTTGTACGCAAAATATCAAAGCAACTCCCATATAAAAAAATAAAAACCACAAAGAGCCTCCATGCATCTCTATCGGCTGCCAACTCCTTTGCGTGCCACCAAATCAGGTTCTCGTCCCGAAGTTCTGACATATACTGCCGACGTCCAGGACGTCGAGAACCCGATGCCTTAAGTGCATCAGGCTCTCAGGAGGCAACCGCAGTATATGGCCTAGCCAACCGTATCGCCTCCGCTTGACGACAGTTGTCACCGGAGTTTGCTGCATCCGTTCTCTTATTACTTAATTCCTCACAAAGTCAAACTTAGGTACAACTGTATAACATAAATAATATATACATAAACAATTCTTTTTTAAAAATAAATAGTCAACTAATTAGTTAGAATGAAACATTACGAAAAACACTAACTTTATAATTTACAATAAAAAATACATTTAACAATCTTAAATTTTCTTCTTCATGGCTTCGTTGAATGCCACTAATATTATACTATTTGATTATCAGGATTTACTCGTCTGGACGTAATGGTGTAAAGGGCACTCTATTGCACACCGATAGTAGCGTATGTAGACAATTTATTACAAGATCGCACTAAAACCGTTGTTTGTTTTTGCTGAATAGTTTTATATGATTTTTGTTCAGTTTCTTGTACATATGTTTCTTCATATAACTATTGTAATTGGCTAAGGCCGTACAAATAACAAATAAATAAATAATCAGTCTATTTCAGACGCTAGATCCAGGTACTGTGAAATATTGCAGTAAAAAAACAACCTTTGAAATAAATATTTGTCGGGAGTCAAATCCGAGACACAAGGCAGGAAAACGCGCTAACAACTAGAAAATGAGGCAGGTATATTCGATATAGCACAAAAATCTATTCAACAATATTTTAAGTATGTCCAAATATTTGTAGACAAGGCTGGATTTTACTCCCTAAGGAGTTATGAGGATCGAAATTTATTGCAAAAGATAGGGAAAACCAGCAAATGACAGGTCATAAGTTCTGTAAATGCCTAGACTTCCATATTCCCTTCTCAAAAATGTTTTTTCTCTCTGCTGCAATAAATTTCAACAAAAATATATTATTAACGTATCGCTGTTTTTTCTCAAATTTGTTGAATATTTTTCCCATCCCTTATCTATGGCCTAGGGTATAGGTACGTAGGGAAACTCAGCGTCCTTAGCGATAGTCACGTACAAAGGCCGGTCTTATCCAAGTACTTCAATCGTTTTCGTATGGATTAACGAATTAATATCAGATTGAATATCATGTTTCAGCACTAAGGCACCTTCGGGATATTTTTACATAGCTGCTTGGTGCTTTCACTTGTGGTGAATCGTATTTGTAGGTACTAGTATATTAAATTGATTGTAAGACGCACGAAACTGAATTTAAGCTGTAACAGCGCATCTGGGATTTGAAGGCGGAGTTTTTTCAAACCCATAGTATCAACAGGGGATACAAAAAAAGCTCGGAAAAGTAGCAAAGTTACGTCTGCTTAAGTTACTTTTCCGGGGGCGGCAAGGAATAATCTGTAAACATATTACAATCGGAAGTTAACAGAGTTATCTTTGACTGTCTATAAAATAAAATCGATATTTTCACGAAAATGTAAGTATCTTCTTCGGTAACCCGTAATCGAATACGTTTAGAAAAAAAATGTATGCCTCTTCTATTTTTCATACAGAAAACTTAATTTGTAGACAAAATTGAAGATAGATGTTAACTTTCCATTGGAATACGGGCCCAGAGGTATGCTTTTGTAATCATTATCACAATTTCCCTTATCGCACCTAGTGGTGCATAGGGCACTGCACTGGAAAACCAAATGCGCAGTGTTTGATGACAAGGTAAGGTGATCCGTTTTACGCTTCATGTGTCAGTCCAGAAACAATAAAATATTTAACTTCAAACATCCTTTATAATTAATGTTCTACGTCCTCCCTGCAAAGAATCGAGCCCGGGAATGAATGGTAGGCGATCGTGCCAAACACTTCACGACGAGGCGGACTCATCTTTACTCTATTTCCATACTCAGGATTTTTACCCGAGAGCAGCCGCCGAGTCGTCTCCACGGTTCTGATTCTATTTCACACACAGAACTGTATTCTTCATACGCCCAAACAAAAAAATACTTGCTCAAGATAAACATGAAATATTTTTTTTAAAGAAAAATATACATTTGCGTTCTTATAATTTACCCAAATATTTCAATTTTGGGGCCATTTTCAAATAGTTGTAAATAACTTGCGTAGAGTGGGGTTCGAACTTTGGAACTCTGATCCGTGAGTCCGCAACACTAGTCACGGGACCACAGCCAGATTATAGCTACTTTATAGAGAAAATCTAACTAATGAGTACATAAAACATTGTCAAAAACGGCTAGTACTCGTACTACTTTCTGACGAATTGATTCGAAGTTGTAAAGTTTGATATTAATTTGAAGTTTATTACATTAAATATTTTATTTGAACGAAATATTCCCTATCAGCAAAAGTGCTGGTATGAGGGGATATTATAAATAATAACACAATAGTTTAAATAAAAAGTCGATAAAATAACAACACAATCACTCGTCACATGGGCTGAAAGAACTGTTTTATTTATGAGTTTTTTTAGGTACGTATATGTTTTGTATATTTTTAGGTCATTAGAAAGAGAATTGTAAAAATATATTGCTGGACAAAAAAAACTGTTTCTTTTTCTGTTGGTCCTAGGTTGTTCGCAAGTTAAATTGTTTGATGCTCTTGTATTTATTTTATGTATGTTGTAGTTAAATATTTGTCTTTATTTTATTCTTCATCTTAAATATCATTTATATTTTTTCTGTGTAGGTTAATTCCTCTAGATTGAGCATTTTTGTTATTCTGTATAAATCTGTGATTCTAGTATATTTATCAAAATTAAATGTTACTTTAAGTGCTTTATTCATTGTTTTTTGTATTGATTCTTGCATTTGTTTACTACATTGCGACCATATTATCAATCCATATACAAAATGTGGAAATATAAAAGCATGTTGTATATCATTAATAAAGACTTCTGTTCTTCTTATTTTTCCAATAATTGGATCTAGTTTTTTTTTAACTGCTTTGATATGTTTTGTCCACGCTAATTTTTCATCCATTTCCAAACCCAAGTACTTTACATTTTTTGTTTGTTTAATTTGCTCATCTTTAATTAATAGGTTAAGTTTTATGGGGCGTTTCTTTTATAAAATAGAACAATACAATTCGCAATGAAACATAATAAATACTGAATGACGATGTAAATAGAGCCCTGAAAAGTTCATGAAAAGTTCATGAAAAGTTGTGGAGTGGTAATAAGGCGGAGAATTCTATGAGACGTCACTTGATTTTCTTATTAAAACACATCGTTTCCCCGAAACGTGATTCACAGATTTTTACTCCGGAAACGCGGTTCCAGAATCATCTAAGTGTAAACAGCGATGTCAGAATTTAAACGAAATTAAGTTTTAACGGCGTCTAGGTAAGCACAGGTAAAACGTTCGGGACAAGATGGCAGTATATAGTTATAAGGTGAGACCTTCCTTACGGTGATTTGCAAAATGGTAAGACTTTAAGCTCGTCAAGAAAAGACAGAAAGATAATACGATCAAACTTTTTACCAAAAACTCATAAAATATTTGGGTATTTAGAATACTCGAGATAAGGCCTAAGAGGGCATAAAAAAGGCATAGGGGATGGGAAGGAGTTGAGACTACAGACTTTCGTATCGATCAAAAAAGCCTCAAACGAGTGAAGGGTTACAAAATTAGAATCAGCTTTAAAACATGGTTAAAGAAAATATATTTTATAGTGAATTAACATTCACTAAAACCTTGTAAACTTTAGATACACGTTTTTTCCCCCATTCTGCGTAATATGGAATTCGAGATATGAAATAAAACATGTTAACTTACTTTTATTGCAAAAAAAAAGGATTTGAATTACTAATATTAGGGGACAGATATTTATAACACAAGCGATTAATAAATACCGATTGAGTAAATTAACATATGATTTTCCCATTTTTTTAAATAATGCATGATTTCATTTAGATTGAAAAATTAAGATTTTACTAAAGGTTAGAACATTTTTAATAAGTTTAAGTACTTTTTGCCGGATGGTTGTTTCATAAATCAGCAATGTAAGAATTCATCTATTCAACCAATTTATTATATTACGAAGGATTTTTTTTTTGGAATACAACGAATATGAGAAAAATAACAGTACGATTGGCTGAAATGAATGCCACAAGAAAACGTATTTGAAGAACAGCATATTTTCGAGGAAAAAATCTCTCTCGGGTAATATCAATCATCAGTAGTAATGTGCGCAAAACAAAAAAAAACTATTTTGGTATTCGACGTTGTAATTACGAAGCAAATTAATGGTGAAATAATGACTAAAATCGTATAAAAAACGAAAATGCAGCAATTAAAAATATTACTAAAATCTTTTTGGTAGTGATAGTTATTAATGTAATTTCTATAAATAGTATATACAACTGTGTTTTATGTTCCAAATATGTTTTCTTACTTTATTAGATTGTATTGACTGATATTGTGTATAGTTGCAAAAATGATTTATTTTTATACACCGTTCAGATGAGTTTTTTTTATAACTACTGAGAGTATAGCATGGTATTAATGTATTATAATACGTTTCATTGATAGTAAAACCTATTATTAAATCATTATTTGTGATTAAGTGATCAAGTGATCAGTCTTACGATTCAGGTGCCGGTGCAGGAGCAATAAAATATGTCAGTGTAGAACCACCTTTAAAACCAATATTTCACGACAATCCTGTCAGGAATCGAACCTAGGACCTCGAGCATAGTAGGCGAATGAGCCAACCATTATACTACGAGGCGGACTTACGGAGGCGGATTTCCTTTTTCACGATTTATATCCGATAGTAGCCATCGATTTGAAAACACCCTTGCGGAGTTCTGGTTCTATTTTACAGACAAAACTGTATTTTTCATCCGACCGGACACAATCAACATGTAAATGAAAGGTCAAATGCATAATATACGTACACTCTAAAATTCCGTAAGTGGAACAGATCAAATAAATTTATTTATGGTGAACACAAGCTTTCGAAAAAATATTGTAAAAAGGGTTTAGAAAATACGCGAAATATTATCTATTTCACTATATTCAGCTATATATATATATACAAGTCACTATTATTGAGAAAGTGAGTGAAGTCTCCAGTTCCACTCCAAAAGTTCTAAAGAAGGTTGAGGAAGAGATAAAAATTAAGAAAAATGAATTTATTTTAATATTTTAATAATAAAATTGGTTAACGTAGTATTTATTTTATTGATTTATTTATTCATATTTTTTGCTTACAAACTATAATTAATAATAAAAATAATGTGACCTCACTGGGGTTTCCCGTGCCGAGAACACTTAACAATATATTTTTAAAAAAATACATTTTAGAATAAACAAAGAAGACTAACCTAAAAAAACGAAGATAATTAACAAATATTTAGACAGTTTTAAAAACAAGGTA
This sequence comes from Micrasema longulum, assembly GCF_059751315.1. Classification (NCBI taxonomy): domain Eukaryota; kingdom Metazoa; phylum Arthropoda; class Insecta; order Trichoptera; family Brachycentridae; genus Micrasema; species Micrasema longulum. Next base: position 1,029,876 of record NW_028278023.1, read on the forward strand.
TTTATGTACATCTATATTATTTATATTACACAAAACACAATAAAAATAACAAAAACCTAACATAAGCTGTACACTTGTGGAGCAGTTGATTCAATATTGGTATAGGCGAATGAGACAATCCATTTTACTTCTACCTAGCTCCACTATCCATTTTTTTAAAGCCGATTTAATAATTCGAAGATATAAAGAACATGTAACTTGTATTAAAATGCCTTTGATAGTATAGAAAAACCAAATGTGAGAAGAAATACAATATGACTTGAACCGCTCTACGTATTTCAGTCTTAGGTTTACGCATTTAAAGTTAATTCTAAGATAATACCCTAATTTGCATGTAAAAGAAAAAAACCAATAAAAAACATTAAATGGTTCCCCTGCACAGTTAGCTAATAGTGACATGTGGCACTTTACCTAAACGCCCCAGATTTTTCATCTTAGTACTGAATTTTAGGTCATTAATTATTTATTTAATAACTAGGTTATTATTCGTATTTTAAATTGGAATTATCTCTAAATCTGTCTTCATTGGAAAAACGTAGATCGGAGATGTACCTTACATGCATTTTCACAATACTTAATGCTATAAGTGTGTCTTATCTCCGTTGCAATCAATTTCTTCCCAACCGTGTCACCAGAAGTCAAAATCTGCCATTAATCAAATCTTCTAAGAGCAATTTTTGTTTTTATACCCCAAAGTCCAGGATGTATAGATTAGTCACTTCGTCACACCACTTGGAATTCTTCGGGGTAGATCTTCCGGCTTTTCGGAGATCTCTTTGCTACTAGAAAAGTATGGGATGAATATGGATTGGCGTGGGTTATCTCGAAGTCTTATATGTTGATCGTGTTTCTGAATATATTTATGTAATACTTCACAAGAATACGCATGGCGGCCTCCGTGGTGTAGTAATTAAGACACTTGACTCGCACACGGAAGGTTCCGGGTTCGATTCCCGGAGAGAACACAAAAATTAATGCGATTTGTCACAAGCCTGAGTGTACTATGGTATAATTCACCACTATAATTGAGCTCCCCAGCCTGTTGTGGTGATTTTTTAAAAAAAATATATTTATATATATATATAATATATGTACATAAAAACAACAATTATATAATTGAATTAACGATGTATTCGTCAGTGGTAAAACAAGTGCCGAGGAAGACATTTTACAATTTTAGTTTGGATAAATTGTTTTTTAATAGACTTGTTATACATAATTTTATATAATTATTAATTGAATCGGCATTCACTTCGTAAAACTTAATTAATAAAATTGTGCAACAGGACTTTATGATATATTTTTATAATATAATTGTATCTTATAAATTTATAAATATCTGTTGACTTTCCAATGAAATAAAATAAAATAATTATATACCATTATTTTATTGTCCTCGTTTGTCTTTGCTATGTAGTGCTACTTGTACATAGTACGTTTCTTCACATTACTGTTATAATTGGCTTAAGTAGTATATAGGAATAAGATAAAAAATAAATATACATAATAAATAAATGTAGAAAGTCTTTTAAAAATGGACAATCTTCAGAATAATAATAAAACGACAAATTAATAAAACGTGTATTTTCCGCCTAGCCATGGCGATCTTTCAGCGGTTTGTTATTTTCGTCCGCAGATGTGGTTACCGGAGGGGAAGAGAGGGGAGAGAAGGGGGCGCAGGATGTACACTGGGAAAAATGTGGTTGAAACAAACATTTGGCAATTTATAGAGAAGCGAAACACACGGCGAGTCAGGCACGAAATAAATTAAAGGTGGAAGCCATTTTATCGCGAAAAGCAAAACTATTTATCATAGAAGAGAGGGAAGAAACTATTGCCGGGAAATTATTATCAGGGTTGTAAATTTGAATCAGAATTACACTTCAGATCCCGAACTTAATAAAAAAACTAACATTTTTATCCTTAGTATTATTATTCCGTGTCCGCTCCCTAGTTCGAGCATATGGTGTCCACAAAGATCCTCCAAGCATCTCTGTCGGCTGCCAGCTCCTGGGCATCCTCACAAGTCAGGTTCGCGTCCCGTAGTTCTGACACGAACTGCCGACGAACAGTCAGCAGTGGACGTCCAGGAAGTCAAGAACCTGATACCTTGTAAAGTAGGCAAGCGTGGTTAAGGCTCTCAGGAGGCATCCGCAGCACATGCCCAAGCCAACCGTATCGCCTCAGCTTGATGATAGTTGTCACCGAAGTTTGCTGCGTCCGTTTTCTTATTACTTTAATCCTCAAATCAAACCACCGCACACCCAATATTCTTCCAAGACACGTTTTCTCAAAATTAAGAATTTTGCTGCTTTGGGCCCTAGTGAGTTTTAACAAAATATTTTCACTTTTAAAATTCACATTCTAATGTTAATAATAATATTTTTAACACCTTTTGTAAAGGTTGTCTGAGTCTTTTGTTTAGTTTTGTCTGGTAGTTTATTGTATAATTTCAGTCCATGGTTTATTAGTCTCGATTGTCCTTTTCTCGTTTTAAAATATTGTTTATGATATTTTTCTGATATTCTCGTATTGTGTTCAGGTTGACTACAGTTTTTTTCAAGTTTTAATTCTTCGTCTACAATTACATCAGTGGCTAATTTATGAATAAATTTTAAGAATTTTTCATAGTCCCTGGACTGGTACCTGAAGCGTAAGACCGATCATCTTACCTTCATGTAACAATAATGATTAAGATACGCTGCGATTGGTGTACCAATGCAGTGCCGTATGCACCGTTAGGTGCGGGAAGGAATGATGATGATGATGTAAATAACTCACAATTATGAAATGGGAAACAAGTTGGGGTAGGGCGGGGCGCGAACCTAAGTTTTTTTTTAATCTGAGTCCGTGACATTTGCCACGGGACCATAACACAGTTGTTTTGCTGAAAAGTTTTACACACATTTTAAGTAAAATTAAATTTAGTACAGCATTGAATCACTTTTGTAAAGCGCTTTTAAGGTTTTATCTTACGAAAATTGCGCTATGTAAGTTATCCATAATAATAATAAATAAAAAAAACAGTAATGAATCGGGTTGTGGTCCCGTGGCTAGTATCTCGGACTCACGGCTCAAAGGTCCGTGGTTCGTATCCCACTCTGCCCCAACCTGATTCCCATTTCCTAATAATGAGTTATTTACACCACGTTGAAAATGTCCCTAAAAATGAAATATTTGGGTAAATCATAAGAACGCAAATAGTTATTTTCACTTAAAATAAAAAAAATGGGGCTTTGATCTTAAACCAAAAGGATACATATCAAAAATCAAGATAAAAAAGTGGAAAATATTTCCACCTACATAGGCCTACCCGGAATAACAGCTACACGGTTTCTGTAGACAGGAATACCTCGAAGCTAAGCGCTAACAGCTACTAGTTGCGGAAGGTGCCGGTGCCGGTAAACCGGAAAAATCTTAAGATTTACGACCCGTTTCTGGGGCAAGGAAATTGTTTGTTGCATGCGTGGGCAATTCCGATACACGCTCCATCCGACTTAATGATGGCGCCGGGAAAGTTCGCGTGGGTCACGTGACATGAGGAAAATCGATACAATATTAGCGAATGATCTATACCCATTCCATACACTTCCCGGTAACAATAAACGAACTAGCGTTAAAGTTGATTCTTAATTCCGAACATTAATTCAGCGGGCGAACCGATAGAAAGAGCCATCAAGATTCCTGGCACGGATTCTACATTAGTACTCCTAATGGCCAGAAGCATTACGTTACCCTCAGTATATGCTGAAAGAAACAAGAATGTATTTGTTATGACGTCATATAATTTAAGTATTAACAAAACTGGGGACAGAAAAGTGTTCATTATCGCACAAAAAGCTATTTTAAGACAAAAAAATATTATTTTATTTATCTAGCTGGCTGTATTTTTCTAACAAATTTGTCTTTCAAATCACCCCAAAATTACCGAGCTAAGTGTTATCAAAACTGAAAAATCACTCAATTTCTATTTTGGGTTCCTCGCGTTTTTTCCCTCGTTTTTCACCAACTCGGCTTAAAAAACCCAGGATTTAAGGAATTATTCAGTACCTACTTATCTTCGGCGTGAAATCACGGGAAGTAAACAAAATATGAGAATTCAGAGAAAAAAATAAATGTAAAAAAACTCACTGTAGCGTGCTATTTACAAGATTAAAAAAACTATAAATTGTTTACCTGTTTAAAGTAAATAAGACTAATTTTTAGTTCCAAATTAAAAACGGAAGACAACAAAACAAATTAGTACACTTCCGAAACCCTTTGCAAATTAGTATTCCTGGGATTAACAGAAAGTATTTATTCTCACGATGGCTCGTGGACGACGTATGTTATGTATGTACGGAATGGTAGAGTACATTAGTCTGGTCGGTAGAGGAGTTGCCGGTAATTAGTTTTGTGCCTAGTTAACATTGGAAAGTTTTTCTCACATCTTCGTGCAGGGTCAAGAGATTCGTTGGGTAGTTTCACCCTTAAATCTTACATAAAATGGGAAGGGAATATGGACGTAACTTACTAGGAGTAGTAAATTTCCACTGGGAATATCGGTTCGCTTCAACTTCTATAACACTCTAAAAGAAGTTATAAAAAGTTATGTAGGTAAATTCTTTACAGCAAGTTTGGGATTAACATGATACTAATTTAATGAAGCTTTATGAAAATATGTTACCATATGTACATATTTCGTCTATGTACAAACGAGAAAAATAGAAGTATTATAAGCGTAAAAATATGCCAATTTGGTTTGTTGCTCCAGTATTGCATATTAGGCCCGGTAGACGCTAAATGCCTACCATATGCATGAGGTCCGGATTTAATTTCTGGAAAAATCAACCCTTGTGTATGAAATTTGAAAATGGTGATAAAAGTAGGCTGAATGTTATCGAAATGCGATCTTCCAGGCGAATATGTGGTAAAACTATTTACGAAAGATGCACAAATACTCAAGGCTGAGACAAGCATTATCGACAAAATAAAGAGAGAAGTGCGGCGTCGGTTGGACATGTAGAGCGAATGGACGGTACAAGAACGGCTAAAAATATTTACTATGCGTATGTTGATGGATCCAAAAAACAAAGAAAATGTTAGAAGAACATGGCATTACTAATGCAACGAATACTTGAAGATGTATGTTCGTGTAAGAGAAGATATATGAATCTAAAAAATATATAAAATAATTCAGAGTATACACAAACAAACAAAACATCACGCCGTTTCCCGTAAGGGTAGGCACAGAGGATAGATCGCCATATCACTCTGTATTTGCACACAGATTTCGCTTCCTCTACATTCATACGTCTTCTAAAGCGCGCGGGCCGATTATTCCGGCATCTGACATGTCCATCTTGAAATATTTGCTGGATTTGGTATTGCCATGTCTTTCTCGGTCTTCCCCTATTTCTAAATCTATCAACATTCGCATCGTACATCTTTTTGGCCGTCCTTTTGCCGACCATTCGTTTTACATGTCTAAATCAACGCAGAGCTCCTTTCTTGATTTTGTCCATAGTGTTTTATCTCAGCTTTACATAATATACGGATCTCGACATTTGTGCATTTATCGAACATAGTTTTACCACACATTCGCCAGAGAAATCGCATTTCGACAACATTCAGTCTACTTTCATCCCTGTTTTTCGTGGTCCATACTTCGCTCTCATACATCAGGGTCGGCACAAGTAAGTTTGCTTCTAGGGACAAACATTTATTTGCCAAGGAGTACATATTTTTTTACCTTGCAAGCTACCTTTGGAAAACTTTATGGTACCCCGCCACTTGAAACCATCAAGAATAGAGCCTCTTATAAAACAAAGCCAAGAGTTCATATTTTACCGCATACAATAGATATTTGTGGCGATGTGGCTTTCGGGGTGTTATATATTACAGGAAATATGTTTTTATTAATAAAGGAAGGAAATTCAAGTCACTAAAAATAATTTTATGAGACGTCAAGTTGATAATTGGTCGCGGTCATGGTGTAGTGGTCAGCGCTTTACCTAGCATGCAAGAGGTCTCGGGTTCGATTCCCGGCATGATTGACATGAACTAATCATTTAAAATGTGGTTTTACACTAGAATATTTCGTAGTCCATAGACTGGCACCTAAGACTGATTATCTAACCGTCATGCAATAAAAATGGTCCAGATGAGCTGCGATTGGTGTACCAATGCACTACCAGGGCGAATCGTCAAAATAACCGATTATGCACATCTTACTATTATATTCGACTTTCGATAATAATACTTCATGGTAAATATGTTTATGAGAATATAAATAAAATAATTGTTATCTATTATAAATCACCACCACCGTTTATATCTTCCTACAAAAAAGTATACGTATAGAAAATGGCCCTCAAAATAAAATATTTGGGTAAATCATAAGAACGCAAAAATTTCATTAAAAAAAAATTTCAAAAATAAAAATGTTCAATAGGGAAAAATCACGTTTTCTCTTTTACATATTTAAATTAAAAAGAGTCTACGCAAAACTGTCAATTTTTTTTTTTTTTTTAAAACTGCTTTTATTTAAAAAAAATGTAGTCCTCCATTCGTTTGTGAGCGATTTTGGCTCTTAAAAACAAGAAAAAAAATTAAAGATTGTTTAAGAATAAATGAAAAAGTTCAAGAATAAAAAAAAGTTTCAGTGAAACGACAAAAAAAACCTACCCGGAAAAAATATACAATGAGATGTTTAGAATCAGTATTAAATAGCTTTGTGACAATAAAATATTATTACTGTCTAAATAAAACGTAAACATCACATGAAATTGTGGGCCAAAAGTAAAGAGGGACATTCAATTAGTCTTATTATAAAATTTGGCAAAAAAAATAAAATAAATTCAAATATTTTTATTATTTGCCTATAAAAATTTAGTCACAAGTAAACAAGTATCCAAATCATTCTGGGCGAGTAAAAATTTTACGTTAAGAGGGAACGTATTGTATTCTTCACAAATATTTTGATTCGCTTCTGTCGTACAGGGAACAGTCAAAGAACTGATGATCTAATGTCTCATCGTGATTTTCACAAAGACATATTGCCGAAGTTAAGACATTTATTTACTGGATATTAAAGAGATTTGATTGCTTTTCGATTAAAAAAAATAGTCTAATGGGGATGGAGCATTGGATATTTCTGTAAAACAACCCAGTTGAAGAATTCTGCCAGAACATTGTCCACACAGATCTGATTTTAGTAATTATGGTTGGTAAAAAAATAAAAAACTACTTTATTAGTAGCACAAAAAAATATGTTGCATTGCCGCGCCCCTTATACGTCACGATTCGGTTTTTGGACTTTGTGGCCGTTTAAATTTAAATAAAACATCGTCACGAATTTTGAAGTCTTATTTGTCAAGGACAAACATGTCTCGTTTTTGCAGATACATATTTAAAAATGATTTTATTTTAAAAATTATGCACGAAAACATTTCTCCACAAATTCCATATTGATTGAATTCATTTCACATATTTTTATCGGTATTCGTAGTAAGTGATATTTTCCTATTATGACGGTAGTACCGTGACAGAATAATCCGTCGTTTTTATTTGACTTCAAAGAAACTAAACCTTGTACGATACCTACATATTATCACAAGTGTGTCGATGGAAAACACACATTTTGACAACTTGCGTAAACTAGTCAAAATAAACTACAAGAGAAATAAGCGACGCGGTTATGAGTACAAAAACGCTACGAATTTGTGTGTCATATCGGAATCTCGAAGAGAAATCAGTACGCCATATTTCTAATGTTGTTACAATCGCCCACGATCTTCATAAAATAAAATTGAATTTGACAGTACACGAAATTGAATTATGTTTGGGCGGGTAAACAAACAATGTAGTAAAAGCAAAATCACTTTAAGTATAAATGTCTAATTGAATTATCACACGTTTAAATAATTTTGAGGTTATAAAAAAGATACACGTTTTCAAGACGAATATAAAAGTTCATTCCTAAAATCCCACATTTTTATCAATCTAACATTTCTTTTATATTATTTTTTTTTATTAAAATTTTTCATAAATAAACCCTTACATACATTTAACAAAATATTTTAAACATCTTTTGTAAAGGTTGTCTGAGTCTTTTGTTTAGTTTTGTCTGGTGGTAGTTTATTGTATAATTTCAGTCCATGGTTTATTAGTCTCGATTGTCCTTTTCTCGTTTTAAAATGTTGTATATGATATTTTTCTGATATTCTCGTATTGTGTTCATGTTTACTACAGTTTTTTTTAAGTTTTAATTCTTCGTCTACAATTACATAAGTGGCTAATTTATGAATAAATTTTAAGGATCCTAGTTTAAATTAAATATCTATTATAGAATTAGTATCTTTTACAGAATATCTTATTTTTTCTTTCTCATGTTACACAAAAAAATTAAAACTGTCCATTATTTATTATAGGAGCAAAAATTCATTGAAAATTTCTTGTGCACCCACGAACACGTCATGCCTTTGTGAGATTTTTTGTTTACTATTTTTACTATTAATTTGTATTTCATTGCTATGTAATTATGCTTTATTTTTTTAATACTCTATTTTATCACTTATGTTTATTGTAAAAAACAAAAAAAAAAAAAGAGTTCAGTTACATTTACTTGTTTATATTTACATGCGGAATTATTTGTAGATATATATTTTAACTTTATTATTATGTTTTTAAAATTACATATTCTACCATATATGTTGATATGTTACTATTATTACTTTATTGTATTGTTTTTATTTATTTTTAATAACATTTAATTACCGAATTGAATTATAAAATTACTATAAATTATTCATAACATATTTCCATTTATTACTTTTCTGCATTCCATTTTTCGACATGTATAAATTTTTACTATTTATATTTTTCTATTATTATTTTGTATATTGTTTTGATTATTTTGTATATTGTTTAATATGTAAATAAGTGTTTTTGTTTTATATATAGAAGAGTCCCGACTTAACACAGATTTTTTTATGAAGTCGGGACATAAAAATAATAATAATTGTGCTCTATGATAAAATTGCGTAAAAATACTACTGTAAAAAATTAGTTGCTTATTTATCTTGTTATTCGCGTTAATAAAGAATAATGCATTTTCATTGATTTGATGCACATTCCGGATTCAGGTGTTCTCGGTAACACATTCAATAATAATGATTTCGATAAGAATACCATAAAATTATTTTTGTTTTATTTGACCAACAAGATCTTTCGCAGTAGGTATTTTCAAGGACTAGTAGATCGTTAAAAATATTTTTAACGTAAATACTATTTTTTACGAGGTTTTGAGAGATAAGAACATAAAAATGGAAAACTAGTTGTAATTATATGTTGTATGCACTTAAATAAAATACTTACCTGATGCTCGATCGCAGATGTTTATCACGTCGATTGAAAGTCCTTAACCAACACGTATCCATAAAAAATATATATCGCGTATGTAATTACCGAGAAGTGCGCCCATTGTGATTGAGCTGCTGGTGTACTTATCTCCTAAACCCTTGTTAAACATAGAAAAAATAGAACAAAAAATGAGCCCGATGGTCAAACAAAACTAAACCAAGAAATTGTATTTGTATTTTTATCAAAATCATTAACTACGTAGTTTTATTTAGAAATATCAACAAAAATACATAGATATGTTCAAAATAATTCATCGAAACATGTATTTGTACGAAACAAAATAGGAAATTTGAAATATATACATTGATACAAAGGTCCTGTAATATGATTATGTATTATATTATTACTATCATACACCGTAGGGGGAATGTGAATAAACCTGTTGGAATTCTAATAAAATGTCGAAAAGAGAAACGTGACATTTGTTATAATGAGTTTTCCCCGAACAAGCGAGTGTAGGGGGTGATAATTACATATTTACGGTAGAAAGTAGAAATTACAAAGCGTATTAAATCGAAGAAATAATAATATCTCAACCGTAGTTAATTCGAAGAACTAAAAGAAATTTCGAGAGCACCAATAAATGTACACAAATGTAAAGATTCATTTACAGTTCAGTATTACTAATTATATGTTATATTATTAGTTATCAAGAACACGTAGCATTGTGATTTTATTAATCACATTTATTGTTCGTTTTGTTATAATAACCACTAAAATAATAAAGCGAGGGTTTAAAATTGACAATGAAGTTTAGTGTGTTAATGAAAATAAAAAAATACATTTATGTATATACAGGTGTTCATTAAACCCTGTCACATCCGAAACCACGATGATAAGTATGAGCAAGAAGACATATTTGCAAATTAAAATATTTTTTTAGAACAAATAAAATGTAAAAAAATAAAATATAAAAAAAAACAAACGTTTGCTTACTTTTGCAGGAGAGAAACGAGGAGGAGGAGGGGGGAACACGTCTTGTTGCGTTGTTCATCACTCAGCGCATGGACGGTTGGAATTCTCGACGGTTGGCGGCCTCCGTGGTGTAGTGGTCAAGACGCTTGACTCACGCACGGAAGGTTCCGGGTTCGATTCCCGGTGAGAACACACACAATTAAAATGTGATTTTTCTCAAGCCTGGGTGCTCTGTGATGTAATTCACCACTGTAATTAGGCCTCCTGGCCTGTTGTGGTGCAAAAAAAAAAAGAACGTAAAAAAAAAATCTAGACACCATTCACAAAATATAGGTATTTTATAATTGATAACATTTACATATGGACGTTAGATTATTAATCGTCGTGCGGCTACAAAGCGCATGGACGAGTGGAATTCTAGCAAACTATTATTGTTCGATGTTATATATAAAATGCAAAACAATGTATGTATAGATATTATGAAATAATGTACGTACCCCTTTCTACATCGACGCTTTGAATTGAAAAATTTAATTTGAAAACGAGTGGTTTGTAACAAAGACGAGTAGATACTTACTTGCATCTCGAGAATGTTAGCTCTGCAGTTTTGAGAAGACGTACTAACTACCGACCCTCACTGCTTGTGGGGAATCTCCCCCGCGCCTGCGGAATTATGGGTTGACCGAGCGTAAAAAATACGAACTAGGCCCGAAAATAAAGGTGAGTGGTAAATCTAATAACACGAGTGCGTCCTTTTAGGGTATATGCGGTAAAGGTACATTGATCTATTTGCGAGCATCGCTATTGGGAAATAGATTTCGGATATAAAATCTATGTTTAAGATTATTCAACATGAGTAAATTTTTTTGACTAATTATTTTTTTAAATTAATGTAAACTCTCAATTTCTTAAATGATAGAACGTCCAGAATCCGACCAGCAGGACTTTGCGATTTACCGGTGAGCCCCGAATTTTTGGTTACATGAGGATTTCTAGACAGAACGCAGTTTTTTTATACTATCGTGTATAGAGGTCATAGTTCATTGATCGATGACACACATACGTGCAATGATTTCACTCGGAATATAGAGCAACGACTACAAGAAGAAATTCAGCGTTTTCCATTGGATACAATACATTTTATTATTTGAGACTAACAGTATTGGACATAAAGCCTCCATCTACATAAGACCGACGTCCTGCAATACATTAATTTCATTACACACTTCATTCCTGCCACGGAGACATGAAGAACAAAGGTCTATAAAGAGACCACAGGTCGTGGTAATGCCCAGTAGGTCCATCAAGTTAGCCCAAAAAGTCAGCACAATCAAGTCAGCTCAACGCAGTCACTCAGTTGCAGGATGTAGTCCATGTGTAGCAAGTTCAACTCATCATCTCCGTTACTCTCGTGCTTCACAACAAAGTACAGTGTATTAATTCACCATGTAATAAATATGCATCAAACATCGGTCTCGCTTCTTTCGTCAATCTCATACTGGGGTAGGAGTTCAAACCCCCAAAAACCTAAATCCTATACATGTTTCTGCGATCAGTCAAGCCGTAATGGCTAGCTAAATCTAAATCTTCAGGAAGGACACAGGTTTAGGCGTCCTGTCATAGAAATCATCATTAATACTGTCAATCGACATATTTTATTTTAATATATGTACCAACAGAAAAATAAATTTTTGTTCTATAAAATAATTGATATCAAAGTAAATAATTTATTGTATTAAATGACTATTTATTTTATTCATTTATTTTTTGAAGAAAAATATTTAATATTGGTACAAATCATCGTGATCGCAGAACAGCGACGGATGAGCGAAAAATGCGACTATGACTTTAATTTATATTTGATCTTGAAAAGGTTACATGAAGGCGTTATATTACAGTTTTAAAATACAAATATATATATTTATATATATATATATTAAATATATAGATTATAATATATATATATATATATATACCAACAAAAGTCTCAAATTTCATACTTTTGCACTTATTAAGTGGTGGCATAAAGTATCTACCAACAATTTAAACCGCTCTCGTGTAAAGTTTAAGAAAATCACACGCGTCGTTGTTCTACGATCATGACGAAATAATAATTTAACAACGTATTTTGTGTAAAATTACTAAAATAAACAAGTCTCAGAAGTAGATTTATTGTATGAAAGCAAAAAATATATCATTGGTTATTTGTGCCGATTGATGCTAGTGCAAGAGACGAGATATAAATTATGGCGGACAAGAGATAAGTTTGATTTGCAATTTTCCTTTGGGAATGCTCAAGACCCTAAGTTATAACTGAACCTAAATGGGGCTAGGAGGGTTTAGGACTATCTCGACAGGATTCTACCAAAGTGGTTCATCTCTATTACTAAACGCGAAACCCGAATAAATCCAAGAAACCGTCGTTAATCCGATCAATTCATTCCGAAATGTTTAACATTTCTGAGTCCTACTGAAATCAATACACCGATACTACTGTAGGTATATTATAGGCTAGAGTAAAAATAACAGTAAGTATAATGAATGTTTGTCATAAATAATAAAACCCTTTCGTATTCACAAATCTTGATTGATATCTAATATGATATCAAAATCAGAATATTTATGCGAATATTTATTTCAAAACCCTAAAGCCAACGACAGCTTTGAACGAAACATAATAGTAGAATCGTGTGAGAATATATTGTAAGCTAAGGAATTTATGGAAGAATAAAAAAATACTTGACGAGCGACAATCGAGTTGAAAACCATAGTGATTTGAAGGAAAAAAAAAATCACATTCATCTACATAGAATACAATACTTGATAAACCTACATCTCTTTCTTGATAATAAAGTCGTATTTAGGTATAACAGACCTGAATTATATGGTCATTTTTAAAATTATTGAAAATAGATTATTAAAAAGTATAATTACATGTAATATAATATATATGAACGTAGTTGTGCAGAAAGCAGCCACCCATAGAAAAGCGAAACGGAGATAATAGCACCTTTGCGAAAAGAGTGAATAATCAAATTTACACAAAAGTTAGAATGTTTTTTACTTTGACAAATGATAAATAATGCATAGATTCGTTTTTTTATAATACAAAAAAAAAACAGTTATGTACTTGACCAGTTTTTATGGTTTTTAAAGTCTGGCTTACCACACAACCTAAGATGTGCATTTTGCAGAAAATCGCCAGCCCTAGTAAAACTCTTGATATATGTAACTTGTATTGTAACTGAAAATTATTGTAAATTCAAAGACACGGAATAAGACATATTTATAACTGAAGCAAAAGGGTATAATATGTAACAACGATTTTCCAAATGCTTGAGTTAACTGTTTAATGTTTATTTTAAAAATATTTTTAATAATTATTTTTTATGTTTCTAATCCTATATTTGTGGTAATATACTCATGTGTCTGTGTCATATAATTGCTCGTCCCATCTCAACACATGACTTATAGTCCCATGGAGTTGGGAATTATTGTCTCAAATAATGTACAATAAACTTACGAATGTAAATAAATAAATAAAATAAGCTTTAGCTTAGTATAAAATTGTTAAGCGCCCTTGAAGTGATTTTTCACAAAAATGGCGCTATATAAATCAACCGAATATTATTATTATAATATTATTCAGATAAGGACTAAATATATTTGTCAAAAATCTACAAATAATAGATAAAAACACAATTTCAATCGAATCCGAGAAAAATCCATGTTAGCCATAAACTTAATTTTAAGGGAAGATAAAAGCTGGTTCTGAACTTAATAAAAACAACTACATACATTAAGAGATACTAGTTAAAGATGACTGGCAATAGAATAATAATTGAAGTTAGGTAAAATAAAAAGGGGAACAGTAATAACCTTTAGGGACAGAAATGTCGAGTATGATTGTCATATCACTCTGTGAGTAATTTAGTAGGTACGGCAAAATTAAAAATACATATCATAATATGACTACACGACGAGGGGAAATATTCGGTACGAGTGCAGAAACCTCTAAACTCTTCACTTCACTATTTGGGCACGAGTCCTGTAGGTCATATCCGTAGCATCGTTATTATGGTGAGCGAAGGGGCCATTGATTGGTGGCAATAGTTCACGCCAGGGAGTAACAAAAGAGAATGATATATTACAGGAAACAATTAAGATATTTGCATATTCAAAGGACAATAATTTACGTGCTGTGAATTTACGTGATTAGTGATAGAGAATATAAATTATAATTATAAACGCAAGAAAATATGGAGAGACTATATGAATTTCAATTTATCAATAAAGGGGGACATATGCGATTTTTTTAAACCGCTTAAGAACTACGCCAGCGGCTATTATGTGCGAAAATTCCCACACCCGAGATAACTCGGGCAAACTTTAGCTGCAGAAAAAACCACTCCCGAATATGCTAGGACGAAAATAAAGAATGCTACTAGCCACGAGGTTTTTTTCTAGTTCTGTAAAACATGTATTTTTAATGTACATCTAATAATGGTGCATAGGGAACTATATTAATGTATCGACAGCAGCGATTCTTTTTGTTGTAGATGAAAAGCCGATCAGTTTAACGCTTAAGGTGTCAGTCTTGGGATCATAAAATACGCGATAAACCTTCATTTCGGTGGAACAATACAAAACATACAAACTATCACGCGGTTTCCCCGTAGAGGTAAGTAGATAGAATAGAACGCCATATCACTCAGTCTTTGCATACAGACCTCGCTTTCTCTACGTTCATACATCATCTAATGCACGCGTGCCGATTATTGCGACTTTTGACATGTCCATCTTCAAGTAATTGTTGGATTTGGGGATGTGATTTCTTCCTAGGTCTTACTAATTTTCTGCATCCATCGACATTTGCATCGTAAATCTTTTAATCCGTTATTTCGCCGTCTATTTGCTCTACATGTCCGATCCAATGCAAAAATCCTTTCTTGATTTTGCAGATAATGTTTATCTAAGTCTTACATAATTGCACGGATCTCGACATTTGAGAACCTATAGTACAAAATTGTTTTAATACATTTTCTGAGATATCGCGTTTCGACAGTATTCAGCCTACTTTCATCCATATTTTTCAAACTCTATCAATTCCATACATAAGGGTATTCGTTATACATATAAATTATATAGTTGGTATTGTAATACAAAGTTTAAAATTTATAATTAAGTAAAAATTACCGTTTTATTATGTTATGAAAAAACATAATATGAAAAATTTTAGGCACGAGCTTTTGTTAAATTTAAAAAAAATTGCCAACTGCTTAATTAAGGTATTTTTTTTTTATTGCGTTGTTTTGGAATGGAGGGGGTTTGATAAAATATGAAATTGCGGTAGGTATATTTACACCCAGTACTAAGAATACCGAACGAGCGATTAACGGCTAAGGAAATATGGAAAGTGTAAGGATATTAATGCGTCGGCGCCGGTGGCCCCAGGTTGAGCTTGCCCTCCCGATCCGAAGATTGTCACGGGCCATTAATTGAAAGTCCAATATAATTTATGGCCCAATATTACAATCGGTGGGTGTGGCGCTCAAATCAATGGTTTAATTTAAGGACGGACGTGTGGCGATTACCAAACAATATTCTCACTGCGTACTACACGAAACTATTTGTATAAGGTGCATAGCTCTGGGGATACCTACACACTGACCGGTGGAGCGGTGAAAATGGCATACGGCGATTATTAACTAAGTTGGCATTTATCCTCTACAGTTCTTGGCGAAATTTGTACAGTCCATTAAAATCTTTAATAATCTCTGCTTTATGTGTGCCTAAGTTTTCATACAGCCCGCATGTGTCGGGAATATAATATATACTGCCGAAACAATAAAATTGTCATTTTTCATGATACTCTCCCAACTTTTGCGAATAATCTCTTGGGAATAAATCATATTTTTTATTGCATTGTATCCTGTATTAAAAAAAATATTAAAAAATATGTAGTACAACTTAATGTGTAAATCTATTTTGTGTAATGCTATAATTGAAGATATATATGCATGTAAAATTGTATCGACGAAAGCTTTTAAATTGTATGTTTTCTAGTATGTATCTTTGTTGAACTACCTAATAAAATAAAATGAATAAATATTTATAATGTGCCTACTAACACAAATAACATTAGTATATTAACTTGACAAAAAAACGGTGGTTAATATATTATAAAAGTCGTTATTAATCCAAAAGAACGACAAACCACATTAAAAATACATAAAATTTGAGTTACTAATAGGTACATAGGAATTACTTACATAAAAAATCCCTTTTAAAATCTTGCGTTTCTAGAATAGTTCAATATATCTATAAATCAACTTCCTCTGCGTCCATGAGGATGAAGAATGCTGAAATGAAAATGAAATACAACCAGAACCTTGGACGCGTGTTTTTAACTTGATGGTAACTCTCAAATAAAAATCATGCAAATAATAATTGAGTGAAGATAAGTCCGCCTCGTAATGTAATGGATTCACGTTGGCCTTCCATGCTTTAGGTCCTGGGTTCGATTCTTGGCAGAGTGGACGTGAAATAGTTATACACTGCAATATTTCACTGTTTCTGGACTGGCACCTGATGCGTAATTGGAGCGCTAATTCATGTCCTATGCACTACTAGGTATGTTATACGAAAACTGCGATGAGCTTTGATTAAATGAAGTTTTTTTAGCAAGTTTATAAATACCTACTTATTTCACGAAAAAAAATTTCGCTACCAAATTCGATATAAATGTTGCAAATGAGCACACTTCTGCAAAGGAACTCTGCGCGCTCGAGTTTACAAATTATATCAATTTTCGTATGTAACCACAGGGCGTGGAACTAAGGAATGTTCGTGGGCCGTGCATAAAAGCTTTAATGGAAGCTTAAACAAACGTATTCTTAGAACACAGTAAATATACCCAATATCAATGAAAATTTACGTTAAAAGAGATATTATTGTTTATTCTCTTTGTTCCCTTTGAAACAAAACATAGTTTGTTGTTTTGGGTATCGTAATGAGATCGTTTTCAATAGTTTTGTACTCATTTAGAAAATAGAGTTGGTATTGTAGGATTTTCAACAGAACGAACAATGGAATTAAAAATAAGGGTATCCGTTTAGTGCCTACATTATGGCTACTTTGCATATACACAATGGCGTAAGACAGTATAAAAAGAAACTTATAAACGATTAAAAATAAATATTATATCTATGGGCGGAAGGAACAATCACAAAAGTAAACTTTTTCAATTTTTTTAAATATGCTCATCTTGTAGAATGTACCTATGTTCACAGGTGTTCCAAAACACTTAAGTCAAATAACATTATTTGTGATAATATTATCAATGTACCTACTTTGTCACCAAAAACTAATTTATTAGTTATCGGCTACAAAAAAAGTTTTCTCGAAGAAGAACCTTTTTAAACTTTATGCCTTAAACAAAGTTATATTGAAGAGTTATCACCTGACTATTCCTAAATATTGACAATAACCCAATTCATATAAGTATGGATTAAAATTAAAATTATATTATTCCATTATAAAATTAAATATATAATTATTATATTATAAATAAAAAATGTGTTGCTTACCGTTTCTAAGGGTTTAGCTGAGTATCCAAAGAAGTCTGAAACAAATAAAATAAATAATGATCTTATTAAAGGGCGTATTTGCTATATTTTGTATGTTCAAATAACATAAAACCTGTTCATGTATACCTATAAATCGTTAGCGTACAAAGAAAACTAGCACAGTCAATTTTTTGCAATTTTGGGATTGTTTCACTAAATTTTAGTGTTGGATGATGTGAAAAAAAAACCAAGTCCACTATAGCGCCATTTTTGTAATATAAAACCTGAAAGGGCGATTAAGCATTCGAAGGTTTATAACTCCGAAGTCTTTCCTTTTATAAGACGAAGAGGTTAAACCTTACCACAGGCAACTATTCAGTACGGGGTTGAAGGATTCAAAATTTTCGAGCTTCAAGATGTCTGGTTATAGAAAAGCTCGAAAGAGATACAAATTAGAAGCTTTAGATCGTGTTGCACTTGTCGGTGAATGCAGACTAATGCGAAATGGGATCACCACCTAACGAGTCTCATAGATACAAGAGGTGCTGAACAAGTAGAAAAGACTCACTGAATGACATGTTAAGGTGCCGTATTCGAAATTTATGAAAACTTAAGTCGTGTATTATGCTTTTGAAAGCTCGTACTTAAAAAATAAACAATAAACGTAGATAGTTGTGAAATTACTAATTACTACGTATGAAATATGTAAAGAAATGGTGAGAATCAAAAAGAATATCGCCTTATCTTTATGACACGGTTTATCCCTTAAATATTAAAATACTCACTGCCACGCAGATGATACTCAGATTTATTTTTATTGCAAACCAGGCGAGAGAAGTGTGCTTGTCAATTTAATTGATGGATGCATCGAGAAAATAGGAAACTGGATGGCTGAAAACAGACTAACATTAAACCCATCAAAAAACTGAACAACTATGGGTCGCTTCAGCCAGACGACAGAATTTGATCCAGGATACGGCCCTACCCAATGTAGGGAGTACCGCTTTACCCACCGTTAAACTACTGGGAGTTTTACTCAATTCTGACCTTTCTCTTGACGCTAAAATTAGTAGAACGATAAGTTCATGCTTCTACCAGCTGAGACAAATTAAATGCATACGCAAAAATTTGCCGGTTGATGCCGCCCGTCAATTAATAAATGCGTTTGTAGTGTCTAGAGTCGATTATTGTAATGGTATCTATGCAGGTCTACCAATGAACAAAATGACTCGCCTACAATCTGTATTGAATGCCGCAGCGAGACTTATTTTCGGAATCTCCAAGTTCAGTCATATCACTCCACTACTTCGGGAACTACACTGGCTACGTTTTCCACAGAGGGTCGAATACAAACTCTGTTGACTTATGTATAAGTCACTGCACAACTCTGCTCTTGAGTATCTAAGGGAACTATGCATTCCAGATGAACTAGCTGACAGGCGTCTCACGCTTAGATCAGCTACGGCGAGAGGAAAAGTTATTTTACCTCTACGCAAACAGCGCACTAAATTTAGTGAACGCGCATTTGCGGTCGCAGGCCCTATGGCATGGAATGCTCTCCCAGCAGAGGTGCGAGGCTGTGAAAGTTAAGTGACGTTTCGGAAAAATCTTAAAACCCACTTGTTCTCTAAATCATTTGAATAAATCCGTAGCATGTGACAACAAAATAAATTATTTTAATTAAATTACAAATTTAAAAGAATCACTATGTAAAGCGCCCTTGAACTATTTTGTTACGAAAATGGCGCTATGTAAGTTATCCATAATAATAATAATAACTGTATTAAAAAATCCCTTTGAAGACGGCGCTGTAACATCGTGTTCCATCAAGCAAAAGACGAGATATTTTGAAAAACAGGCATTTAAAGACAAACGGTTAGTTAACCTATTTTCCATAATTAAATTCCAATAATAAAAATACGTATTTAGTTTTATTCCACTTTTATTTATAAATCTTTACCAGTGACCGGGTTTCGTCGTGACTGACATCGTCAGACTGGTGGGAGACTAAACAAATTTATATGTTATATACAAGTGCAAACAGGGGTTGTAAATCATGATTTCATATAATTATTTGAAATAAAAGGGTTTAAATTCAAATAATTTAAGTTTTGTTTGAATGCATATAATAAAAACCGGTGAAAATTATATAATTTTATGAAGGTTATGAAACTATATACGTATTTTTATTATTCTGATAAAAATACAGTTCGGCCAAGAAATGATAGTAGAAAAACGGAATATTTTCTATAATTCATATATTTTTTAATTATTTTAAAATACGATAGATATATGAAGTTTTGTTTTATATGTAAACTTATGACCCACCACGATACAATGTATTTTTAACATTATTTGTAGAGTTAAGAAGTGTACAAATATGTAACTAAACGAATATAAAGAGATTTTTTATACCCACGATTTACACAGTATCCACTTACAGGGATTCGCTGTTTTAAAATTTGATCAAAAAAATAAGCCAACACTTGCTTATGAATCGTAACCCGCCTAAAACACGGTCTTCATCAACACTATTAATATTTTGCGAAAACCTTTCTATAACGCGTCTTCTCACAACACGGTTGAAACAAAGTTGTAGAGAAAACTTATTCCACTTGATGTAAAAATATAAATTTTAGATCGTATTGTGAAAAAAAGTGACATTCATAGTAAAACTCTTAACCGAAACAAACGCATCAAACCATCAAGTTAAATAAAAAGAAAATTAAAAGTGCTGTAAGTGTAGAATTTTCTACATCTCCAAAATATGCATCTCGTTCCCGTGTACCGATAATTGAGAAAATGGAAAAGGCACTTAGTATTTGGATAGACAATTGCTGTGAAAAAAGAAGCCATTGGATAGGAACATTACAAAGCAGAAAGCTTTGAAAATTTACAAACACATTTGAAAAAAAGGAGAATCTTTTGTAAGCCCAAATTGGCAAGCAAAGGATGGTTTGAAAAATTCAAAAAACGTTTTGCGATCAAAGGTACAAGGCGAATCTGCATCAACTGAGCTGGCCTGTCCCGAAAAAAATATTGAAGAACACAAATATTTGCATACACTGATACCAAGTTTCTAATAGGGACGAAACTATTATTGGTGGAAAATAATGCCTACCATATGATAAAAATGTCTAATAAACCCCCCTCATTGTATTGGGTATGAGTCTCATAAAACACGGTTTCACATATCACGGCATTTTATAGGAACCTGTCTACCGTGCTGTAGGAAGGCTATCGGTGTATCAGACAAAAAGTATAAAGGAAAAATACAGGATATTAATGCAAGGAAAACAGGTTCGACAAAGGTAAACAGTTCTACAACTTCACCATACGGTCTCAAGTTTAAAAGCTTCATCTGAATAACAAATACGCAAAAAAGTGAAGAGAAAAAACGAGAAGAGAACTTTGAAGCAGGGTGAGTATCTCACATTAAGACTTCACAACGCCTACAGCACAAGAATCGTAAAAATAATGTCAGTCTTCTTCAAGACTTGGGCTGTGTTTTCGGTTGCTAGAACAGGTGTCAAAGGGCGTCGTAACTTTAGGTCGCGGGTGGAATTAAATAAAGACGGTAGCCCCATAGTCGCCGAGAGTAGGGGTGGGAGTTACGTGGGTGACGATACCTCGGGCGGGATGATGGTCTCGAACTTTGGTCGATGTTAGAAGCAGTTTGAGCACGCTTTAAGTAAGTAATATTAAGTTTACATTCGACCGCTTTCGTAAGGGGAAAGATGTATCAAGAATGTACCCTTTATTTTTATAAGAAAATAAAGAGCGTGAATGAAGAAGGGTAAAGGGCGTTTGCAGCATTAATACATGCAAATTGAAAAGTCATATTACTTTTCAACTTCAGAGATCTAACATGACATTGTGTATAATCTAGTGTGAACGAGTAAATTTTGAAAGTAGAATAAAGCCATGATTTTTAACTAGTTTTGAACCAAATATTTTTTTTTTTAATTTTGGAAGAACTCAAACTATTGTTTATTAAACCGAATACGATTGATGAAAAAAGAAGAAGTATGAAAATCGACGTTGAAAATTATGTTTAAAACTGTGTTGAAAAATGTAGATTATTAAAATTATTTTCAGGCGTTCTGTTATGGAGGTGAAATAATTAAATCAAATGAATCTCAGCCGCACCAATAAAGGTTTTAGCTCTAAAGCAGCAAAAAAATCAACAGAAGAAAAATTTGAAGAAATATGGATGCAAATAGGCAGATAATGGTGAATGTTACACAGAGTGTAAAAAGTCAGTTTAACCCAATGACAGGTTATAAGCCCTGTACATACCTAGACTTCCATATTTCCTTCTATGAAATATTCTTTATCTGTGCTACACGTTAATAAATTAATAAGATAGGTGCGCAAAGTACATTACAGATATATTT
This sequence comes from Micrasema longulum, assembly GCF_059751315.1. Lineage (NCBI taxonomy): Eukaryota > Metazoa > Arthropoda > Insecta > Trichoptera > Brachycentridae > Micrasema > Micrasema longulum. The sequence continues at coordinate 1,052,158 of NW_028278023.1, forward strand.
TGCCTTACGTATAAACCTGGTATAAAGTTACTCCTGGGCATACTGGTAAAATAAGGATAGGAATACCATCCTTATTCTACCACTGTAATGAGGATAGTATTACCATCCGTATTCTACCAGTATGCCTAGAGGTAACTTTATGCCAAGTTTGTGAATAAGGCAACAGTTACAAGATTTTCTAAGCCAATTTATAAGACTTGCCTGCTGAGATCTTTTCCAAAAAACACATATTTACACGATTAATCTAATACTAAACCAAGGCAAAAGCTAGGAATGTATGTATAATGAATAACTGTATTAAGTAGATTCACTGTCTGGGTAAAAATAGCTTAAAATTATATACATTGATATAGATTGCTTATTTAATGTGATAAAAATATTGATTGAACTACCTAATTGATTTACGAATATTTGGTTAACGAGTTGCAGGAATATTAAATAATAAGGTGGCTAGCAAAGTCAAACTCACGATTCTTAGTTTTGTTAACTTGGAGGTTAGTTAGACTTTGAAAAGAAAGGAGTTTCTAAACCAAATAAAATAAGAGTGCAGCAAAGGTAGAAATATAGATGAGGTTTACTTTGATGTGACTTCCGAGTTCGTTCTAAAGTTTTCGCTGGAGGTAATGGCTTTGTTTTTATCAGTGTGATGTGCCAGTTTGCAGACAGCGAATGCGGCTAATGAAACTAACTTGATAATAGTGCACTGAAGTTTAACAGACACGGTGGAAAATATGGAGGAAATATGATAGGAAAGTTGATACGACACCACGAATTAGAAAAGAAGTATACCAAAAATCTTTTTAGAACACATATTTTGTGTTGATTTACGACTTATAAACCTAAATATATATATTTTTTGTAAAGATATAAATCAACTGCATTTGGAAAAGCTGTGTGGAAGACTGATCTACAAGTGTACGTTATTACATAGGAAGTAAGTACTACTGACTTTGCAACAATAACCGATGAACCGGAGATTCAGTCTGTATAATGTACTCATATAAATGTCAATTTATTTTTATTTTTGCTGAATTTGTGTGCCTAATAATGTGTGCCTATGTAAGATTTACAAACCTAAAATGCATCTCTTTTTTACTACTTTTCTTCTATACTTCACTCTTTTACTATAAATCTTTTATTTTATTTTTTACTATACATTACTTGTTCGGAGTTTAACTATAACTATTAACTATGTTTTCTTTATATTATAAAACTTTGTATTTAACTTTAATTTTGTACAAATTGGCTACGGCCGTTAGTTATAATAATAAATAAATTACGAAACTCTTGTGACATAAGACTTATTAATAAAACATACTAGAAAATAAATACCTCAATCCTGGTGGTATATTCATGTACCACTTTGTTCTAGGTGTCCTATAAAGGGTAAATGAAAAAAGACATAGAAAAGCCAAGAGAATTCAAGGATGATTTAATGCAAAAGATTTTTATTTAAAAATTCTCGGTCTTTTAACAGTATTTGATAAAATAGTTATAACATCAAATTCATTTAAAAATATCAAACTTTTAAATTAGCCAATGTTGTTAACTCGAAGGTGTTAAACACTTTTAAAAAGATAGAATCGTCTTATTATCGCCTATCGTTTATTAGCCCTACTCACACACACGTTGAGCCCATTGCAGATGAAGTGAACTAACTGACATTTTAAAGGTTAAGTAAACACATTGCTTATTTTACATTTATGTTATAAGAAATTGGCTCAGTTAAAATACAATTTTGCACTATCAGCACAAATTGCCGTGCTATAAAAAAATAAAAACGTACCGATGAGGAAAAAACGATCACAGTCGGCGAATACTAAGCATGGTTTGTAATGCATTTTCAATACGAGATCAAACATCATCATCATCAACAGTAGCGCTACAACCCGCTGTTGGCCCTGGCCTCCTTCAGAGTCTGTCTCTACTCCTCCCTGCACCCTGCGGCTCTTTTCCTGTTCGCCAGGCCAATTGCTCCAATGTCACTTTCCACAATATCCAGCCATCTTAATTTTGGCCTGCCTCTGCTCTATGGTACGGTTATCATTAATTCTGTGCACACGGACCAACCATTGTAATCTTCTTCTTTTTACGAATTGTGCAATCTTGGGTTCGCCATACAGGGCCTCTAATTCATGATTAAACCGTCTTCTCCACACTCCGTTTTGGTTGACAGTACCAAATATCTTGCTTAATATTTTTCTTTCTAATACCATGTTTTCATCTCTTTTGGTCATAAACCAGCATTCGGCACCATATGCAATGACCGGTATGAGAAGAGTTTTGTAAATAATGGTCTTAGATTTTCTAGTGAGCAATTTGGATCCCAGCGAGATCAAACAGCGCACATAAATAATAATATTGTACAATAAAAAAAGACCGCTTAAAAGCGATTATTCTAAGCTCATTATAATGATTGCGGTTTTTAAATTCTACAATAAAAATGGAAGTGAGGGAAGATATGCTTATATAATTAAGTGTAGTTACTAATTGTCTATAATTCCAGACATTAAAGAGATATCGCAGTGCCGATGATACGTCTCGATTGAACCAATAAATCTTTTTACAATTTCCTGTACTATCTACACCCTTCTTCCTACTTCCTATTCCTATATCATCACCTTTATATTCTATCCACACTCGCGTCTCTCTGAGTCGGTCCCTCTCACCCGCACGAGTCACCGGAATCTCCATTTCTTGCATCCATATAAGAAGGATTTTATTAGGTAAGATATAAAACCCGAAAAATATCTCATATCAGATTTTATTATCATCCACAAAAAAGAATCAACGCTACAAGAAAGTTTGTGAAGATACTCGGTACGTTTTTATTGAATTTATTAGAGAAAGGGATTACAAAAATGTGAGTAAAATTTGTAACGAACGTCTAATACTTCACATTTTTGGTACGTCAAATATATTTTTATACATGTTATATCAGTGAAAGTAATTTGTGATTGCCAACACTAGGTGCAAATTAACTATGTTTAAGAACCCAAAAAATAACACGTATTTTATTTGGGTTTCCGGATTACAAATACTATTTGTTTTAATTATTTTTTATTATTTAAGTACTAGGCAACACAGATCATTGGTTATTCCACGCAGGACAAATTTACCGTTGATGATGCCTGTGGGGAGAATGATTGGTCTGTTGAACAGCCTACAAAAAAAAGGTGATCTTTTCCATGCTAAGATTACCAGTTTTAGACTCTTCCTCTCTAACTATGTATCATAATGTGTATTACTGACTTATTTGTCTTTGTTTACTATTGTTTTTATGGACTATATGTTAGACCTGAATAATATAGTTTATGAACATTGTAATTGGCAGTAGTGCTGTATTGTACATTTAAATAAATAAATAATTAATCCAAATCCGTAAGAAATACACTGTAAAGTGTCCTCGGTGGGGTTTCTCCAGTGAGCACTCATGATTTTTTATGTTATATATATTACAAAAATAAATAAAAAAATACATTTAACTCATTAAAAGAACTCGAAAAGAAAAATATTTAAAAATCAACGTCTACTGGTAACCGACCGAAGTTTCGGTTTCAGCCAATAAAACGAATTTCGCAGGCGGTTTCAGTTTCAGACAAAAATGGACCGAAACTTCGGCTCAGCCGGAACCTGCGGTCGGGATGAGTCGGATTCCGTTTGGTTGTACTCTGGTGGATCTTATGGCGCATGACTCGTCCGCGTGACCCGTAACCGGATTGTTTCAGCTTTTTACTTTTTACGGAAGTATCCCAAATATACATTAAAATAAGAAATAGCACAATTAGGGGTATTAAATTGATGCCAATTCAAATAATTAGTTATTGTGATTTTTTACTATGGTTAGTAGTTCTAAGATCTTTCATATTTATATTATTTTAATTGCATTAAAGTTCTTAAGTAAAAGTTCATATAGCGTACATTTAAGAACTGTTAGATATAAGTTATATGTATAACATAACAACGAACCAAAAACACACGTATTAATTAAATTTATGCCTCTTATTTCATTGTGTATTTTATTTAACGCTTATTTTTTATCAACTCGCAGGTTTGACAATAAAAACGCCTAATTTTGGGCGACTTTAGGAGACTTTTAACTTTTAAAATCTTGTTAAAAATCTACATTGCGCCACTTTCTTTTTCTTGCTGGTTTTGGTATGTTGTATGAAAAAAGGTCAAACAAATATTAGAGTTTATCGAGAAATCAAAGTTAGAAAGATTTAAAACATTTAAGTTTGTAAGTGAAAATTCTTGATGGAAGTTCATTGTAATTTATTATACAAATAAAACACGAGTGATACTTTAATCCACAAATTTGGAATATCCAGTGACCGGTTTCATCGCTTTCGCGACATCTTCGAGACTGGTATCTTTATTAAAAAGTTAAATGTATTTATACAGAACAGAGGTGAGGATATTCCAAATTTGTGGATTAAAGTATCACTCGTGTTTTATTTATATAATAAATTAGAAAGATTTACCTAGTTTTTCGTACATATTGAGGCATAGGCAAATGGGCCTGGCATGACTAGATCAATTCTTAGTGTAAATAATAATGTCAGATGATAAAATATATCTGGTACAGACAAAATAAGCGGCATTTTACTAATTTAGAAGTAAATGATAATAGATGCCGATACATACGCGGTAGGTCGACGAGGTTAATACGACAAAAAGCAAAAAATGTACTCACCATCTAAATTTAAAAATAATATAAGTAGTAAGTATTACGAGTTTCACAAAGCGTATATCTACGAGAAGCTATTGTATTTAATTTTTTTCATAGCGCATATATTACTTTTATCAATTTGTATTCGCCCATAAAAAGTACGCGGTGGGCTTACCTTCATAAATATATTAACGCCGATGCACAATAGTTCCATAAAACGATCAATGCTTCTATTATGACACTATAACGGAAACCATTAACTGTACAGTTAGTAGGATTATATCGATATAAACCTACATAAGTTGAATCGTCAATATTTTTAGTGAGAACCGCATTATAAAATGATAATCAAGGAGGAAATTTATTTAAAAAAAAGATACATCAATAATAAGCACATCTGTAATTTGGAGGGGTACAGTAAACATATTTTGACTTGAAATAAGTTGAGAACGGTAGGCAAATACATATTTTTGTTTTTTAGAACACTAACAAATTACTAGACACTCTCACAGACGCGTACAAAACATGCGAGTTACACGAATGAAAAAAAAAGCAAAACATTCAATAAAACACAAATATTGAGAAAGAAACTTTAAAACACGAACAAAAGGTAATGCCACTGCCATGACATAACCAATACTATTTTAAATATCATAAACTTTTCTGCTCACTCAAATTTAAAATACACATTTGGTCATAATATTCATAATTACAATACGCGTTATTCAGGGAATCTTCACGTGTCTAATTTTCGCTCAACAAAGTTTAGTAGTAGGTCCTTGGAGAATATTGGCCATTCCGAATACAATAAACTGCCCGATGAGCTAAGACACGAAAAATTTAATAAAAAATCAAGAAGTGTCGCAATTAAAAAACATTTCTTAAATCTTTTTGATATTGATAATTATTGATGTAGTTTATATAAGACGGTGTTACATGTTTCTTATACCATAATGTTTTCTTTTTATTTCGGATGTATTAATTTGTATGATATTATGTATTGTCAAAAAAATGTTTTTTCTATGTACGGTCCCAAATGAGTTTCTTAAATAACTCCTGGGAGTATAATATGTACTTTTTGTATTATATATTTTCATTAATAATAAAAATATAAAAAAAGCAAAAGATACATATTACATAAAAAATATGATATAGGGTAAAAATAATGGCAAAACCCTCTACTTAAAGACGCTTAACGAGTCTCTAAAGAATGTAATCATATAAATCAATAACCACAAAAGCTAAAGATGTAAATGAATTTGTTGCCTTTCAAAACCTTTTTTTATTTATTTGTGAAGAAAACATATAGGTACATCATTTTGTTGAATACTCCCAAGGAGTTTTGAATGATTTACAACTCTACGCAGCAAGTAGTAAATACAAAGTACCCGTGGTGCTTGTGGCGCTAAGGTTGATGACACGACGCGTAATTGGAGGCAATAAACAATTATTACTAAATGACTCCGATACAGTAATAGGCCAGTCACTGTTGTCTATTGTTGGCGCACGCCTCCAGTCTACCGCTTCCGAATCCGAACGTGTCTTTATTTTCTTTCATATTTTTGAAAACGTGACGAAAACCAAAAGAAGAATAATCTCCAAGTATGAGAGGGATTTCAGCAATTTAATGACAATTTATTTCGGTGAACCGACAAAATAGGTGGAATGGTATCCGATGATTGTAGATTGCAGAGAGTGTGAATCGGAGGGGTAAGGTATAAACCTTTTGTAGAATATCCTTTCTTTACTAAATATTAAGTAAGTAACAAAGCTATATCTCACATTTTTCAGGTGAAATTTTCAATTCATGGGAGAAATAAATCGTTTGCGTAGAAGTAAAATTATGTTTCGTTATTGAATTTGTCAAAAGTTGCAACTGAAGTAGGTTTTAGAATGTTTGAAAGGAAAGTTTTCAGTTTCTAGTAATATGCCATGTCAGAAAGCGGGGGAAACTAAGGGAGCACTCGTGTTTTCCCAGTCGCCCCGCAGACAGCTGCTAAAGTCTAGCAAAGCACTACCAACTCATCTGAAGTGCTAGCGCATTCAATCTGCACACGCTATTTACACAAAGGACTATAGAAAAGCCGGAGTGCCTATTGAAAATAAAACAGGTAATAAACGCGAGAAAATCAACGTAATGCGAAATAATTAAGTAAAAATGAACGTATTATATATATCGTAATTTTAAACAAGTATAATAATCTCAATGGAAACATTAATTTTGTTGTTGAATACTAAATTAGAATTTGACAGAAAATAAATGCCTCGGGTTGTCTTAGTAATTAACTAATCAAATATTGGCAGATCTAGGCACGAGTTCAAAGCATTCCTCAAATAACGGAGATGTTATCGATATAATATTGTCGCTAGGGGAATGGGGCACGCGGTTTGCCGGCATTAATATTACTGCGGATTATAGATTTCGCCGCCTTTTGTTTCCTGGATGAAGACGAGCTACACAAAGGGAAGCTTGCCACCTAATGAGAAAGTCGACGAATGCGGGTGCGGGTGTATAGAAACGAACGAACAGCTGCTATTTAAATAATGCACCGAGGTGGCAACACAGAAGGAAACCGGAGGTACGTTAGTTAATAGATACATTTATTCTTATCCAGCAAAGTAGGCATACTAAGATAGCAAGAAAGATAATGTAATAAAGATGCCATGATTAGAAATGCTCCTTGTGGTTCAAATTATTTTACAATCTGTTAATTTCTTGTTAATTTAAATGTTATTTATTATGGACGAAAGCAAGAGTCCAAATTATTTTCAGTTCCAATTCAATATTTTTTTAGTAAAAAATAAATATTGAAAAAGAACAGCATGTCACAGAAATGCACCGAATGGGTATATTTATTTATTTAATATGAAATACAGGGATCGGCAGTTTAACACGATAATACAATTTTATTTGAATTTTAAATCGATCAGTTTAAAAATAAAACAATATGTGAACAATAAATTCGCATGTATGTAAATATGAATTGAGATTGCGAGGTGAACCTTCTACAAAATGCAAAAACTCCTATGCAACCGAGAGCTGAGGTTGAACACGAGATGTAGAGATATAAAAGCATACATTTTATCTATGCAGTTGTATGGAGTGGAAGGACAGGCTCTCGATATTTAAATAATAAATAAAATTGTGGCATTTGAAATGTGGTTGTTTATGAGAATGCTGCGTATATCATGGGGTGATCGAATGCCCAACAAAAGGATACAAAATTGAATGAAAACGAAAGGAAAGGTTAAAAGACGAAAGGCTCCATACTTTGGCCGCATATTCCGTAGAGAAAAATATGCCCTTCTACAGCTCATAGAGGAAGGGAAGAAAGAATTTATGGGGTATGGGACGTAAAAGAACAGCATGGCTCAGGAATCTCCGGCAGAGGTTTGGAATACCAGATGCCGCAATTCTTATCAGAACGGCCTAGGATCGAGAGGACGTTCGAGGCCAACCTCCGATAGGAGCGGCACGAGAAGAAGAAGAAGAAAATAATCAGTCGTAGTAAAAATAATAGTGTAAATTTATGGATAATGGTTGAACCTTTTGATTTTATTTGTTTGGTTGAATTAATGCACGCGCATACGGAAATATAGGTATAAGAGGATTTTGATTTTGGTGATTTAATTCAAAACAAAAGCGTATGAAGTATCGTAAAAAGGGCATAATCACAATAAAAATTGACAAAGTGAATAAAAAAATAATTAAATAAATAAAAAGATTTGATGCCGGTGACATGTATGGTGATCAGAGTGGTTTAAGAGTACTTTATGAAATGGCGGAGCCAAAGGGGTGCGCCATAATGCCAGAGCAATTTGGTACAAACAACAATAGCAATAGAGGGTCACTTTGGCAGGGTGTCAGTGGATCTTGATTGGTTGATTTACTCCGCTATTCAGAGTTGACCGACTTCCAGTATATTGGCAGCGAATTATAGTCAGAATGACGTGAGAAGACAGCAGTTCTTAAAAATATAATGTATATTTGTGAATGAATACACAATTGTACAAAATATAAAAAAGGGTACAATTAATTTAGCCATGTTTAATTAGAGCGTCATTAAATGACTTGATATAATGATGTCGTATTTTGTTATAACAGGCCCAAATTATTCCAATTATTTACACAAATTGTGGAAAACGTTATTAAACTGGTGTTATTAAACTGGTAAATTTTGCATAAGGTGGCACGACGTTACAGCACCGTTTCAATAGGGATTTTTAAGCACAATTTTAAAGATTGAAGTCAAATTTATTCCTTTAACGTTTAAAGAACTAACTTTGTAAAAGACAACGTTATTTTAATTTTAATAAATTGATAACTGATTTCCGTTTTTAGAAGTTATTTCTTTAGAAGTTAGACCCTATACTCCTTTAATACTTCGAAAAAATATATAGCAAAAAAGATGAAGAAAATCAAGATACAGGTACAATTATCGTGTAAGAAAGAGATATATTCATTTTTTTAGTTCATATCGTCCTTATCGTAGAACAACCACACTTTTATATTTGACCTTGTAAAGGTTATATAAAGGCTTTATATGCCAAGTTTGGAAACATATATACATACAACTAACTCAAGTATCAATTAATATTTATTTTGGTACTTTAAAAAAAAAATGATGTTTGATATGTTTGATATTTGATCATGACGATTATTATTTTAGTATAACACGTGAATTTATTTTTAAAATAACTTATATTATACACTTATTCTATCTATAAATCGAGTTGTATTTTCGAATGAAACAATATATTTTAATCTGTCTTTCCTCTTCAAAATTTTAAACAATTTTATCGATAGTTCATATCTCTTGGAGCGTATTTCAATCAATTGTCCCGGAAAGTTAACACGACAAGTTCATTTTTTTATAATTTATTGCCCAAAAAAAAATATGTTCAAAACTCGTTTATTTATCGTAGCTGCTCCAACCTTAATTTACTTTGTCCCCATTTAGATATTTTCTTGACTTCAAAAAAAACTTTTTGAAACACGGTAAAATGAAACATTTTTCAGTGTGTAATAAGTTTATGTTCCTTTAATTATGTTTATTTTATTGTAATATCGAAAATTTTGAATTGGTCAACTATATTATGACAATCCCCCTCCTCCACTCCTCCACTCTATTTCCTCATCCCTTAACCTTCTTACGAGCTCTTTTTTTTCTCATGTCTTATATAATATATTATTTTTCTCTTTACTGTGTAACATGTTCTCTCATTATATTTGTGAAAAACTGTATCTGGATGTATGTACTTTTTTTTATATTTTGTATTTTTATATAACAACTGTTGTTTTTCCTTAATAAATAAAAATAAAAAAAATGTTTTATTTGTCACAGTTGCACTGCATTTTTTCATCACACTCGTCTGGATATTTCTGCGTAGCATTCACGTTTGATAATTATGAAAGTTCGTTAAAGAATGAACGCACGAAGACTATTTATTACCCACGAATTGAAATGCCATTTTCTTGGTGCTGAAAACCAGTCTTTTCAATTATAAGTCATCGTTGATTGCCCAATTTATTGTGGCTGGTATTTTGACGCGGTCAGGGGATGACTGATAGCGTTAAGATTGAGATTATGAATACAGAGGGTGATGGCCAAATGGCGCCGAACTCCCGCATCCGTCTGCTAGTGATGCGATCCAATCAAATAACCGCTGACGTATTTGTGGACGCACTATTGGGAATTCACATAAGGGGGCACAAACTGTGACAGGAGGACTTAGATGAATCAGAACGAGTGTATTTTTAGACGCGCAAGTATCAATCTAGGCAAAAGGGGACCTCATATATAACGAGATAAATAGTAAATAGTGCGAGAATAATCAAAATATTTTTCAACTATTCGGGCGGGAGCAAATGTAAAATTAGGTAACATATAACGTTTTCATAGAAAATTTATTTCAACAGAGAGGGAAAACATTTTTGAGAAGGAAATATGGAAGTCTAGGCATTTACAGGGCTTATGACCTGTCATTGGCTGGTTTAAGTGGCCACTTTACACACTGTGTAACATTCACCATTCTGCCCATGTTTGAACATCCACATTTCCTCAACTCTTCCATCTGTTGACTTTTGTGAAGTAAAAGAGCTGAAACCTTTATCACGCGGGTGAGATTCATCCGGCTGAACCAAATAACGCCTGAAAACAATTTTCCAATTTTTATACTTCTTCATTTACCAGGTAGTAATTCAACAATGTTTGATTATGTCCAAATGCTTCCAGACTGGCTGGATTTCCTCCCTAGGGAGTTGTTTTACCTCTCTGTTGAAATAAATTTAAATATGAACAACTCCCTAGGGAGGAAATCCAGCCAGTCTGCAAGCATTTGGACATAATCGAACATTGTTTTCATAGAAGTTCTTCTCTTTATAAAGAAACGTTCGATGGATATTTTTTATTCGTTTACAAAATAAAATCAACGTCAACTGCATTTACATGAACAATGCGTACAGGTTATGGAGAAAGAAGCATTTAAAAAAGAAGCTCGAGGAGCAGGTAATATAAAAAATACATTAAAATTTAAAATACCAGGTAATCGTCCACTTATTTTTTGGTTTAAAATAAGATAAGCTAAATATTTATATCCGATTGAAAAAAATGAGTAACAATTTCTACCCGTACAAACCGTGATTCCCATTATTTTTTTAAATTTTATTATTGTTTTTTTTTTTTAGTTTATACATAAGAGGTAAAACAGAGTATCAAAAGAAAAGGATTAATAAGTATTCGTATATTGTATTTGCTTTGGAGTGTAGACGTCTTTACATAGGCTTTACGTACTTATTTTAAAGATGTGATGTGTAAACAAACTCCTTGGTTTGGTTTAACATCATATGTGTAGTTATCAAAGAGCGTTTTCGTCAAAGTGAGTATTGTCAAGACATGTATTTTTTTTCTACATTTTTGGCTTAAACACGTTTTACAAGTTTAAGAAGATAATTTAAAATTAAAACATAATTAATGATTTAAAGTTTGCATCAAAATTATAGTAAACTATGAAGTTTTATCAAGAAATGTCCTTGAAATATTTAAACAAACTTTGGATACTACCTATAAATTATATTATTTTTTCAGTCTATAATTTTTAAACGTTCAGCGATAGAATAAATTATATTATTTAATGAAGCCTTAATGAGCAGTCATAATTTTGAATACTACAGATTGGTATAATTTTCTTTTAAAAAATAGATGTAATGAGTAGTTTCGTATTTGTTTGAAATAACGAAACGCTAAACAATTGAAAAACCGCAAAAACATGTTTGTGATCCATGAAGATCTCGATCATTTACTATCCCAGATGCACTGATGCGAATATCAAATGAACAAATCAATATTATCCTATTAATTTAAAATATGTTTGTATTTTATTTGTTTATGTATTTTGAATATCTCATATATTTTTTTCTCTTTTTTACAGCTTCTTTTCTTATTTTTCAACAATTTTTAGATACCTACTATAATTTTAAATCCTGTTCTATCGTTTTTTTTCTTGCAATTGTATTTTTTAAGTTTATATTGTTTAAATACTCATCTTCTTTTTTTATGCCAACTTTACTTCTAAACACTGTTCTATCTTTTATTGCTTTATATTATATTTTGTAAATTTTATGTTTATTACATACTTATGTTTTATATAACTTCCATGCATGTAAAAGCCTTAAGGGCGTGAAAAATTAATAAAACAAAAAAAATATTTACATAGAATTTATCTAGTAAAAAGACATTTTTTACTAGAGTACATTATGTACAAAGTTAGATTGTTAATAAAAAGAAAGTGCCTTTGGTTCATGGAACTTTCTAATTGAAGAATTAGTATTAATTAAATGTCACAATAAATTAGTGAGACTAATTTACCCAGGACCCCGGTTATAATGGAAAGTTTACAGTCTTCGATTGACAATTTTCAATTATTTTTAATTTTTTTATTTATGACAAAATACATCGTTTTACTTTTACATATCACATTAAATTACATGTTTTATTTGTACAAAACTCAATCAGCAAAAGTGATCGTATGAGGGGTATTGTATATATTATGACACTATTTGAAGTCGATAAAATAACATTACATATCACATGGGGTGTAAGAACAGTTTTTTAAGGTGTTTAAATAAAATACTATAAATTGAAATCGTATTTTCTATACGAAAATGTAAACATTTTTTAATTTAAAACATGTTCAATGAGGTAGTTTAGTGGTACGAGAAATTTCATTTAAAAAATGTTTTCTTACACGCGGTAAAAATTACAGCATTTAATTTTATGACAAAGTTTCTCGAAAATGCATGAAAAATAGAATAAAAATGAACCGCATGATCAACCAATGATAGTGTCGTGATAGATTTCCGGTTTCTGGGAACCCAATTCACCATTCAGTAGAACTCACAGACTAGAACTAGTGACGTCACTAGCGGAGTAATTTCAAAACAATAAAACTTTAGCATTATCGACAAAATTAAGAAAGGTCTTTTGCGATGGTTCGGTCATGTGGAGCGAATGAATGATGAAAGAACGGCTAAAAAGATTTATGATGCGAATGTGTCTGGTTGTAGAAGTCGAGGAAGGCCGAGAAAGACATGGCATGATCAATTACAACAAATCCTTGAAAGTGGTCACGTGAAAAGTCGGAATAATCGACGTGCGTGCATGAGAAGATGTATGAATGTGAAGGAAGCAAAGGAAGTGTGCCAGGACAGAGTGGTGTGGCGTTCTATCCTCTCTGCCTACCCCTCCGGGGAAATGGCGTGATGGTTAGTTAGTTAGTTATAAAACTTTAAAAAATCATAGCGCTGACAATACGAAACCTTTTATTTTTATTGGCTTGGTGATATATGTTAACAAAAAAAACCACCGAACCTCATGACACGGTATTGTCGAAGATACTTCAATTTTTAATATAAAGAAAACCGATTTTATTTTATAGACAGTCGAAGATAAGTGATAAGTAAATGTCGATTCAATTAATAAAATTTCTAAAAAGCACATTAATTTATGCAATGTTTCGTATATAAAAAGGAACACCCCGTGTTCCTTATCTTATAGTACCTATAACATGTTATTGTGTCGATTACTTTCAATAATATTCGGTGGTCGGGTGGTCCCTCAAACGCCTATTAGTAAAAGAATCACATTCAGCCCACAAGATAAAGGTGCCCGATGAAGTTAAAAACAACGCACGAAAGGGTAAGAAACACTTAACGTTCGAGATTACAGAACGAGATTAGGATTTGTTTCTTTCTACAAGAGGTGGGATGGGGTTATTGCGACGTGTGGTTAGTAAGAAAACATAGGTGGAGTCGTGTAAGTACTTTATCTGAAGAAGAGCAGAGGGAATAGTGATTGGAACAAATGAGGTTCTTACTCCCGGGCCGTCATAAACAGAACTGGGATGATGACTAAATTAATTCATTAGCATTGATACGCTCTGTTTGCGGAGAGTTTAATTATGTTATTTTGAGGTGTGCTACAATGAACTCTGATTCGATCAGAATGAAAAAGATACGATCAATATCGACAATAGTTGAAATATTACACAACATTATGCATATTTTAATTCCACACGATTAAACGGTCGAAACTAAGAATTATATCCACGCATTTGCTTTATATTTTACGGAAGATTTTGATCAAGAGATTACTTTAAATGTCTAAATAAGTTGCATGGGTACTCATTACTAATTTAAAATGAGTAAAATAAGCAAGAAGTTATTAATTTAAATCTTCAATTACAAAAATGTATGCTCTTTGGTGGACTTACTGCTAAAACAAATATCTTCCAGCCAACTAAAAAAACAGACGGGTGAAAATAAGTTTAGGATTAATAGTCCATTGATCGATGGCACACAAACGTGCAATAATTTCACCTGAAATATAAATAATAATAATAATAGTTTTTAGCTCAGTTTCTGTGAATAGTCTATATATTGTGTTTTAGGTTTAAATGTTTTTCTTTTCTTTTTTTAATATTAAGTTCACAGAATGTTTAAATGTTTTTATTTTCTTTTTTAATATTAATTTCACAGAATGTTTAATGTTTTTCTTTTCTTTTTTAATATTAAGTTCACAGATTGTTTGAATGTTTTTATTTTCTTCTTTAATATTAAGTGCACAGATTGTTTAAATGTTTTCTTTCCTTTTTTAATATTAAGTTCATAGATTGTTAAAATTTGTTAAAATTTTTATTGTTTAAATGTATACTATGTATTGTTACAAGAAATGTACTATTTTTTTTATGTACCGTCCCAAATGAGTTTTCTCGTACAACTCCTGGGAATATAATATCATGATATTCATGTCTTATATGTTTTATTAATAAATAAAAAAAAAAAAAAAAAAAAACAACGGCCGATGAAGCAAGTCATCATTTTACATTGAATTCCATACATTACATTCTACAAGACAAACACTATTGCACAGAAAACGACCACCTAGATAAGAGCGACGTCCTGCAGTGCATTTAAACTATGGGAACATTTAGAACAAAGGAACGTGGCCTATAAAGAGACCACAGTGGTGATAATACCCAGTCAGCCCAAACAGTCAGCCCAAATAGTCAGCCCAACAAGTCAGCTCAACGCAGTCACTCAGTTCCAGCATGTAGTTCAAGTGCAGCCAATAACTCTGCATCTCCGTAACACTCGCGCGGTATAATTCATTACTTATTTGCCATGTCATAAATACGCATTAAACAGCAACTTCGTATATTCTGTCAATCTCCAACTGGGGTAGGAGCTCCAACAACCCTCAATAACCTAATTCCTAAAGAAGAATTGGTAAAAAATGTATTTTTTTTCGATAGATACTTGCAGATAACAGCTGTTATTTAGTGGGCAGATAAAGCTGGCACAAATAAATTTGAATAATAAATATACTAATATTATATTCATTTTATTCAAACTTTACAAAATTCAATGATCAAATTGCTACTACATAAAGATGTATACCACCAGACACTATATTTCAATACCGTTAATGTAAAACTCTGTAAATAAATTATCAGTTAGGGCTCTACTTTGGTACAACTTAATTTGTCAGCACGCGTCGCACTCCGAGTATAAACACAAATTGGTGCATGATTACAACACCAGGTTTACCAGTATGAAAGGGCTTGCTGTTTCTAGATGTAGTATAGTAATACAGTATACCTAAAATATGCAAAACATTACCAAACAATATAACAATAGTAAAAAAAAATTACGGCTAGTGGAAAAAAGTTTTTTTATATTAGTAATATTAATGAACAGTCGAAATTTTTAACAAAATATGTTGAGTCAAAAACATTAAAAAAAACATTAAGAACATAATATAACAGGCATGTTCAATGTTTGTTTTTAAATAAATAAATACCTGTACTTCAAAATACCTCGTATTGTGCTTACTGTCACACGACATTACAGCACTGTTTGCAGAGGGATTTTTTAGCTCTGTCACTTTAGAGTTAAAATTAAAGAAATATTTATTACAAGTAATCATAATACGGAAATGAGCAAAAAAGAGATAGATAATCTAAATACTATAAAAAATGTCGAAACGTGGTAAGCCATTTGCTTGAGTAAATATTTACAAATGCAGCGTTTGGAAACGGTAATCAATTTCTTAAAAATCTTGCCATAGACCTTTTGATACATAGTACGCAATATTGACATTTAATCACACTCGGGGAATACAATGCCTAGCTGACAGGTTCCCAAACCGTTTTGACCAGCTGCCTCTTTTTCAGAAGAAAAATTATGGACTCAATACCCTCCAATAAACTAACATGCGAGAGAAAAATGCGGTGATTTTTTATATTTAAAAAACTTGGTATACTAATTTGACAGATGAATCTGATATACTGCCACCAATCTCCGCGTTCAACTATCAATGCACGCTCATCTCAGACACAAAAAAAAAATTTTTTTGTTAACATTACAATATATACTTTATAAGATTAAAATATTATTATATGATTGCCCCCGTTTTGCTTCCAATGCCCCTTAGGCCAGCATTGTCCCCTTGGTCCCCTTCTGCGCCTCCAGGGTGGCGGATACGCCCATTTTAGGAACCTGTGGTCGATCCGATTACGTCATGTTGAATTTATGGACTTGTTTATATTCGACGTATATAGATATTATAAGGCTTTAAATCAGTGTTGATATTATGACAAAAAGCTGAAAGATTAGGGGTTTTTAGAAAAATATTATTATAATTGCGGTTATGTTGTCACTTCCTAATGTATGATGACTAATAAGGCAAAATGATGCGATCCTAGACAACTTGTGTAGGTACTGTTACAGAAGGTAAAGTCTCTAGCCAAGGTCTGCTAACAGCACACCGGTTTGTCAAGGCAATGAGCATAATATTGTAAACTAAACACGAGAAGTATTATGGGACATATTTTATGCTACAGATGGTATTGCTGTACTCGCCAGAGCTGTAACTCGATACAATATAATAATTTGATTTAAATTGTTTTTTGAAAATTATTTATGTAATTCCATTGTAATGATGTAATAACTAAAATTTACATATAAGTTACTAGTTGAAAATACTTGGTACACTTCCACTTATTTGAAATTTTAGAAATAAACAGGATAAAAAATAGTAGCGATAGAATTTTAATAAATTAGCAGATATAATTCAAATCTCACCCCTATTAGTCCCCTTAGTTGGACCCTGTACATTGTAATAAAACAATAAATATTTTATGATTAATTTTGTGGTCAAACATT
The DNA here is from genome assembly GCF_059751315.1 of Micrasema longulum. Classification (NCBI taxonomy): domain Eukaryota; kingdom Metazoa; phylum Arthropoda; class Insecta; order Trichoptera; family Brachycentridae; genus Micrasema; species Micrasema longulum. The sequence continues at coordinate 1,069,554 of NW_028278023.1, forward strand.
TTGCTAAATGTTATTGTATTTACAATTAGTAACTTACGTGTAAATATAAGTTATGACATCAATTTAATAATTATTAATTATATCAGCAAATGATGACAAAATGATTAAATATCACATACTACGAATACCGATAAAAATATATGAAATGGATGAAGAATAATTAATTAATTAATTAATTATGGATAACTTATACAGCGCCATTTTCGTAATAAAATACCTCAAGGGCGCTTTACATGGTAATTCTATTGTTAAGTTAATTTAATTGAAGCTTTTAAATTTGTAATTTAATTAAAATAATTTATTTTGTTGTCACGTGCTACGGATTTATTCAAATGATTTAGAGAACAAGTGGGTTTTAAGTTTTTTCCGAAACATCACTTCACTTTCACAGCCTCGCACCTCTGCTGGGAGAGCATTCCATGCCATAGGGCCTGCGATCACAAATGCGCGTTCACCAAATTTAGTGCGCTGTTTGCGTAGAGGTATAATAACTTTTCCTCTCGCCGTAGACGTAGCTGATCTAAGCGTGAGACGCCTGTCAGCTAGTTCATCTGGAATGCATAGTTCCCTTAGATATTCCGGAGCCGAGTTGTGCAGTGACTTAATTGTATTTTCGAAATCAATATGGATATTGTGGAGAAATGTTTTCATACATAAATGTATAAAAGAAATGTAATTAAAATACGTTGATAGAATAACGCAACATGTTTGGCCTTGCTAGTTGTGACTACAAGATTCGTGACAGTGTTCTAAACAAATTTGAATGGGCAGGAACAAATAAACATGAATCGTGACGTATTAGGGACGTGGCCAACGGAATGACCGTTTTTGCGGGAATTTGACAAATTTTAAATATTTTTTATGCTACTAATAATTAGCATTTTTTTTTTTTTACTGGACAGTATTTCATAGACCTTAATTACTTTAAAAATGTTAAAATTATCGATTATCAAAAGAAGCAAAATATTTTAACCTCGAACACACTATAATATAACGTCTGGAGAAACATCTCCTTTCTCTTCCTTAATCTCTCCTCCTTTCCTCTTTCCCCTTTTTTACTTTTTCCAATTGAGTAAAAGTTTTGATTTAAGGTAATTTATAAACAAATACGTTTATTTTTATTTTTAAACATCTTCATATTTTCTATAAAATATGTAACTTGAATTATAAAAATAAAACTATTATTTTATTGGTTGGAAGAAATTGCCATTTGACAATAAGCCAGTAAATGTACAAATAACATTATGTACAAAAAGTTAAATAAAATAAAAATAATCCCTGATAGGGAAATAATGAGCTGTTACCTGTAAAATGAGGATACAAAAAGGATCTTTACATCAATTAATGTACTAAAATTGATGCTCATCTCGTTTACAACTTAGTGAATCCATAGAAAAAGTAAAGTTATTTAATATTCAATGTTGTGAGACGATGCCGTTACAATAGATGTGTGTATGTTTTATGTTTATTAATAGGGAATATAAAAACACAATGCATCACTAGTGCCTTCTACGCGTCAATGTTCTCACTGACAGACTATGAATTATGTAACAAAATATTGTGGCAGTGTGGCAAACAGTCGATGCACTTCATTATTTACCGGGGTGCATCTGCCGCAAAATGCATTTGGGCGCTGTTATACAAAACTGAGTGGGACATGTAATAACAGTGGCCTTATTCTGTAACTAATTCGTTTCTCATTCGTATTGTATGATAGGGAACGCGAGCGAAATACGATTTTGATTGTATAAGAGTGAGATAGATATATCGTGGGTATGCTGCGAAAAAGCACTAAGTCAAAATTACTACTTCTGAGATAATTGAAATTCAAAGTTTGTAACAAAATAACTTTTTTTTATACTAAAACTTACTAAGCCAACTTGAAAAAATGGTAAATTGATCTATTTACATTTTATTCAATGGTTTAATTTAAATAATAACTGAACATTCTTTTTTTTTTCATATAATAGTGGATTGACATGACTTAGTGCATTTTTGCTGTTACATAATACCACAGTAAATAATTTAAATTAAAGTCACATTGTAGTTCTCTTTAATTAAAAAAGTTATGGAATCATTTTATCTAATGAACAGTACCTATTACATTAGGTAAAATAATTATTAATTAGTAAAAAGAAAAAAAAAAAAAAAAAAAAAATGCCACGTTTGCCCCCGAGTAAAGCATGTAGACATTACTTACTAGACATCTCCAGGATATCATGTTGCCGACCAGCAATCTAACCTTTTTTCAAGTCAGTACTACTCCATAAGCTCCGCAGAATACATCCGAAATATTGTTATTGATGGCCCACCAATACGGCGCGGCGTCCCTTGTCCCTTGGTGCTTTTTCCCTGAACGGATTTATGTTATATTAACTTATTACAGAAAATATCTCGACTTGTAGTGTAGATAGGACTTATTGTGTTTTTGCAGATTGTAGAGTATTTTTTCAACAGTATAACCTCATCAGTATGTCAAAACAGCAAAATTTTGACATAGTGCTTTTTTGCAGAAAGGGCACAATATCGTCGCTTCGTTCGTTTTTATCCCACAGACAAAAACACAAATAGAGCTTTAAGTTTTTTTACGAAATAGGCATAAATAATGAACACAACTTAAGACAAAATAAATTAGAAAATCCCTTAAACAATTTATTTTTTAAATGTTTCATCTGAATTTTATAAATAAAGGCTTTCTCATAACTCCTGAACACTAGACTAAATTTCGTTAAAAACAGTATGTTGGACAAAAACGAACTAAAGCGACGATATCGACGAACGAACGGACTTACGAAACGAAATTGTGACAGAAAAGGTCAGTAGATTTATTTCTTTATATTTATTTTCAGAAGCGTAAGATTGATCACCTTACTTTCTATGTAAAATAAATAATCTAGATACGCTGCAATCGGAGTAAGAATGCAGTACCCAACGCAACACGCAAGTGCGGATAGGTAAATGATGCTAATTTATATTTATTGTTGTGCACACAGTGATGTTAGTACAATACGTATACGTAAAAAAATATTTTAAATTTAAATTACCTACAAATTTCCATTTACCAGAGATTTTTAAGGATTTTAGAATTAACACGCTATTTTGAAATCATCTTGTTACGTTATGTTTAAAGGCGGTCTCTTAGTATGTGTATAAGCGTAAAGCAATACCATGTTAAAATGTTTGTAAATATAAAACTGATAGTAAAAACATGTGCAAATTCGTCACCATGAACATTTTGATTTGCATTATATATTTTTTTTTTTGTGAATAATACCAGATCTGGTAAAACTATGGCTTGAGTGAGATGGACTATGCTCCATAACGCTAAATTATGCGTTAGAGGGAGAAGACAATATAGGTACGTAAATCGTGAAGTGCCGGCATATGCGTAGATATGTAGTACGCCTGTAACGTCACTTTACGTGTTCATTATCAGAAAATGGCAAGAACTTTTGTGATTTAGTTACGTACAATGAGCGAACGGTGGTGGTAGTGCGTATAACACAGTTTGTAAACATAATCAATGGCGGATTTAGCGTTCCGCGGTGCGATGCGCGGACTGTCTGCACATATTATCGCTCGTTTACAACACCATGTCAGAATTATAAAATATCATATTATAATATAATTCAACTTATTTTTATAGAACAAAATGTAAGACGTTTCTAGCTTCCCTAAGACTAATCTAAACAGTCACATTTATTTATAAATAAATATGAATAATAACAAGTAGCAATTATTACTAACGCCCGTACACAATAGTTAATTACTGGCGTAAAAGGAGATAGATATTCCTTATCGATCTCAGCATATTGCATCTAAGAAAAAAGCAGTTTTCCTCAAGCCAGTTCCAACTGTATTTTCCAAGCAATTGATTTATCACTTCGTTGTCAATCAATTAAATAAGGCGAGAACAGAAAACAGGCATTTTGAAATAATGTACCAATCGCGTTTTGTATTATTTTCATTAAAAAGAGTCATATTAAAGTGCATTTTTTTGTCATTAGTAAAGTTATTAATTAATACAGAATTCGATGCAGGTATTTTAATAAAACACATTCGGTACGCATCTACAAATCCGCTAATTTATTTACAAACACATGCTCGTACACATTGTTAACTGATATTGTTTAGATTGAGGTATGGAAAAAAATAAATACACAATAAAAACATTATATGCAAAGACTTCATAATTTATTTTAAATATACTAGAATGTTGGATAGATAAATCATTGTTTACATAGGGAAGAAACAATTCATTAAATTCATATTTTATTGATTGAAAGGGCATTTACTTTATAAAACGTCATGATACATTATTCAAAAAAATAATAAACTTTACTGTCAGCGCTAATTAGTTACGTTAGAAAATATAATTAAGCAAGGAATAAAAAATTACAATAATCCCCCCAACGAACTAAAAACTATTAAAACTAATATAACTATCACTAAACAAATTCAAAGTAGGATTTAAGAAATTTTTTGAAACCGAGTGAAAACTGCTTTCTATTTTAATTCGTATAACTGTATTATTATTTTCTGTTTTTCTTTTTATTTCGTATAATTCAAATTATTTTCTCTTGTGTATTCGAAATTATATAACTTCAAATTTCTAAATAAATATAACAGCATAAGTCACTTTACAAGCACAAGAGCTGGTCTCTGTTTTAGAAAGTAACAGCTATAACATTAAAAAAATATAAAAGGAGATTTTATAGAAAAAAACACGTGTCAATTATGTAATTAATCAATAAAAAAATATAAAAAAACATTTGAATTTCATTCAAACTGGATAACAATAGATCATAAAACGTGTCAGTGTTTGGGCGGATGAAGAATACAGTTCTGTGTGTGAAATGGAACCGGAACCCTTGACGAGTGCTTTCGGGTCCATGGCTACTCTCAGGTAAAACTCCTGAATAAGAAATTCAAGTTGATATTAATCCGCCAAGTAGTCCTCTCTTCTCTTATTAATCTGCAAACAGATTTTTTCCTTAGGAATAATTAAGTAAGCATTCTTCTATGCGCAGCTGACAGAATCCCCCAGGACTCAATAACAGCTGCAAGGATGCTTTGGATCTCCCGAATTAAAAAAAAAAATCAAATTAAAAATAGTACTACAAATGTTATGAATTGTTACAAATATAAATATACGTATATATACATACATATGTACACACATACATGCATACATACGTAGGGTTTTGGTTGCTAAAGGATTAGTAGAGCTCCTACCCCAGTTAGTCATTGACAGAAGAAACGAGGTATCTGTTTAATGCGTATTTATTACATGGCTTATAAATAGTGAATGTATGGCGCGAGTGTTACGGCGATGAGGAGTTGAATTGGCTGCACTTGAACTACATGCTGGAGCTGAGTAATTGCGTTGAGCTGAGTCTTCGGACTGGCTGAGCTGACTGATGCTGACTGACTGACTGGGCGCCACGCCATGTGCTCTGTTTATAGGCCAAGTGCCTTTGTTCTTCATATGTCCATGAAATGAAAAATGTTAATGTACGAAAGGATAAAGCTCTCGTCGTTATGTGCAATACTGTTAGATTTGCATAGTATGCTGTATTGGATTCAATAGAAAACGCTAACTTGCTTCATCGGTCGTTGCACCATATTTCGAGTGAAATTATTTAGCACGTGTGTGTGTCATCGATAAATGTACTATGAACCCTAAATATATATATATAAATACATACATACATACATACATACATACATACATATATACATACATTCATACATACATACATACATACATACATACATACATACATACATACATACATGCATACATACATACATACATACATACATACATACATACATACATACATACATACATACATATATACGTAGAACCGTGAAAATGGCTTTTTGAACCCTACTTTTTTATATTACCCACTTTGCTCATTTTGCCGAAACCGCATTTATTTCATTATTTAACTTTAAACTAGCCCTAAGACAACAATTTTTATCCGTAAGCTTTTGTCGTGCAAACATAGTGGCACAGTAAAGTGAATATTTAAACGATGGCATCATTATATCTGACCTTTCCTTCGCCTGAGTCACATCCTTTTTTCTATTTATCCTTTTTAATTGTTTGTTCAATCAGAATACCACACATTGTGAATGCATCCCGCGTGTGTTGCCTTTAAAGAAAGATTTGTTTGGATATCTGATGATTGGCGGAGCGAGGGCATTATTCATTCGAGGAGGGGCTTTAGCCATTATGATATAAAGAAGAGATGTATAATTTATACGGACTAGGTGCAAAGAAGATGAGTACATTTTATTAAACACAAAAGTATGTACGAGAATCTTTGCTACTGGTCGGATTTATAATATAAAGGTGAATAATAAACAAATTAATAATATAAACAGAGGGTAAATCTCATATTACATAGGTCGGAAAATGGTACAAATTCTTGCGCGAGATATTGTGCAGTTTCTGGTACATCAATTATTGTTGGGTTATTTTATTTGCCGTTTTACACGGGACAGCTTCCGGGATTGAAAATTGCACGTAAGCATGACAAGTACGTAGATGTTTTCAGCGCCATGACAGATAACAGGAAGTTTTACCGTCGACAAAAAGGGTATCTTGTGATGATGCGACTAATGACAACTAATAAAATATTATTATGAGATCAACAATCAAATTTAGATTTCTAAAATAATATAGATCGTTAACCTCATTAAAAGTAAGTATTTGCATTTCTGCAAAGAAAGGCAAGTGTGAAGTGGAAAAGTGCAGTGAAACGAATAAGGCTGAGGATAAACAAAGTGACACAAGTGACAATAAATACGCGTTGACAGTTAAAAATGACACTTAACAGTATCACGGGCGTGGGATGAGCATGTTTGCGAGGTAACGCCCAGTGGTCTTTTTATAGGCCACGTTCCTTTGTTCTTCATGTCTCCGTGGCGTGAATGCACTGCAAGACGTTGTCTTTAATTTATTGTATTCAAGATAAAATGATGACTTGCTTCATCGGTCGTCGTTCTATTTCATGTGAAATTATTGCACAAGTGTGTGTCATCGAACGATGGACTATGATCCACACATATATACCATTTTACGTTTGAAAATAACTGTTTTTTGGTTTTTTCGTTTGTACGGTATATACTCTTTTATGTGGGCCCAATAAAATTATTGGGAAATCTTGCGCAAGATTTCTTACCATTTTCTGATCCATGTAATACGAGATTCAGTTTTGTATTATGGAGTGCGAAGCACATACACAGCCGAAACGAGTAGAAAAAACTATAGAATTCACAAAAATACGCAAGATGGAAGACTTAAGATACACACATATTTGAAAATGGACAGAATGTTGAATGTTACACAATGCGTCAAGTGATAATTAAAACAAGCTAATTATTGGTCATAAGTTATGCAAATGCCTACACTTCCATATTCCTTTCTTAAATATATTATATCCCTATAAACATCCGCGTAAGTTATTCATAATTTGATATAAAAACATTTGAATAATGCCCATAAAAGCCCATATCAAACCGCAGAGAATACAAAAAAAACATTATGGGATGATGGAAAAAGCTTTTAGCAAAAAATGATTAACGTGAAATGATAAAAGTGATATTGAACTTAATGTTCCCTAGAGGTAACGTCGGCTGTGGGAAAATATCAGGCAAGACGTGAATATTAAACCACTACTACATGTGGGATCAAATGGCTACACAGGTTGAGAGCCACTTGTTTAATATAAAATAAAATTCAACCATCAGATTACGTCAAGTTCTAAATCTTACATTTATCCCCCAGATAAGATTTAAACGCCGGAAGGATAAACATTATAAAATAATGGTACAATGTCTATAAATATTATTTTCTAATAGAAAGATGACATTGACATGTTTTTAGATTTAGTTATAAAGAAAACAAGAGGTAATCGTATAAATATTTTTGTTTTGTGCGATCTGTGCTCATTTTTTGTTAGATTCAAATAATTTCACAGTATTTTCTAAACGTATTTGTACGTATCTTAAAGCATCTACTGATAGACGAATCGAATAAGGTAAGTTGTACCAAAAATAAATCCCTCGCAAATGAGTAGACAGAAAAATAAATGCGTTTTGTTGAATATGGACAATATAGATCATGGAAAAGATAAGCTAAAACCACAGCTCGCGCTTGGTAGGTAGGAACATAAAATAATAAAATTACTTATCAGTAAAAAAGGTCAACAAATCTGGTCAGAAGAATTTTCAACAACTTTCGAACTTTTCGACTTCGTAGTTATATTACTATCCCTGATATTAATATTAAATCCCGGGACAGTAATAGACCGCGGCAAAAACAAAACGATAGCTAAAACTAGAAGAAATCGTACAAAAAATGGACCTTTAAAATACGTGTCATTGTGGACAACGACAGGGTGTGCATTGAATAGAATAATAATTATATAGATTTTGAGTTTGTCCAAATGCTTGTAGAGGATTGGATTTCACCCCCCGGGGAGTTATCAAAATCAAAATATTACAACTGAGATGGAGAATATTTTAGAGAAGGGAATATGTAAGTCTAGGCATTTACAGAGCTTACGATCTCTATTTATATGGTTTATAAGGCAACTAAAAAATATTGTACAAAGGGAACAAACACTTATTAAAAAGAAAGAAATATCAAAATTCAAACAGAAGGTTAAGAAATATGTGATAAATAATAAAATAAATATATTTATGTACATTGTTATTATTAGCGCACACATTAGAATATGTTAATATGTGCCCTTTTTCAAGATTCAAAATAAAATATAAAATAATAAGTGGCCACTTAACACACTATAACATTTAACATTCTGCCTGTTTGAACATCCGTATTTCTTGCATTATCCATCTGTTGATTTTCAAGTGCCTAGACTTCCATCTACCCTTCTCTAAAATGTTCTCTATCTCTGTTGTAATAAATATGTTAACCATTATCTTAGCAGATTGAAAAATATTTCTTTACACATTTGATGGTTGAAAAGGTCTCAGAATCCCAAACGAAAATACATATATTTATGTTTTAAATAAAGTTTATCATGAACTGTGATAATGCAAGAATTTAAAATATGGTAAAGCAGTTTTAGCCGAATGATTTAACCATAGAATTAAGAGTCCAGAAACCGCATACGCACATCAAACAGAAGCCGACTTAACTACTCCTAAATGAGTAGGTTTACGTTTTAACCCATTAGTTTATTTGTAGACGTCGCTCAGTACGCAACTCCTGATTCGAATTTAACCATGCCATGTTGTGTCCTTTTAAAGTGTAGAAATACTGCTAGGATCTTAAAGAAACAGGATGAAATCACATTTCATGTGTAATTATCAAATGAATGTGTTTGTCACAAATGCATTACTTAAAAATTGTATTATTTTTCCATCTGTCAGATTGTCGAAGAAACAAAATGGAAATTTCATTAGTGTTGCCAGGGTAGTAAATTTTTTTACCCTACTTTGCTCATATAATAAGAGAAATAATTAAACTTTAACCTCAGATTAAACAACGCCGTGGTGGACATTTGGCCAACATTATCTTTAAAATATAAAATATTATTTAAAATGATATAAAAATATCCGTTTTATGTAAAATAAGATTTGTTTTATATTTTAAGTTCAAAGTTCATCAATTCCATTACTCTTATTAAATGACCCTTTACTTATCTACTCTGTTGTGTCAATTAATGTTTCCGAGTGCACAATAAAATTTTAGAATAATCAACAAATTGTTTTTTTTTTTTTTACCTTACATTTGTGTTATGGTTATATTCTTCGCGATCTGGCAATATTACTCGGTGACTTCAAGTATGCGCGCGGCGAAAGTGTGTCTAAGCAGGGGAATTATTGGACACAGTCCGATGTATTCAAATATGATTCAACGCTCCTTCTGGACTATTCTTAATTCTATGCATATAATATATCAAAAACTCTAATAAAATTGACTTAAGGCAGGATTACATTGTGATGTATGAGGATTTATCTGGCGCATATAATTTCTAGGTATTTTACATGGTCAGAATTACACCGCTCACGCGTGAAATCTCGTGGCGCGATGCAGTCCCGATCCAACGATTTTTAGTCTGGGCTAGAGTGATGGGGTGGGTTATTATCATACGACAGAACAGCTCTCAACACACCTTACCACTCCACAACACGACACAACAATGTAATACTACCTGTAATTGCCATCACGACAGACCAGACATTCACACAACATACGAGAACAGTGTTACTCGTAAACATCAGTAATTGGGCGGGAATTCATAGATAAAAAATACTCACGTTGCGTTGTGTTATTCGCTTTTCAAAACTTTATCTTCTTTAAATTTCTTGAGAGGAACTCTTATGAAAAACCTTAAAATCTCATCTCAATACAGCAAGCAAGTCTGCTTCATTACCTATGGAGAAAAAGAAAAAACAATTTATTAATTATTACTCTTAATTCGTCAGATTGTTTAAGAAGAGGAAGTAGGCTAGCAAGCACGCGTGAGTGAGGTATTTTATAAGATGCACAAAAACATGATTTTTGTAGGTAGATGTATCAACAATACCTCAAGCAACATTTATCTCAGACTAAAATTTTAAAGTCAAGATTATGAACAACAGAAAAGAAAATTATTTACTCGGTTCACCTATATAAAATTACATCATATTCGCGAACGGCAAAACCAATGAAAATTAATCATGTTTAAGTAAATGACAGAACAAATAAGACACATATTTATTTATGGGCATTGTGTTCTTCAAATTAGTAATTTTAGTCATCATCATTCCCTTTCCGCACCTAATGGTGCGTAGGGCACTGCATTGATACACCAATCGCAGCATATCTTGATCATTTTTGTTACATGAAGGTAAGGTGTTCAGTCTAACGCTTCAGGTACCAGTTTAGGGACAATGAAATATTGTAGTGTAAAAACACCGTTTTAAATAATATTTCATGTCAACCATGTTGTGAGTCGAATCCGAGACCTCTTACATGGTAGGCCAACGCGCTGACCATTACACCACGAGGCCGACTAATAGTAATAAGATTTTTTTTTTGAAGTAAACGTGTATGTAAGACTTAATTGTGCGTACAACTAAGGATTTTTCAGCAATTTCGTCCATACTTCGGTATGATTATCTGCGCTCTCGTAAGAGATATGAATTTAATAGTTTGGTTTTAGTAAACTTTACTTCTTTTTCTGAGCGTACACATTTAAAAAATATTTTAATACTTAACTATATGCCAGTAGTTACGCCCACAATATACCTTGTAAGGCGCACCATTCATGAAACTGAAGTCAGTTAAAGAAAAAAAAATGTTTACATGTATTTTCATACACAGAGAAAAAGTGAGAGTGGTGTGTTTATTGAAAGACGGTACGAAATATCGGAAATATATTGGATCTGTGCCAAAACACAAATAGCGCCGGATATGCCTTCAATAAGACACATTGTATATTATAACTGGCAAACGCATTGATCGAATGCATATTTTGTAGGTATTTTTGTCGTTCAAACAAAAATTCAATTTCATACATGAGGGAACATTATTCTGTATAAAAAAATAATACAAACATTGTTAAAGTATAAATAAATAAATCTATTAAAATAATGGATGAAATTATGAAAAAGAAAATTAAATACTTGGGTAATCAAGAATCAGAATCAGATCTGAGACCTAAGATTCGATGCAACAAAACTTTTCGTGTTTTTCAATCAGCTATTAAAATTATATTTTTTTAAATAACCACCAAATCAATGCAATTTTGTATATCATTGAAATGCTAACATAATGTGTAAAATGTAGGTTAAGTATGTTATATTGCACTACTACAACCACTGCCATCACACCATTTCCCCGTAGGGGAAAGTAGAGAGAATGGAATCCCACACACGTCTATCCTGGTATATGTTCCTAGCTTCTTCCACATTCATACATCTTGTCTTCCATGCCCTTCGGTTTTGTCTGCTTTTGACATGACCAGACTTAAGATTTTGATTTTGATTATGCCACGTTTTCCTTGGTCATCCTCGTCTCACGTTACCGTTCATTTTCGCCATGTATACTTGTTTTACCATTCTTTCGTCGTCCATTCATAAAACATAATTTACTCACCTATTAAGGGTTTACGTTGAGGTTGATTATTAATAATAAACAAAATTCAAATAAAAACAAATCACTACAGTTAAAAACGTTGCTTGCATTATGTAAAATGTAAAACCTAAAACAAAAGAATGTTTGGGAGACTTAGAAACTGAATTTAGGCAGATTTTATGATAAAGTAAAAATTAAGAGAAACACACTAATTCATAGACATCAGACACAGACAGAAAGACGCCAGTTTGTAAATGCATAAGAAAATATATTTAGAGCAGAAAATTTGCCACGGGTACTTATTACACAAGCATGATGTCGTACAACTTACAACCATTTTTTGTAAAGTGAAAAAAACTTTTAATATATATTAAAAAGTAAAGATTTGGCCTAAATTACGAATTACTTAAGGCAAGTTACTAAAAAAAGTCAAAGTTAAATAATCATTGCGTTTTCATCAAAATTAAAAAAAACAGGTTGCATGAAAACGTAATATAAAATATCTTCTTTTGCCCATTTCCAAGAAAACGCTAAAACGAATTATAATTTAAAACTTTTTGTGGTACAACTGGCCCTCTTAGAGTGCGAACCATAAAGAAAAGATTTCGCAATTATAAAATAGTAAAAATAATACAATACCTTAAATTAATTCCCGTTTAGTAAGAAGAAGCTTGTGAACACTTAAATAAGCCATTTGAAATCAAGTGCAATCCTAATAACGAATGATGAAATTTCCGAGCCCCTCAAAATTTCATTGGGAGTACCACAAGGATCGGTTCTCGGACCGGTTTTGTTTATTATATACATAAATGATATTGTCGAAACATTAAAATATTCAAAAATAAGACTCTTTGCAGACGATGCCTTAATATATATATCGGGAGAAAATTATAAAACAATTATGGACAGACTAAATCATGATCTTAATAGTGTATCACTGTGGCTAAAAATTAATAAATTAAAATTAAATGTTAACAAAACTAAATATATGAATATAGGAAACAAAAGAATAGAAATTACACCATCAATTGTAATAGAAAATGAAAAACTTAATGAAGTCACTGAAATTAAATATTTAGGTGGAATGTTGGATTCAAAACTTACATTTCACCAAAACGCTAAGATGGTAATAAATAAGATTGCAAAAAAAATATCAATTTTGGGAAGGATCAGAAGATTTATTGATAAGGACTCCTGCAAAACTATTTACAAAGCAATTATTGAACCACACGTTAACTACTGTAGTAGCATTTTATTTTTATCAAACAAAGAAAACATAGATAAACTAACTGTATTACAAAATAAAGCCTTTAGAATCATTTTGAAAAAAAACAGATATACGAGGGTAAAGTCGATGGTAAATGAAATGAAATTATTAACATATAAACAAAGAATATTTTACAATACAATGATATTTGTTCATAAAATTATAAACTCTAAGAAAAAAACAGAATTTTGGAAAAAAAATGATCGGAACCAGCATGAACACGATCACAATACTAGAGAAAAGAACAAAATAAGACTTCCATTTAGGAAAAAGGCAAAGTCACAAAATTCAATTTTATTTAAAGCAATTAAAAAGTATTACGAAATGGAAAAAAATATTTATGAAGAAAAAAACATATCAAAATTTAAAATAATGGTCAAGACATATGTGATAAACAATTTATAAATTAAATATATTTTCAATGTTATTATTAGAACACACATAACAATATGTATGATATGTGTGCCCTACTTTAAGATTTAAATAAAATAAAATAAATAAATAACTTTACTAAGTAATATTTTACGAGTAAAATTGATTGTGATGTTTTAAAGTGATTTTTTATTTTTTCTACCGACCGGTTTCAAAGCTACATAAGCTTTTTTATCGAGGTATACTTAGCTAAAGAATTTTATCATATTTCATTTTAACAGTGATTACTAAATATTGACAAATAAATATACATTGAAACACGTGGAGCTAATAAATCAAGTATTTTCGTCATGTTGCTCTTGTAAGGATGGGAATTGTAAAGTGAGATGGATACGATCTTTAAAACATCGATGTAGATGTTTAGTAATCATCGTTAAAATAAAATATGATAAGATTCATTGGTGAAGTATACCTTGAAAAAGAAGCTTGTGTAGCTTTGAAACCGGTCGGTAGAAAAAATAAAAATAAGTGGTTAAAAACAAAGCTGTTTTATATTTATTTTACTACAATATACAACCACAATGTTAGTGCTAAAGATATAAATTTTAAACAATAATAGTATTGAGGCAACCTGTTGGCGTTACTCGTATTATTGCAGCCTGAATAATTCATACTGAGTTTACCACGTGGATGGCGGTGGCTGGCGCTTGGGAGAGAACGTATAATTAGCCGGGTAACTAGAAGCCAGTCGCAGCTACATAGCTGACTCAGCTGACTTATTCTGACGCGGGCATAGCAAACAAACATTTTCACATTTCAAATAAACACAAATAATTTAGCACGGGCTCAGAATAAGCCGGCTCTCGGCCGTCTAAAAAGAGCAGCTAATAAATCACACATCAGCGAGTTCATCTCAAAGCGGAATAGGTTTGAATAAAAAAATGCTCTAATTTTCCATTAACTCCTTAAAAGACTGTGCTGAAAAAATCCTTGAGAGACGGTGCGGTAACATTTTGTTACATCAAGTAAAAGACGGATATTTTGCAACATCATCTTTATGTTTTAAAAAATCTTGATGTCAGGCAATCCGGATGGCTGGAGTTCTACTGTATTTACATATTTATTGTAAAATAATTAATTGACCATAATTTATGACAATTTAAAAAAAAAACAAGAGTTATATCAAGTATTACATTTCATGTAGACTTGTGTGACATCAGGGGTTAAAGATAACTTTCCACGAGCACCACCTTTTTATGAAAGTTAAAATCGTGTTGTATTGTGGTCCCGTGACAAGTGGCTAGTCTCGCGGACTCACACATAAAAGTCCGAGGTTCGCACACACTCTACCACAAATTGATTAGAATTTTCTAAAAATGAGTTATTTAAAACTCGTTGAAAATGGTCCCGAAAATTAAAATATTTGTGTTATTTATAAGAACGCACATGTTTATTATATTACAAAAAAAAATTACAATACTCGTATTTAAAAATGTTGCTAAAAGATTATTTATTTGACCCTAAATCTTTTCATCGTTTATGTTCAATTAATTGGTTTTCATAATTATAAATATTTTCTAAAATTACATGAAAAATAAGTTAATTTGAACAAAAACATACGTCGGACATATTATGAAGAAAACAAATTAAAATAACAGTCATCAACAAAACATTTGAACAGCATAAAAAAAATAAAAAATAAACGCCTTCTTAAAAATAACATGTTTTTATTCATACTAGTAACGATTTTTCAAAGTAATTAGATGTATGATAGTCATTTTCTAGTTGAGGCATATGGTGTCTACAAAGAGCCCCCATGCATTTCTATCGGTTGGCAGTGCCTGTGCGTCCTCCCACGTCAGGTTTGCGTCCCGTAGTTCTGACATAAACTGTCGACGAACAATCAGCAGTGAGCGTCCAGGACGTCGAGAACCTGATGCCTTGTAAAATAAGCAAGCGCGGTTAAGGATCTCAGGAGGCATACGCAGTATATGGCCCAGCCAACCGTATAGACAGAGTCAAAGCACCAGTAAATGACCATTGGTTAATAAAACACAATATAATAAGAATTGCTACATGTGTCCAGTCAAAAAACTTTTAACACTAGAAACTATGACAAAAGCAGTAGGCGGACACATCTTTTGGTAAGAAACAAATCAATTAGTTTTGAACTGTAAATTGTCAAAAGGTAATAGTGCGTCTTCCCGTTATTGTTCCGAGATTGATAGTGTTTTTATAAGGAAAGGTGTGGTAAGTGTTTTATTTGATGCTATTTCTTATGCAATTCTTTGAATATATCCCGTGTTTTATAATGTTATGATGTAACTAAATCTGAGTATTATTTTTACTGGGGTAGTAGCGGTCATTCACTGGTGATTATGCTATTTTTTTAAGAGTAATATTAATTATAATTGTAATACTCGTATTTTAATAAAAAAGTAAAAGTACTTGAAAAAATTAATGTGTTTTTTATTGTTTTTTTTTATTTTGTACGCTCAAATAATAAAATTTATACCTTCATGTGGATTTCACTACAAGCTGAACCTTAAACGGTCATTCATTGGTTATTATTACTCTTTATTGTAAATCCCAATAAAAAACTTTTTTTTGTGTCGATAATTTTCGAAATTCTCATTAAAAGTGACGGTAAAAAAATACTAAAAACAACAAAGCAACGCGAACAGTGAAAATAAGTCATAAAACGTCATTCACAAGCCGAAACGAAAATCTACGTGTTCGGAGCTTTGGTATTTTAATTCAATTTGAAAAGTTTACGAGCAAACATGTCGGTTATCCTTTACACACAGGCGTCGGGTCCGAATGAGAGGAAAGAGAACGGACGAGCATAGAAAGGAAATGGAATATCCATCCAAGTGCGCCATCTCCTTAAATTTGCTTGACAAAGACTGGAAGTCGTAAATAATTTTGGATGGTCGGCACCAAATGTGAGCCTAAATTGAACGTAGTTATGTGTGAGATATGCATTTTGCAGAAAACAGCCAGCCCCAGAAAAACTACGATGTGTTATTATTTATTGAAAATGTAACTTTATATTTATATCAGGGTACTTAGTTGTAAAAAATCACTCGAACAAAAATAATTTAATTACGCGTTAAAGGAATTTTGGTGATTTTTCAGTCTGACTGACAACACAACCTAAAATATGCATTTTACAGAAAACAGCCAGATCTAATATTGAACGATACCTCATTCAAACTTTGAATGTATGAGGTGACATTCTGTATTAAACCTTTTTCTTTATTTTAGAGGTATTTAAAAAAAAAAAAAATATATTTATTCATATTTTTCGCTTACACACTATAATTAATAATAAAAATAATGTGACCTCACTGGGGTTTCCCGTGCCGAGGACAATTAACAATACACTTTTTTGAAATTACATTTGAGAATAAACAAAGAAGACTAACTTAAAAAACAAAGATAATTAACAAATATTCAGAAAGTTTTAAAAGCAATGTATTTTATTTATTTTTTTAAATTTTTTTTTGCACTACAACAGGCCAGGAGGCCTAATTACAGTGGTGAATTACATCACAGAGCACCCAGGCTTGAGAAAAATCACATTTTAATTTTTGTGTTCTCACCGGGAATCGAACCCGGAACCTCCCGTGCGTGAGTCAAGCGTGTACATCTATTTATATTTATGTACATCTATATTATTTATTTTACAAAACACACAATGAAAATAACAAAAACCTAACATAAGCTATACAGTTGTGAAGCAGTTGATTCAATATTGGTATGGGCGAATGAGACAATCTATTTTACTTCTACCTAGCTCCACTATCCATTTTCTTATAGCCTTTTTAAACATTTTCTCGTTACTTATTGTTTTAATAGATAGTGGAATTATGTTATAGATTTTAATTCAATAATACTCAAAATCCCTTTGTCCGAAAGTGGTATTAGTTTGTATTTGTTTAAGTTGTCTATGTGTTGAGGATCTAGTGATTATATTATTTGTATGTGATGTATTGTATTATTTAATTGATAAGATTATAAAATTTAAATACATATGTATTTATCCGCTTTAATTTATTCAAGAGAACTAGATTCCTGGAGGCAACTTTCAACTAAAACAACTTTTGCAACCTTCTTATCAACATCTACACTGTAAGATTTTTCTAGTGCTGTGAGTGTTTTCTGCAAATTGAAAAATGCCGTTTTTGTGATCAACACTATTTTCATATGGTGATTATTACAGTCTGGCTGTTTTTATCAGAACATAGAATTGACCTTACTGCAGCAAATAACACCAATATCTTCTTTTTTTTTATTGTAGACTGGTTGCTTTCCGCATAACTACCAGCTGGAATTTGAATGGCGCTGTTAAACATTAGCTTTATCGCTTTAAACGATCGGCGACAAAAAAGAGCACGTTCCAATACAATATTTGCATCTTGAATGCGAAATTGACGGTGCCGGTCGTAAAAGGAACGGCATTGATGCAGCTCTTAATTATATAGATTCGCATACATCCATTTTGATTCATAACATTGCTGAAATTAATAAGGATAGATAATTTAATTTGATCGTGAATATCAATTACAGCTTTGGTACGTCACAGAAACATGTCTATTGATAATTTATTTAAATTTTTGGTTGAAAATTATGTGAAAATGGAACGGCTAGTTAGTGAGTTGCCCATTAGTTCAAAAAACAAGTGAATTTTCTTCACTGTTTTTAAAAATGCAGCAATAGGAGAATACCACATACTACGAATACCGATAAAAATGCGTAAAATGGATTTCGATAAATATTTGTGATTTTCAAAGTGGAGAAATGGTTTCTTACATAACTTTGAAAAACAATAAAAATAAAAATAAATATTGTAAAATATGTCCCGACAAAAAGTGACATGTTTGTCTTGATAATAGGGAAATATCACCTTTTTTTTAGTTTGGCATTTTTAAAGTAGGTAATATAGGTCTATGAAATACTGTCCAGTAAAAAAATATTTTTTTGCTAATTATAAGTACCTAGCATAAAAAATACTTTTAAATTTGTAATTTTGAATTCCCGCTAAAACGGAGATTCCATTGGCCACGACCCTAATACGTCACGATTCATGTTTATTTGTTCCTGCCATTGAAATTTGTGTAGAACAATTTCATGAATCTGGACGTCACAACAAACAAGGCCAAACACGTCGCGTTTTTCTACTAACATATTTTTATTAAATTTCTTTATTACATTTATGTATGAAAACATTTCTCTACAATATCCATATTGTGAAAATACAATTAATTATTCTAAATCCATTTCAAATTAATCGTAGTATGTGATATTTCCCTATTGTGACGTCAAGATTCATGACGATGTTCTATTTAAATTTAAACGGTCACAAACAAAGTTCAAAATTTCACCAAATCGTGACGTATTAGCGGCGTGGCCAATGCAATGGACCGTTTTCCTCCTCGATATAGTCTAAGATATCACACAAAAAACTTAAAAAATATATTTGTAAATAAGCATAGCGGCGAAGTACGTATTTCATTTTTAAATACGCCACCATGAAGAATAGTGAGGTCATAATGGGTCAGTTAGTTTTAATAGACCGCCAGTCGAACTTCAGCAAAACAAAGAAAATAGGATTTCAAAAACCAGTAAAAGGCTATGGATGACATTCAGTGGGTAAAATATGTGAACTCATTTTTTACGTCGTTCTTTGTTCGCGTGTTCTAAAAATGGCATACACAAATTAAAACCGCAGAAAAATTAGGTTTTGACAGTCCCAATGATTTGACTTACCAACAAAACACATTCCTTCAAAACATTGAGTCAGAGTGAAAAAGATATTCAGTGATAGTTGGCCTATTTGTTGAAAAAAGAAACTAATAATATATACATATTGTTAATCAATTGAAAGGATACTCGTATTTCCATCAATGAGCCGGTTATAAGGTCGACAATTTACACGCTAGTTCTTGGAGGAATAATCGCAGTGCAATATCGTTTAAAGATCAAACGATAGTTGTAAGGTTAGTCGCCTGTATGAGTATGTGCCTAACTTAGAGAATTGCATTTAGTTCAATGACTCACTGGAATATGGAATGCGATACAAATACAAGATGCGACGCATGGGCGGCTCGCTGATAAACGAATGAAACAAGAAACTAACCGAATGTCGTGAGAAAAGGAGATAGCGGCCTAATCAGCTTGTTGTTTACTGCTTCCCTGGTACATTAGGTACTGTGATGATGTTCTATTGTTTCTTACTCCGTCGTTTATTTTAAGGTTAAATGTCCTTAAGCTCGTAAGGAATTATCACAATGCAGCGTAGCTAAAGGAGAAGCGTGAATTATTTATTTAATGGTGCCATTGTATTTTTCCCAGGAGTACACAGTAGCTGACGTCCTACTTTCTGTTTATTGTAATTAAAATATATCTTTATGATAATAAGTAGTATTTGTTGTAATCTAAATTTTTACAAATTTGTTTTTTATTTGGTTTTTTAAAATATCACTTAAACTCTAAGCTTCATTGTCAAATAAAAAAAATGTAAATAAGGGTTAGATTTCTTACTATCCATGCGCTTTGTAGCTGCAAGACGTGCTGTTATCTAGCTCCTATATATCATAATTGGAGACGAGGAACTAGAATCCCAATCGTCCATGCGCTCTGTAGCTGCAAGGCGTGCTGGGATATTTATTTATTGTACAGCGCCCTTGAGGTGGTTTTCACAAAAATGGCGCTGTATAAATTATCCAAACATAATAATAATAATAATAATAAAATCTGTGGCTAAAACGTCTTCAGATCTTAACATATTATTACAACAGAGATGAAGAACATTTTAGATAAGGTAATATAGAAGTCTAGGCATCTACGGGGCTTATGACCTGTCATGGGCTGGTTTAAATGGCCACTTTATACACTGTGTAACATTCACAATTCTGCCCATATTTGAACATCTACATTCCTTCAATTCTTTCATCTGTTGATGTTGGTGAAGTTAAAGAGCTGAAACCTATATTTATGCGGGTGAGATTCATCTAATTGAATTATTTCATCTGCATACTGGCAACTCCTAAAAAAATAAATTTTTATCAATTTGTATACTTCTTCATGAACCGGTGGATTCATCAACCATATTTTGAGTTAGTCCAAATTTTTGTAGACAAGAGCTGAATTTAACTCCCCGGGGATCGTATGAAAAGAATAATAAAAATAGTGTTGATACAAATGAACAACATACTTTGATACGTCACAGGTTCATATAAACACTTGCTTTTAATAACCAATAAATTAACGCGTTGCGATAGGTTTCCGGGTAGCCATGTTTTTAAAAATTTAGCGTGTTTTGACGATACGGTGTTCTACTTTTAAATGTCAGGAAAACTCACCGACTTGAACTCGTGACGTCACTGGCGGAGTAATTAAAAAATAACAAAACTTCAATAAATCTGATAATACGTACCTAAAAATAAAAATTAATTAGATAATTTTTTTCAAAACCACTGAATTTCCTTTTTAGGAGGAAATGCGTCGTGTCACGGGTTTATTGCGTTTAAAGGCTTCTGTTGAATGCATTCTCGTGTATACTGCGCATTTCAGTGGGTAATAAAAATTATTGACGCACTAAAATACATTAGTAGAACATTTGACGAAAGGCAAATACTTTAATTGAATATATTACTTATGAATTGAGACTGTGATGAATATGTTGTTTCCATGGATTATCTATACTTATTTGTTTCCCTCACTATGTATAAGTTTAATCATGAAATTTAAACCAAAGTTGAATTGGGTTTTAGCCTAGTGCTAGACAGTTTGATAAGAATATGTAAAAAAAAATGAGTATAAAAATAATTACTAGATAATAGGTCAATTGCTCATAAAACGGTAAAAAATCTAATCGAAAAATAATATTTAAAATGTAATGGCGGATAAAAGAGATACGATATACAAATACGGAGCAATGGACCAGTAAAAGACGTTAGAACTTGAGGAGCGAGAAATCGGTTGAGGAAAAAATCTGAACACGTAACAAGACCAAGTGAAGGATGAAGATATTGAGAGTGCGTGAAAAGTGGGTAAAGAAAGATTGAGATGATCGCGGGGGTAGAATGATCAACTCGGGACTTTACTTGCCACAGGCGAGATCAGGAAAGATAAAATAAATGAAAAACGGCACGCTTCATAGGAAAATATACGAAAGACATTTGAAACTTTCAAAAATACAATTACAATATGCGTGGATATAGAAATGACATTAAGACGTTATAAAAACATTAAGATTGAATCATGTTAAATAAACTATGTTTATTTTTTAAAAAACCTATATATATTTTTTTAAACTCAAAATTTGAACGTACTTACAAAAATCTTTACAAATATTATAAATGCGAAAGTGTGTTTGTTTGTGTGCTCTTTACGTCTCAACCGACCAATCGACTTGTTTTTTTGTAAAGGGATAGAGCCGGAGATATGGAAAGTATCGTAAAATACGCTACTTACTTTTCACCCCGAGAAGTAAAAAATACGCTCAAAAAAATTATGAAACATAGTAACAATGAGCACATTATTTTAATATAAGCTGGCTGTAATTTTTATAGTTGACTTACTTTATCTGTGGTTTGTTTTGTTTGCTTTTCGTTTTGGTTTTGAAGGTATTACAATGTTAGATATGTGAACACAATAACAATGCTACGTCACCATAGACTAACGAAGCATGGTATTTCTTTCATAGCAATAGTTGGAAGACCAAGCTCCTTATAATCCCGATAAAATTTATCTATCCATCGAGAAAATTCTTATTGATAAACGACACAACTAATTAATTTCTCGTGAGCGAAACCGCGGGGAAAAGCTAGGATTACATTTTTTTTAAAAGGGGAGATTGATAAGCAACTTGCGACCATTATTTTTTGCTGACACAAATTTACAAAGATTTTAATAAATATGGCCTTTCAGGAAAATCGACAACGAAGATATTTTTAAAGCTCTAAGATGAAACACAATTTATGAACCGAGAATCGATACTGAGAACAGAAAAAAAGGAATTTTAATTTAACATTAGACGTGAAAAACATATATTCCATTATTTAATACCATGTTTCTCTGTGAAGGATTTAAAATATATAATTCAGAACAAACAAGATATGCTTGAAAATTGTACGGTATTATTCTCTACATAAACAAGAAACAAAGATTTATAAAAATAATTAGGGTTCGTATTAAAAGAGAACTCGCGTTTTAGAGAACACAAATTCTAAAAAATACTTTTTATTTAAATTTATTGCAAGGTTTCTCATTCGAAAGTTTGATGTTGGAAGTTAAACGAGCAGCTAGCGTGATGCTGGTCAGTAGCTGTGCTTCAGAAAAGCTAGAAAACCTATTTTGGCAGGAAGCTTTATTTATTTCAAACGGCACGCGAACACTCGCGCCTGGTTCACTGATTCCTTCAATAATAAAGATAGCATCTGATGAGTTTCTTCACCAGCTTTAACTTTAAATCCAGCGAAAAAAGAATATTGGCGATAGTATTGCAGTACACCTTGATAATAAAATGCGTCGTATAACATACATATTCTGTTTTATTATCTAATTAATAGAACCATTATCACTTACAAAATTATGCATATTTAGTGTGATGGTATTAATCAGTTCGATATCTCTTACAATTATTCGCCTCCAATGGCACGTGGCAAATATTTTAACCGCGGTATGCTCGAACTATTTCATCAATACGATTAGTAATTCAAGATGCTTTGATAGTTGGGTGGCATAAATAGGCAGGCGTGTTAATGAAATGACTTAACACATTAACTAATTTTTGAACAGCGCAAGTTTGAAGTTTAAACGGTGCAAATTAGTTCAGATAAGAGTATACCTTTCTGCGGTCGCGAGTCGCAGTTCCTATGGCATGGAATGCTCTCCCAGCAGATGTGTGAAGACTGCGAAGCTGTGAGACAGAAAAAGCTTAGAACCTACCCGTTTTCTTAATTATTTGAATGAATGCGTAGCATGTGATAACAAAAGAAATTGTATTACTTAAATTATAATTTATAAGATAAAATAAAATTAATATTCGTAGAATCATTTTGTAAGCCGCCCTTGAGGTACTTGCGTAAGTGGTGCTATATAAGTAACCTACAATACATTTTATTTATTTAATTAACTTATTATACATAATTCATATTGTTCATTAGCGGGCTTATCGCCAAATGGCACTTTCATTTATCCAATACTTAACGAGTAAAAGAACTGTCATTAGAAATGTAATATCGTATCAGGTTGCAGTTAACAATGCTTTGAGTATGTTTAAATGTTTGCAGACAGGCTTGATTTCCTCCTAAGATTTAGATCTTTGTTGGATATTTGTTAAATTTGTTGCAACAGAGAAGGAAAACATTTTTGAGAGGGGAATATGTAAGTCTAGGCATTTACTGGGCTTATGTCCGGTCATTGGCTGGTTTTCTCTATCTGTTGCGATAAATTTAAATCTTTACAACTGCCTAGGGAGTGAAATCCTAAACTAGGATAAGAAGTATAAACATTTAAAAATTGTTTTCAGGCGTTGCTTAGAAGGTGAAATGGACAATCCATTTTACTTTTACCTAGCTCCACTATCCATTTTTTTATAGCCCTTTTAAACATTTTCTCGTTACTAATTGTTGTAATAGATAGTGGAAGTAGGTTATAGATTTTCATTTAATAATACTCAAAATCCCTTTGTCCGAAAGTGGTATTAGTTTGTATTTGTTTAAGTTGTCTATGTGTTGAGGATCTAGTGATTATATTATTTATGTTCGTATTTCTAATATAAAGATAATGAAAAAATAAATATTATCAAAGACAACTTCACCATAAAAAGATTCCATTTGTACTGAAATATCAAAAGGAAAACTATCATGTGAGTGTATGTATCTGGGGCAGAGGGTGTATTGGTGTGCATCTGCTGACACCACCCGGGAAGTTTTATTGGCAAAATAAAGGTAAATACCAAGTTTTACTACTAGAAGTAAAAAGAAATGGCAAAATAAACGAACCGTAAGCCCCACGTATTTGTCGAACCCGTTTTTATACCTGTTTAAGGAAATAGCTTTTCTTTGTAGGTTTGAAAACAAACGTATTGGAAACCACCCGAGTATCCACATATCTGGCGATAAAATTAATATTTGGTTTGAATGTATTTTTTTATATTTTTTATTTGTTTATTTTTCCATACACATATTGTTTACATAAAAATATAATTACAAAAATACACTTGAGAAAAATACATCTTAAATTAAACTATTGGGTACTTAATGATGAATAGCACGCATTCTTCGATGAAAAGTTGAAAAACTGACGCGAGTTTTGAGAGTTTTTTAACATCATTTTTAAACATTTTTGTACATCTTAATGGATTCTCTTCGTTTAATCAAATTTATTGTTTACATGTAATGTTAAAATAAAAAGTCATGCGAAATCTGAATTATGAAATAAAATAAGATCCCTAAAATTTAATGTATTTAAATTTCTTAACTAAGAAGAATTAAAATAAAAATTTAGGACAAAATCTTAGAAATATGGAAATGAATTTTTTTAAGCTTACAAATATTGTTCCTATAATAATCATTCGTTCGTAAATCACATATTTGTTACGCCAAAAGTTTTCTACAATAATCATCACTATAGACATTCAATCGAAATGATCGTTTATGCTTCTATCATACATCGATTTTCCACACATTAGGCTTTCTAAAAGTAAATAATGGTAAACCGTCACGCTTACATCAAGATATTATTCTGAAAGCTCGGAGTAGTTTATTGACATCGGTCGTGATTCAAGCTTTATTCCGTGGTCCGAAAGATGTAGTACATTGTACCCTTTAAAATAAATTAGAATAATCATCAATAAAAGTGATGGGTTTGAGAAGTGGAAAACAATGTTTGTTTATTATAAAGATAATTCAACTCCCAGGCCTAAATTACAACGGGAAGTAAACATTTATCTTCAATTTTATCTACAAAGTAAAATTCAGTTTTCTGTATGAAAAGCAGAATATGCTTACATTTTTTTCATCTAAACGTGATCAATTATAAGTTCCGACGAAGATACTTTTATATGTTCATGCAAAAATACTCATTTTCGTACACAAATATCGGTTTTTCTTAATATACAGTCGAAGATAACCCTGTCAACTTCCCATTGTAATCGGGGCCCTGGCAGGGTCGTAACGTAAGACCGTAAAACTGATGGTTTTAAAGGTGGTTCTACACTGCAATATTTAATTTTCTGGATACCTACGTATTCTGATGGGAAGTAAAAAATTATCTTAAATTTTATCTACAGGTAAAATTAAGTTTTCTGTATGAAAAATAGACAATGTTTACAATTTTGTTTTCTAAACATGTTCAATTACCGGTTACCGTTGAAGACGCATTGAATTTTTATACAGATATACACACTTTCGTACATAAATATCGTATTAGTTTATACCGTCTCAGTATATACCGATGAAGATAGCCGTTCATAATCGCGGCCCTGGACTGGCACATGCAGCTTAAGACCGATCACCTCGCCCTTCAAATTGCAAAAATGATCAAGATTTGGTGCAATGGGAGTAATGATGCGATGCCCTTTCCTCTACTGGATGCGGATAGGGAAATTATGATGCTGATAAATGTGTATAATAAAAAAATATTTACACATTTTTAATAACCGGATTTAATTTGGTTGACGTTAAATATACATAGCACAATAGCCTGCGCGTTGGTATACTGATTTGTTCAACTAGTACGAACATATACGTACCTACAAATTTATAATTAGAAATCAAACACTGATTTAAGTCAACTGAACACTTTATTTTATTTTTACAAATATAAACATATAAAAATAAAAACTTCGTGACAATTGTTTCGTTTGAAAATTGTTTCGTTTGAAAATGCCCTAATAAGGCGAAACAATTGTCACGAAGTTTTTATTTTTATATGTTTATATTTGTAAAAATAAAATAAAGTGTTCAGTAGACTCAAATCAGTATTTGATTTCTAATTATAAGTTTAAATATGGAGGTTCTACAAAATAAACACCAAATCAATCAATACCTACAAATTGACATGAACATACATAAATATTATACACATGGTACACATTTAAAAAAAAATCAAATAACAAATATGAGTATACAATATTACTACTAAATACAATTTTTATATTAATTAAATACATATATTTACATTAACGTTTTCCATTACGTAAAAGAAAAAACAATTCTTCTGTACATAATGACGAGTGACGTATTACAAAAGTTTGTTTATTTTATTCTTAAGGATCATTAACAAAGTGTTTCAGGTTAACTAATGAGTTGATATAATGATATTTCTAACGAATAAATATACCAGTCTCGAAGATGTCATGAAAGCAATGAAACCGGTTACTGGATATTCCAAATTAGTAGATTAAGTATTACTCGGCTTTTTATTTACATAAGTTATCAGTGGTTGGAAACGCCCACCTTTTCCCGAAACTTTTAGTCAGAGCTTCTTTCCTCAGTTTAGCACATTAACTGTATTTAAAAAAAAAATACTGATTTAACGAAACTTGAATATTTAATTTACTCTCATATAATTTTGAATTCTCTATCCTTACCTCTGTTTTGTATAAATAATAATAATAATAATCATGGTTTATTAACAAAAATAACAATAACTTTATCTACTACAAACACAGTTGGGTTATAGATTTCTCTGGATCATGTCTAGTCTGCCTAAATAGGTACAACCTGAAGGCAGACCTTTTTATGCAAAATAAACAATAATATTACTACCTACTAGTTTATTAACGATACAGTTGTACAATATTAATTTATACCATTTATTATGTAAGAATGTTTTTGAGTAAATTTTCCATTTTTTCTCGACATAAACCCAGTGACCAATTTTTTACAAATTTATTAAATTTAATCCGAATCATTGTTTTGCAATGTTTAGGTCACGTATTGAATATTTTAGGGCCCAGAAACCTGAAATTTCTTTGCCCGAATTCAGAGTTTGTGGTAGACCCCATGACCCATCATATCGTTTGACTTCTGGTAGTCTGGGAGTGTTCCTTTTGGGATTTGATAGAAAAATTTGCTTTCACAAACATTATTATTCTAAAAATATATAATTGCCTTATATCTAAGATCTCAAATAACTTGACGCTGGGTACCTGAAGGGCTTTAAAAAATATATTTTAATTATTGATTTTTGATCTGATTCGAGAGGTTTTAATATTGATCAATTAGTGCCTCACCACCCTATTAGGCCATACGTTATAATTGAGTTACTTAACATAAAATATTGTTGTAAATTACATTGAATTTCTTAATAAACATATCAGTCTTAAAGATGCCGCAAAAGCGATGAAAACGGTCACTGGATATTCCAAATTTGTGGATTAAAGTATCACTCGTCTTTTATTTCTATAATAAATCAAAATAAACTTCCATCAAGAATTTTCACTTAAAAACTTAAATGTTTTAAATAAAAAGCTATAAAAAAATAATAAGGTAAACAAATATCGTATTTCATTTCACATGTATTTATTTTTTAAATACAATGGTGGGAATAATCTGAATCTGTCTTACTGAAAGAAAATAAAATGATAGGCCTTTTATTGAATTTGCTTTTAAATGAGCTTACTTGAAGGTACCATCCGCTAAGGACAAAGGCCATTCTTTATGTTAGTTCGAAATAAGAGAGGTCACCTATACACAGTAATACGGGCACGAGGGATGGGGACAACAATAGACCCTTGTTTGTTTGACCTTAAGGAAGGTTGTCTATAATTTTAATACGAAATACGAATGAGAACCCCTACTTATATCTGATGGTAGTAATAATAATAATATGCATGTTCATGTGTGTATATGTATGTATGTATGTATGTATGTATGTATGTATGTATGTATATATGTATGTGTGTGTATGTATGTGTATGGATGTATATATATGTATGTATATATATATGGGTGTGTGCGTGTGTATAAATTTGAATGAATGTGTACATTTATATACATTTTTAAATTTCTTTTTTCATTGTTTTATATTTACTTACTGTTTCTTCTTCATCTATTCCTTCCCTATTTTTATCTTACTTTCCCCTAGCGAACTGTACGTTTTGTTTTTTTATATTTTTGTTCCTATATAAAACCTATGATTGGTCTTGTAATTTGTTGTTATTCTTTATGTATTGTTTATTAATATGACTGTGTTGGTTTCAGAAATAAATAAATAATAATAATAAGAAAAATAATTACATGATAAAAATGACTAATTCAAAGAGCGCCGTTTTTATAATACCTATCTTTTAGTTTTAACTTTTTTAATTTTAATTTTAACTTTTAATATTAATTTCAACTTTTGATTTTAACTTTTAATTCTAATTTTAACTTTCAATTCTAATTTTAAATTTTAACTTTTTATTTCAACTCTTCATTTTTACTTATTTTATGTACATCTACTACCTGCATCTAATTAATCAATGTTGGTTGTGAATTTTTACTAAGATATATAAATGGAAGCAGAGAGAGAGGGAAGGAAAGTATAGTTGGAGCTATACAATGTCTTCTCCCTTTTATGCACTTTTTACTTAATATTTATATTTATACATACATACATATATTAAAAAAAAAAACAAATCCCCTCTCCTCCTGCATTCATAATAAATTAATGTGAAATCTTAAATTGGTCTTACCTTTTTAAATTGTTCTTTTGTAATTGTGTAATTCAATTTCAAACGTTATTATTTTCTAATCGTCCGTCTCATAGTGTGAGTTGGCACGATTGACCAAACAAATTTAATTCCAGGAAAACAGCAGTTCGTCTGTCCCGATAAAGTTGATATTTTTGAGTTACTATACTTAACCTCTCGCATTCAGACGGTGCAGTAACATTCTATAATGCATCAGCCGTGACGCGTGCCGGCTATTACTCTATTACCGATGCGGTATTGGAATCACTCGATTACAAGTGGACACGTGGTGGGCGCTGTTCTATCTATTAAGAGTGTAATCATACCAGAGCACATACTCGTAAAATATATTTTAAGAGAGATGTGTTACAATAGAGGAGAGGAATTTGTACATGTATTATTTACATGCGCGTAAACGGGTTGAAAAATAAAAAATATTTTCAGAGAGATATTAACAGTAGATGAAAATAATTTGTACAGGTATTATTTACATGTGCATATTGTGCATACACTTCCTAAATTTACTACGACTTTGCGCAATGCACCTACTGGTATTATTTTCTATTGTAAACCTTTAAAATATTTTTTAAGCTGCTAGAACTCCTGACGAAGAGACGGGACCGTCTGAAAACCGGTAGACGTAGAAACGTCGGTAACTGGTTATACAGGGTGTTCTATAAACCCTGTCACATCCGAAACCACGATGATCAGTATGGGCAAGAAGACATATTAGCATATTTTTAAAAACATTTAGAACAAAGAAAATTTAAAAAAATGAAATGTTTAAAAAAACAAATGGCTGCTTACTTCTGCAGCGGAGAAGTGAGGGGAGCGCGGCGCAGTATCAGGTTCCCCCCTTTCCCCCCTCGTTTCACCCCTGCAGAAGTAAGCAACCATTTGCTTTTTTTGATATTTTATTTTTTTTAAATTTTATTCCTTTTAAAAAAATATTTTTATGTGCCAATATGTCTTCTTGCTCATGCTGATCATCGTGGTTTCGGATGTGACAGGGTTTAAAGAACACCCTGTGTGCAAATATGTAATAACATTTAGTAAAATATTTGACCACAAAGTTAGTTCTCAGTTTGAAATTTGTTGCTAACATTTTTGAGAAGGAAATATGAAAGTCTAAGCATTTACAGGGCTTATGACCTGCCATTAGATGGTTTAAGTGGCCACTTTACACAATGTGTAACATTCACCATTTAAACCAGCCAATGACAGGTTATAATCCCTGTTCCATCCTAGACTCCCATATTCCATTCTCAAAAATGTTTTCCCTCTCTATTGCAACAAATTGGTATCTGAATAGCTCTCTAAGGAGGGAATCCAGCCGGTTCGCAAGGATTCGGACATACTCAAGACATTGTTGAATTAACGAACTGGTAAAAGAAGAAGTATAAAAATTGGAAAATTGTTTTCAGGTGTTGCCTAGTAGGTGAATTTGTTCATCCGCGTGAATCTCACCCACACGATAAAGGTCTCAGCTCTTTTAATTCACAACGGTCAACAAATAGAAGAGTTGAGGAAATGTGAATGTTAAAAGATAGGCAGAATGGTGAATGTTACACATAGTGTAAAATGGCAACTTAAACCAGTCATAAGCCCTGTGAATGTCTAAACTTCCATTATTCCTTCTCAACAAATAAGGAACTAAATAGCTTCCTAGGGAGGAAATCCAGTCGGTCTGCAAGCATTTGGACATACTCAAGACACATAGATAGTGCTTTAAATATTAATAATTAAATATTTTACTGTGTTCTGTTGTTACTTTAGCCTTTAGTCGTTATTTTCATAATGTTTATTTGTGTAAATTTTGTATAAACTTTAATTTTGAATGAAAAAACAAGGCATAGAGGCGATCCTGAGGGGAGTGGACGCCGTGTTGGCCCCTGTCCATACATTCTCCTCTCCCTCATTAATCTGCGAAGAGTTTGTATTCTTTGGGAATTTTTGAGTCCCCCAGGACTCTATAATAGCTGCGGATGGATTGCGGCTTTAGGGTCCCCTCAATGAAATATTTCATTGTCTTTGAACTGGCAAAACAAGCGTTAGACTGATTACCTTACTTTCCTGCAACACATCATGAAATTTTTCAATGCAGTGCCCTATGCACTATCAGGAACGCATTAGGGTTTCATGATAGTGATAAAAGAAATTGCCAGTCACCAATAAGTTGTAAATTATTGCATGAAAAGTCAAATAAATAAAAACTTGACTTTAGTATTTTGGACTCATCCGACTGAACTGGATAACCGAATGATCGTAAAGCGTCGTTTTTTTCACAAAAAAGTATGAGTATTAATTTATTTCACATGACAAGGAAACTCAGTATATTTTTTGTTTTATTATTCGTGAACCACATAATAAAATATAAAGAGACTACACATACTTGTTCCGGACTTGAAACACCTATACCATGCACTGGCAAATTCTGTGTTGACTGACGGTCTAATTAGTTGGTGAGCTTGCACAGAAACCGCCCTTGAACCGGTAGCAATTGCACAGAAATTAAAGAAAAAAAAAACATTTCGTTATCCAAGTGACTTGCTCTTCAAAAAATTCAGAGTACTGAATATTATTTAACAGTATATATTGGGAACGGTAGTGGTTACACACATAAATAGAGACATTTATCCAAGCGTCAACCACAACCATAATACAAGATACTCTAATAGAGATCTGATAGTGAAGGGGTCAACACTGTTCTGGCATCGAGACAACACTATTACGTGGTCAAAAAGGTCCATAACCTTTTGCCAGAATCGTAGAAAGACGGGAGTGTTGTCAAGTTGCGAAAGGTGTTGACCTCGCTCTTTCATGATATTGGTCGTAGGGAGTCAGAAAGGTTGATGCATGCCGCGGATTGAAGATTCTTACTGGATGTCGAAAATAAAATATGAAAATAAAGAATAATTTAAAAATATATATATACAGATGGCAATCATGAAGTTTCGGATTATAAATAATTTGTCTATGTTTTATGAATGTATGTATGTGGATGCGCATGGGTGTATGTACGTGTGTATGTTTGTGGGTATATATATATATATACATATATAAACATATACACATGTGTATGTGTGTATGTGTGTATATACGGGGTATGTACCCTTGTTAGCTGGGCAAAGTGAACGGAAAATTGTATTTTTGATAAAAGGTGTAAATAAATAAATAAATACAATATTTTGTTACATTTCGGTGTCGCCGGAGGGTCCTTAATATCTCTTCGAACAATAATATATAATTATTATATTTTTCGTATCACCAGTCATCGATTTATTTATATTAATATTCGACCATTTAATCGTTCCCAAGTTCTTCAACGCACTATCTCAGTAAGATGTAACGCACTCGGTCATTGCTACATATTTCTTTAACTTTAAAAATCATCCCATTTATCTTACTTACTCCGTGACACTTTTCTTTCTAGTTACGAAACGTCCAAAGGTGTTGACAGATAGTCTTCAATCTAACTTAAGAATCAGTACTGGATAGTTCACTTAATTTCTGTATGCCAGAGGAAGACTAAAGTATCTCCAAAAACCCAACTTTTCAGGAGAGACAAATTACTGATTTTTCGTGCTTTTTAAAAATCTTTAGGAGTACTGCATGTTTACTTACTGTCCTTCCTCTAATTTGGTGTGTAGTTACAACAAATATTTCGTATAATAAAAAGCATACAGGTTTGTTACGACACAATAATACAAAAAAAGAAAATGTACGAAATGTATAATATACAGGTGTTCTTAAAAACCCTGTCACATCCGAAACCACGATGATCAGTATGGGCAAGAAGACATATTAGCATTAAAATAAAAAAAATAAAACTATTTAGAACAAAGAATTCTTTTTAAAATAAAATAGTTAAAAAAACAAATGATTGCTTACTTCTGCAGGGGAGAAGTGGGTTCAGATTCCCTCTTCTCTCTCCTCGCTTCTCCCCTGCAGAAGTAAGCAACCATTTGCTTTTTTGATATTTTATTTTTAAAAAATTTGATCCATGCGCTCTGTAGCTGCAAGACGTGCTGGGATATTTATTTATTGTACAGCGCCCTTGAGGTGATTTTCACAAAAATGGCGCTATATAAATTATCCAAACATTATTATTATTATTATCATACATAGTTTAATACATTCTACATTAAGAAAACAAAATATAAGAAACATAAAACACAGTACTTTACACATATTATTTAAGTTACACACATTATTTAAATTACATTAATAACAATCACTATCAAAAAGATTTAAGTAATATATTTAATTGTGACACTTTAAATTTGCTATTCGACTTTTCGTGTTTTGGCTCATGGGACAGTTTTATTAAATTCGGAATGGCCAATATTTTCCAGAGACCTTCTGACGAACTTCGTTGAGCGAAACTTGGACACACGAAGATTCCTAGAGTAACGCGTATTGTGATAATAATAATTATGGATAACTTATATAGCGCCATTTTCGTAATATAATACCTCAAGGGCGTTTTCCAAAGTGATTATATAAAGATATAAATTTAATTTTAACTTTTTAATTTAAGAAAAATAATGTACTTTGTCACCACATGCTAAGAATTTATTCAAATGATTTAGAGAACAAGTGGGTTTGAAGTTTCTTCCGAAACATCACTTCACCTCACAGTTTCGGACTTCTGCTGGGAGAGCATTCCATGCCGTAGGGCCTGCGACCGCAAATGCACGTTCGGCGAATTTAGTGCGCTGTTTACGTAGAGGTATAATAACTTTGTTGTGAATATCATGACTAAATGTGTATTTTAAATTTGTATTTTTTTATTTGTTTCTTCATGTAACTGTTGGTAATTGGCTTAGGTCGTACGTATAATAAATAAAAACATCTAAGCATATATGCGTGTTTAAATTTCAGAGTTTTAAATAGATTTAAAAGAAAAACAAAGTTGCAAACTTCCCGGAAGTTTAAAGTAGGGGAGAGTGATAAATTAAAAGAGATTTGAACAAAACCATAAAACTGCAACGATAGAAAGTTACAACGGAACGATTCAGATGTCAAACTTTGTAGACATTCCTTCAATCCGCACAAGTTCCAACCAACTTCTCTGACTGTAAGGGTTTAGAGTAAAATGGATTCGTTCACGTTACTCATGCAACACACATAAAAGAAAACAAAGTATTTCTTTTTTGTAAATGGGTCATTGTGATGGAAATTCTGGTACAAATTCGGCGCGGTACGAAACGGGAGCCGCGTTGAAATGCCAATAAAAATTCAAATGAATCCAGCCAAGGAGCTCAGCCGGTAGGATTACTTTGGACAAAGCAGAGAAAAGCTATTTGTTCGAGAAGAACTTTGATCTCGGAGAATGGGAAAGATTTGAGGAGATTTTTGTATTTGTAGAACACATTTGCATTCGATTGTTTGTGGCTTTAAAATAAATAGTTTGAAAGGAAACTTTTCATCGGTACATTCGATTGCATTTTTATGGTGATCATGGACTACATTTACTATCAAAGGCAATAGTATTTTACGTAAAGGCTACTAAAAAGTTCGATGGTTTTTTTTGTATATTTTTATTTGTTGATAGACTATGTAACGGTTACATTTGCTAGCCGTCACAGATAATATAAAAATACAACCAATCTTCTGATGTTTTATATACCGAATACGCATCTACGAATGCGGCTTATCTAAGCATTCTTTTCGTGTCAAAATGTGAACGTAGCGACAGCGCTCGCGTAGAACGAGGGTTGCCTTGGGTGTAATTTGATTACCTTTATTTAGTGATTTTAATTACCTTTATTTATGCAGATCCCATGTCTCTATACATCGCATTGATCTTTGGTTTAAATTTACAGAGCCCTTTTTATTCTTTGACTTTTATATTTTTAACTCATATTCTCATATTATCGTACAGCTATTTTGTGACCGTATTCTAATGTGAAAGTGTTACACGAACACCACGTTTTATTTGGTAATTTAATTTATTCAGTTCGAATAGTTCAGGATTGGAAATTTCTATCAAACTTTTAAATTACATTGCACATTATTGAAAAAAGGCACAAATGGATTATATCAATGAAAAAATAGCTGATCAAGAAGCTATCATGATGATTGTTTAAAGATTTGTGTGTCTGAAATTAATACTTTCGTTCATCACCAATCCGCTCTCCTAGCATACATCATACAGTCTAGAGACTATTTGTTACAAATCCTCCTTACTGCTTAATAAAGAACTACAGCTAATAAATTAATATAAAAATCAGGAGATAATCAATACTATTCTTATTGAAATCTGTAGAGAAATAAGGGAGACATAAGCATTGAACTCAAGTCATTTAAATAAAGTGAAAAAACAAGCAATTCGTGACGTCATCGGTTGTTTTATTCGAAATATCTGTGGTTTATAGAGTAGCGACCAGCTACCTATTTCTATGGGTTGTTTGATTACACCGTGCCGTACTTGACCTGTCACTTGTCAAACACTAATTCGACCTGTGATTTATCATTTCAAAAAATTTTATCGATGCATTGTACCCAAGTGCAGAAATACTCCAATAAATAGGCTAAAAAACCTATCTTTTTATTAGCCTAAGAACCCGATAATGACAAAGAAGTGGTGTCGAGCGGTCTGTTTTTATAATCACCTGTCATCTGTCGATGCCTGGAATGCGGAACGTAAAGAAAAGGGACACAAATTTTACGCACGGGGGAAAGAAGTATAGACAATAATATCATACGAGTATTATATCGTGCACGCGTTCTTTTAATTTATAAATAGATAAATATGGCATTACCAACATTACGAAACGGCCGTTCTTGAGATAGCGAATTTTGTAAAAGACATTTATGAATGAAAATAATATTAGGGCTTTAATACACACGAAGAGTCTTAAAAATCCTTTAATGTGCAATATGTGAAATCCGTGATCAGTGAAAAAATACGATATTAGTCATTCAGTGCTACTCGCTTACGCTCAAGGCTTAAGCTGTGCAGAACTCAGTAATAACAAATAAAATGTCTCCATTATAATTTTAAAAATAAAATATTATAAGATAATTTTATTTAAGGCCTACGGGATCTTCAGCAGATTAAGTACGTTGTAAAAGTATGCGCTTATAAAATGATATAAATGAAATTGAAACATGAATATTGAATGCCAAGAAATGTTTTTTCCTAAGAGCGTTGAAATGTATTTTAATATGAAGTAAAAAGACGAGCGGAGGAAAACGTTGTATAAAATGAAATGGTCTGAGAAAGTTTTCAGAAGAGATTTACTCACGTTTCCCGCATTTATTTCTTTCGGCTACTTCTTATGTTCAATATGAGTTACCTGGAATAAAAAGAAAACATAAAATAAGAAAAATATACCTTGTTTAAAAAAATCCGTTTTATTTAAATAGCAATATTAATTCTTTTTTTTCTTTTTTTTATTTATACAATGTATCAACGTTGCATTATTTTTTAAAGACAAAACATACACAGCACAGTGAAAATAAACTATATAGGTATTAGCAATATTATTTTTTCATTCATCAAAACAAAAAAATATACAGGGTATTGTTTAAACCCTGTCACATCCGAAACCACGATGATCAGTATGAGCAAGAAGACATATTGGCACATTAAAATATTTTTTTAGAACGAATATTTAAAAAAAAAAAAAAATATTTAAAAAAAACAAATGGTTGCTTACTTCTGCAGGGGTGAAACGAGGGGGAAGGGGGAGTCTGATACTGCGCCGCGCTCCCCTCACTTCTCCCCTGCAGAAGTAACCAACCATTTGTTTTTTTTAATATTTTATTTTTAACATTTTTCATGGTTCTAAATATTTTTTAAAATATGCTAATATGTCTTTTTGACCATACTGATCATCGTGGTTTCGGATGTGACAGGGTTTAAAGAACAATGGTATAATAAATAGAACAGTTACTGAAATACTGACATTTACAGCTACAGTGAGGGAAAAAAATTTTCATGAGGAAGATAGGAAGGAAGTCTATGCTACTGACCTGTCATTGGTTGGTTAAGGTGGCCACTTTACGCACTGTGTAAAATTTACCATTCTGTCAATGTTTTTTAAATATATTTTATTAAATTAAATTAATTAAATATTATAAGAAATAATCCGCTCAGGTTTGTCAGCGGTTGGGAAAGAGGGAATTTGAAAGGAAGTTATAAAAAATAACACCTAGACAATATGAGAAAAAAATCTTTCCTGGTTTTTTCGCTTGCAACTGACGGGAATCAAACTCGCAACGCCAGTTCTACGGTCGTCTCTGTTTAATCATCCATATTTCCTCAACTCTTCCATATGTTGACGTTTGTGGAGTAAAATAGCTGAAACCCTTATTTATGCATGTAAGATTCATCTGACTGAATTATTTCACCTACTAGACAACGCCTGATAGAAAAAATATTTACAAATATTGAAATTTGTGTTGTAAAATATTGAAACTTATATTCACTGTTACTCCTACATCAAACAAATATCATAACATAAAAAAAATACAATTTAATAATTTCAAAGAAGAAAACTCTATACGTTTTTATGCCAATATGCACTTTCATAAAAATATAAATCTTAAGTTGATTCGTGATATTAAAAAAGGACCTCCGCAAACTATTAAGGCTCAATGCAAAAATTTGCCGGCCTTTAATGTTCTTATTAGACATTTAATATTCTTACATTCTCGCATCCTAAATCAAATTTTTCAAAAAAAAATAATTGAAACCGACGCGGCGTAAGTATAGCTCAACGTTTGTCCCAGAACTGACTAATAAATTAATGTATTGTGAAATTTATTTTTAAACCCCACGGCGCGCCGTGAGTCAAAAACTTGCAATATTCGCATGGAGACAGCCGACTCCAGCGTTTCGAAATATTCCTAAAGTTTGAATAACAATAAACATTGAATTACTTTAAAGTGGTTTCAAGAGTATTTTTAAAATGATTTTATCAGTAGTTGCACCGAGCAGAACAGAAAGGGCATTTTCGCGAGTCTTACGCGAGTCGCGAGAACATTAGTTCCTGCATTTATTTCTCAAGGGATTTAAAAAAAAACATTTCAATCACTACTCGTATTATAGATATTTACCTAACTACCCGTATAGAATTAACAGTTTATTCATCAGAAATATTACTTCCGATGGAATGATGCGAAATTGCAATGTGATGTTTCAAGAAAATCAAAAAAACTCTTGATTTGTGAACACAAATACTATCATTAAATAATTTACAAAAAACAGGGTGTTGTATATTTGTTCCTTGTTTTCATTTTAGAAATTTCCAAAGTTAACGCTAACATAACGATTAATATAATTTGTGACGATGAAAACACTGACACGGTAGAGACGGGGTTCAAATTTAATGAAGATAAATAATATGGATTATTATTGAATCGTAAAATGAATACCGTTACTAAATACATTCTATTCAGCAAGCGGTGGCTCATGAAAGATCCAAAAAAAATTCATGATTGATGAAGAAAAATAATTGAAAAGAAAAACAATAAAACACAGGGTGTTTTATTGTTTTTATGTGTTTTATTGGCACAAGACAGAAAAAACAGATAAACCTTAAACATTTTGAAACTAGGTACACCAAACATAATAGATCTTAAAATTAAAATTACAACAATTGGAAATAAAAAATAAATCGCAATAATAATATGCATTATTAAGAACCCAAAACCTTGATAATACATATTTTACAACAAAAATATATAATGAAAACATATTTGACATAGGTTAACTATTCTAGATATAAAAATAATTTATAAGAACTTATTTATATTTACATAATAAGAGCTTAATAGGGGTAGAAATACTTATAATTACTTTGTGATAACGATAACGATGATAACTATTGGTGACGGAATTCTATTTTCAAATATTAAAAAGAATATATATTTGTGGAAATCCACAGTAATAAACACATATAGTATAATATAATACAGGTATAGTATATTATTTATTATTTTATTTATTTAATTGTAAAAGCACACATGACTAAAAATTAAGATATGTCAAAAAAGAAGTAAACCTAATAAATACAAAAACCTCACAAAGCCACTTTTTGTGGCGTCTTGGTGAAATTTACCTTTATAAATATTTATTCTTCTTTAAAATAAATATCTTTACATAAACACTTACAGCTAAAATAAGGAGCAGTAGTTAGACTGTATCCGCTCAATAAAAAAAAATAAGAAAAGTAATTTATCATGAAAAAATAAATACATATAAATATATATATATATATATTTGTATGTATATATTTAAAGTAAATCTAAATAAATTTTTGGAAAACGTGTAAAAACTACATTTAATTTTAATTAGTATGAATGTATTATTGTTTAATGTTTTTTTATTTATATATCCTATGTTTTTTTATTTTTTTCTCGTGTACTAGTATATTAAAAATTATATAAACTCTTATAAATAAACAACTACAACAGTGTAAGTCACTCTCCAAGCACAAGAGTGAGTCTCTTTTTTTGGAGAGTTACAGTGATAACATTTACTAGATGTATAAAAGTAGATCTGTATAATTTTTTTTAAAAACATGTACGTTTTATGAAATTTATTAATAAAAAAAATAAAAAACAAATTTTAACAATTTAATTTATAGAACATTAATATAAAAACTTTTGATTAAGAAGCCAATTTCTATTTTTTAATCTTATTACATATAAATCTAAAGAAAAAAGGAATTAAATTAAAAATGTAAGGTACAATATAATTCAATGTTTTACTGCCATATTTATTACTGATTTTAGGGATCACTAAACCAGTATTATAAGTAATGCATGTTTACTTAATACTAGACAAAAATCATTTCCAACTTATAATTTACAATATACGAAATGTGTCATAAATAATGTTATATTATACATGAATAGAATTTAGAAAAAATTAAATGTTTGTACGTATTTACCATTTAAATTAAAAATATAAATAAAGATGAAAAAATAATATGCTATTTATCCATCACGACGATAATGCCTGCATGCTGTCGCTGATTTCCCTTTTGAATTTATTCTCATTTAAGTTGAATTATATCACTCGCATTGGCTCCAATAATGTTATTATACAAGTTGCAAATTGTTTGTATACATGTTCATTGAATTGTAACCAAATGGTCAGCGCGTTTGCTTACCACGTAACGGGTATCGGGTTCGATTCCCGATATGGCTGAGATGAAATATTTATATAAAAATGAGTTTTTACCACTACAATATTTCAGTCCCTGGACTGGCACCTGAAGCGCAAGTATGTACACTGGCGGCCTTATTGTTTTTTTCCAACGTCCAGCAATTTCAACATCGTCTAACCGACCTCAACCTCTTTATTTACAGCTGACAGATAGTGCTTGTACATAAAAAACGTATAACTTAGAAATACTTATTTAACATTTACACGATTAAGGTAAGGAATACATAGGTTATTAGATTAGTTAAGGAGTTTGGAAGGAGACCAGAAGATGATCAAAGACTACAAAATATGTTACTTTGTATTGGAGATGGCTTTATAAAAAAAAATGTAATCATATTTATAAGTTTGAAATATATAAATGAATTTAAATGAAGTCGATTGACTTCGCGAGTGTGTCATTCACGGCCAGAAAAAAATATTGGGAGAAAGGAAATAGCACTTGTAGTGAATCTGTTTTCGCGTAAAAAATAATTGTATGGAATTTCAACTCACCGAAATTTCGTTACAAGGTTGCGGTGAATTGAATAAAAAGTTTTGAACTTACATATTTATCTGGAGTTTTATTTTCAACTTAATGGACTATAAACTAAATAAAATGAATACCGAACAATACTGGCTTGAACTTAACCGTGACGATTGAAATTAATTTACGTTAAATGTTATAAGCAATTAATAACGTTGTTTCGAAGACAACCGGAATCGATGTTGGGCGGAGAGGGTTTGAATTTAGTGTTTTAGTCGTTGGTGACGTGTTGCGCTTCTGTAATTGTAGGCCTGGCACCTGGAGTTGAAAGTGTCAAAGGTTGCAAGTGTCTATACACTTAATATTTTATGATCATCATAATTTCCCTTTCCGCACTCAGTGGTCAATAGGGCACTGCATTCGTACAATAATGAAGCGTATTTCTATCATATGTTACGTAAGTATTTTTCAATCTTTTTTGGATATGCGACTCCCTGACGAAAAGAAAAAATTGCTGGCGTCTAACCTCCTCATGACCAACTTTTACCTCCCTCGGGGGATCACAGGTTGTACAGGTTGAAAAACACCATGATACACGAAGGTAAGTTGATCAGTCTTACTCTTCAGGCACCAGTTCCAGGAAAATACAGAAGTGAATCACCTTTAAAGTAAATATATCAGTTGACCCTGCCAGGAATCGAACCTGGTACTTCGAATCAATACACTACTCGAAAACGCTAGTCTAGGGTTCTGGTACTATTTCACACACAAAACTGTATTCTTCGTCCACCTGGACGTTTTAAATGTTTAAAATATAGCTAAAAACTAATGGAAGGGTAAGTTAGTTCCTAGAATTTACAAATAATAAATTAAATCTAAAACAAAATTTTAGATTTATGATATTCCATAAAATAAAATAACTGTATAATACGAAAAGAGTTGCAATATTGTTCGAGATTGTGTTATTCTCATGAAAGTAGTAAAATAAACAGCGCCTTTATGAACGGGGAGGTTTCTGGGAGGGGTGTTGTTGCAAAGGTGGCAAGGAGCAGGCAAGGGGGTAGAGGGAAATGTCGAGAGGAAATGCCAGCCGCCGATAAAAGCGACGCTAGACGCCATTTTCCGGCGGTGCTAATCGCCAGCGGCTTACAGCACTGTGACACAATACTCGGCCAGTTTTAATAGAGGAAATAGTCACATGTCAAAATGGATGATAACATTACTGAACAAGGTGGGATACCTTTACCTGAACAGAGGTGAAAATGGCCGGTTGTTGGGTTTCAAATGGTCAAATTAAGGTCCGTGGAGTTAATTAATTTGAAGTGAGAATTTCATTATAATATTATAAAGAACCTTTTTTATAATAAGGGTTTTTAATTTTTAAACAGTAAGTCGCTAAAAAAATTTTGTCTACGTTCTTCTTATTTTTCCATATACGCTTTGAGTGAAGCATGTGGACATCACAAGACTCCTTCAGGGCAATCCGCGTTCCTGCGGTCTTCAAATGCCTTATACTTTCCTCAAGCCCTTAATCTCAAAACACATAGGTTTGGTGTTTTGAGTCTTGGTAAGGGGCCAGGATTTGCACCCATGTAGGAGTACCACCTGGCATTACACAAGAGTTGAATAATGGACACTTTGTTTTCTTTGCTTTAATTCCAGGCAAACAAAAATGCGCCTAATCTTATTTATTTAACAGAAACAAACAGTCGACAGTGATATAATAACATAAAAAAGATACGGTTTAAAGACGGACCAGCGAAGTTTCTAAATAAAAATTATAGATATTAAAGTGTGGAACAACAAAAGGGTGTGTTTATGTGTATTTGTATGAGAGTAAGTGTGGAGGTGTGTTTGTGTGTATTTGTGTGGGATTAAGTGTTTAGGTGTGTGTAAGTGTGAGTATTATTACATAGCAAGTGGGATCGTATCGCTGCCAGAAAGAATGTTAAATATATCAATAGATAAATTAATTTAATTAAATTTCTTAGTAATATTTAAAAATATTTTACATTATTACTTACATTTTATGCATCTTTAAATCAATGAGGAAGTTCAGACTTACGGGAAATCGG
Organism: Micrasema longulum; assembly: GCF_059751315.1. NCBI lineage: Eukaryota > Metazoa > Arthropoda > Insecta > Trichoptera > Brachycentridae > Micrasema > Micrasema longulum. Next base: position 1,112,710 of record NW_028278023.1, read on the forward strand.
ATATGAAAAATGTTTTTTTAAGGCGCGGTAAAAATAAAAGCATCAAATTGTACGGCAAAGTTTCTTAAAAATGTATGAAACTATTTAAAAATAAAAACTAACTACTTTTAGCGACGACACTAGTTTATATGAATCAAGCAAAGATAAGAGAGTTGTGAAAGATTTCCGGTAAGTAAACGGACTAATCATCAGAACTGACCGAGAAAAGCGGAAGAGAATTTGAGACGTCACATGTGGAGTAAGTTTAGAAGCACAGAACTTTCAAAAATAATAGCGCTGATAATACGGTTCATATATATATGTATATTTTATTGTCTTAGTTTAATAAGTACATTAATAAATAATAAAAAAGAAAACCACTGAACTTATTCATTTCATTCGAGTTCGTCATTTGGCACAAAGAATTTGAAGGTCCCAAAATGTTTGGGACCTTCAAATTGATAACCCAAAAAATGTTTGGGACCTTCAAATTTATAACAAAATGGGACCCATAAATATTATATTGCCAGAATTTTTTAAATTTTGTAATCTTATAAAACTTTGTAAAGATAGTGCTCTTAGAATTGGGAAGGGAACGTTGCGAAAAATTTCTTAAACATATTTATAACTAAGAAAGTGTATTAATATATCTTTGGATGGGAGGAATAATCATAAAAGTCAAAATGCTTTACTTTTTAGGAGAGTTTTTTATGTTTCAAAGATTGCGGGAATCAAATCTAACATTGATAGAATATCATATTTTCTATATAATTTTAGGAATTGGATTATTGGGATTAGATAATTGTAGGTATTGGATTATTAAAAATCAGGAATACATAATTGGGTGATAACTCTTCAATGTTACGTCATTTAAGGCATAAAGTAAGAAAAGGTTCTTCTTCGAGAAAACTCTTTTAGTAGCCGATAAGTAATAAATTTATTCTGTGTGATAAAGTACATCGATAATATTATCCTTAATAAGGTTATTCGTTTTATGTGTTTTGGAACACGTGTGAATATAGTTGCATAATACAAGATGAGCAAATAAAAAAACAATTGAAAATATTGCCATATGTGATTGATCCCCCGTCCATATATATTATTCACAAGTCGTCTGTTTTACCTATTGCTCTTGTTTGGTCAATAATTTATTTCTGCATAAAAAAATGTCTGCCTAAAAACTGGTTTTACCTAAAGGCAGACAGTATGACTGTATTCTAGAGAAATCTATAACATTGAAATAATATCATTATAAGAAAAGTGTTGTACCCTATAAAGAAAAGTAGTAGATTGTAATCGAAAGCAAATAAATATTATTATTTGGAATAATGTTTTTTGGTAATTATATATCAAAAGAACTGGGTGCCATAAAATACGTTGATTAGAAATAGAATTTTTACCGTTCGATAAATAAATAAATTATATACCTATGATTTGTACATACTTGAATTTAGAATGGATAACTGTTTTTTATGGATCTAGTATAACGGTCAACGAAGTTACTAAATACTTTAAAATACAATATTACTTTATACGTAACTGCAAAAAACATCGATAAATCATATTGTATAATCGTGCTAAGTGAAACGAAGACGGAATTATTTAGGAATTTTCAAACAATGAGAAACAGGAAAATGGGATGTATTAATCATCCCTCGGCTACTTTACATGGGTGGCGGGTCCAAACGGAAATTGTGTTACCTTGTCCCTTCACTCTGCAGGGGCGAGAATTTGGTGACATCACGCGATTTTTTGGGAACAGGAAGGAAAGAAACCATCGACCACTGTGCAAAAATTTCAATAAAGAACATTGACGATTTGTGATTTTTTTAAACCACCTTTGATTTCAATTTCTCATTATTCGGGAAATAAGATAAATTTAAGGTAACGTTGAAAAAATATACACCTTAAAGTTACGTAATATGTACGTTTATGATTCATGTCGTTGTGAGGTGTATTTGCACTTTTAGGTTACACAGACAGGGCAAGCTAAACCGAGTTGCACAGTTTATTCAGACATTGGACTCCACCAAGACTATTATCATTTCATATTACTATGTGATTTACATTATCATTTGATTTTATCCCAATCTCGACAAAATCACATTAATAATTGATATTCTCCACTGACATTTCTTGATGGAAGTGCATATTAATATTAATATAAATACTTTATTATTAAGTTCTTTCCACTTTATTCATGATTTTAACCGGTGACCGCGTGTTGGGTCGGCATGAGAAACAGTGTAAAGACTGGTAAGATCCCAAACAAATTCTTATGTTATTATATACATATACCCGTGAAAGCAGATATTGTCAATCATGATTTTATTCCCATTCCTTCTTTGCAACAACTGTGTCCTGACCCAAGTGTTCCGCAAGGATCACACTTGGGTCCAATACTGTTCATTAAATTTGTAAATGATATATTAGATAAAGTCGATGATGTTGAGGTATTGATGTTTGCTGACATCAAGATTGTTTGAGTAATTAACATTGCCAATTATTGTACAACTCTAAAGAAAAATTTAGATAAATGTTCCATTTGGTCAGCTGCAATTAAACATTAAAAAATGTCGGGTCATGCGATTTTTTAGAATAAATAATCGTATCATATATGATTATCGGATTAGGAACAACAAATAAGTTTCTGTTTCTGAAATGCGAGATCTAGGTCTCGTTTTTGATTGAAAGTTGTCTTTCATAAGTCAAATAAACTGCATAGCCAATAAATCCTTAAAAATATTAGGATTTATTTTGCGAGAGACAAAACTGACAAAGAACTTAAAAAATATGAAAACTTAGAAATTGATGTACAAAGCTTTAGTTAGGAGCCAGTTGGAATACAATCATATGGACTTCGTATTATAGTTTACACCAACATACTCTTGAAATAGTTAAAAATATTTTAGGATACATTAACTTTAAACTCGGAATCAGATATGAATTTACTTACTATGAATTCCCGTTAAATACTTTAGATTTGTTGAAACTAATGCAGATAGGGAAAATTATAGATTTATTGAATTTATATAAGATTATTAACTTTATATGAAACTGCCCAAAACTATTAGCACTCATTCACAAGGTACCTGGACGAATGACTCAGACAATTGCAAACACCATCATTATCATCATCATTCCATGTCCGCTCCCTAGTTGGAGCATATAGTATCCACAAAGAGCCTCCATGCATCTCTATCGGCTGCCAACTTTTTTGCGTCCTCCCAAGTCAGGTTTTCGTCCCGAAGTTCTAACATAAACTGCCGACGGACTGTCAGCTGAGGTGCCACGATTCGCATCCATAGAGAAGAAAAGCTGTTATGCAAGCGTTACATAGGCGCCATTTGGTTTCACTGAGTAAATATCCGATCTACAGCCAGCCTTCATGATTTTGAATGTGGCGCCTGCTACTCCTAACCACACTTCCAGCTATTTTTGAAAGCTGCCATTTTCTGTAACATATACTTCCAACTTCCAAATCTCGACTTTTTCGATGATTTGCTTTGACAGAGTCAGGGGAGCATCAAGGCACGAAGTACATGGTACATGGGTACACAGTACATGGGTTTAAGCATTTGCGAACAGTATACTCTTATGGCAATAACTATTTATTTATTTATTTATTTATATACGGCATTTCTGCCATTTACATATATGTGATATAAAGAGTGCTTAAAAAAAAAAAAAATCGAGTATGAAATATTAATATACTCGTACTGTACACATTATTAATTCTCACATTGCCGATATTTTTAATATCAAGTATACTTTATATAAATCAACTCTATTAACGGTAACTAACATTTGTTATGTTATTTTAAAATACCTTAAATATCAAGAATAATTTGAGTTTGTCTAAATTTTTGTAGACAAGCACTGGATTCAACTCCCCGGGGAGCTGTTAATATTTGCGTTCTTATTATGTACCTAAATATTTCGATTTTGGGGCCATTTTCGACGAGTTGTAAATAACTCACTATTAGAAAATGGTAATCAAGTAGGGGTAGAGTGGGGTTCGAACATCGGACCTCTGATCCTTGAGTGCGCAACCTAGCCACGGGACCACAACCCGATTCATATTAATACGAATACTTGTTTTGTATCATGAGTGGGTAATTGAATCACAAATGACTTCGTTGACATATTTAAATTAGGAAATTATTTATAGAAGCAACCTAGCGTGTTTAAATTTGACATAATGTGATCACGGGAGTTATTAAACATTTTATATTCGTATGTCTACAATATGTATATAGTAAAAACGTACACACAATGACTTTTCCACGTTGTGCTTAAGTTCAAAAGGTTAGTTTACGGTCAATCGCTTTTACATTAATAATAAAGTGTAAATAACCCCTCGCCACATTACTCATTTTTGCGACATTTAATTTTTTATTTTATTTTTATTTATTTGTTTATTTTTCCATACATATTTTTACATTGAATTTTAATTACAAAAATACAATTTAAAAAATACGTCTTAAAATTAAGCTATAACATAAATTGTAAAAAATGTTCAAAAAGACCTTAGCGTCTGAGCGTGGGCAATTCCTTTTTAATTATTAAAAGTTTATAGCATATAAATATGGTATGACATGACCATGAAAACAGGATTTATTTTGAGTATGCATTTTATTTTTCATTTTCATTTTTTTATTTTTTATGTGTCTTATCTGTTCCTTCCATGCTAATCCAAGACCTCAAAAACCTACTTTAAACTGTACCAGTGATTTAATGTACTTACTTAGATGTGCATACTTAGATAACATACATGATAACGTACATATTTAGATATTGGAAATGAATACATTTTGGTATCTTCAACAATGTTTTGAGTTTGTCTAAATTTTTGTAGACAAGGACTGGATTCAGCCCCCTAGGTATAAATCATATGTAGATGCCTAGACTTCTATATTCCCTTCTGTAAAATGTTCTTCATGTCTGTTGTAATATGTTAATATAAGTTACATATAAAATTTACTGTTAATACAAATAATTAGTTAAATAAGTGTTAAAGCTACATCAATAAAATAAATATTTTTTCAAAAACAATATCATGGGCCTCGATTATGATGAGAATATAAGGACGTCATACATTTACCATGACGGTATAGTTGAAGATAAATTCTCTCGAGCGATTACGAAGATACACTACCGACCCCCCCCTTCAAGTTTTAAGTAGGTACATCGATATGAAACAAGGGGAAGCATACGTCACGGTACACATATCTACCCATTAAAAAGACTACCGATCCCCTAACCATCAAATTTTGATGTAAGTACATCGGTTTGTATCGACGCCGACGCTACGGGTATAGAATCCCTCGATACGTTTATCTACGCATTAAAAGTGTCAAAATATTTGTTTCACCGAGCAATTTTTTCTTCGATTACGATTTATTTAAATTTGTTATCGTTCTGAGGCTGGTAATTTTTTTTTAAAGCCTATTAATAATATGAGAGAGAAATGAGTAAATTTTAAAGTCGAATTCAATTGCGACATAACGGTCAGTTTTGAAAACGAGCGGCTAGATGTGGCTAGACTGGCTTGATGCTGCCCTATTAACACGCAAGAGCCGTAAAATGTTACCACTGTAAAAAATAAATTTACTCTTTTTATTTTATATATCTATTTTTCTATCTTTCTGAGTGTACGTATCGAGAGCGGCCTCGTAATCGCTCAGTAGATAAATACAGACGATCGTTAAATATACCGTCTTGGTAATTGTCGAAAGTCAAATAAAAATCATACTCAAGCGAGCATTTTTTTGCTTGAATTAGGATTTATTGGAGTTTATAATCGCTTTGAAGTGGACACCTTTTACCACAGAAGCCTATTTAAAATATAAATAAAAACTATTTTAAATGTTCAATTTTCGGGGTCATTCATTGGTTCTATTCGATCATATGATTTCGAGATGACAAGTAAGCAGAAAATACCGAGGTAAATACAAATAGTACAGAAGTTTAGTATACCGTCTCGATTTGTTCAGAGGAAGATAGCGTTATTAATTGAGGCCCTGATTTGAGTAAAATTAAAACGAAGTTAAAGACAATTCAAATAAAATATATTATTCATTTATATTCGGGTTGTCGACAAAGACAAGTTGATAAAAAAATGTATGTATATTGGAAAACAGATGCGCTCGGGGCTATATGTATTTTCTTTTGACAAAATAGTCATTTAGAAATAGGGCTTAAAAATATTATATTTATATAAATACAAAATATCCGATGTACCTATATCAATAAAATGATATTTATTTTGTATGAATTACTAAAGGCAAATAGACGCAATATTTATTTAATAGATGTCTTATTCATTGAACAAGGAAAATTATAAAGGATAAAATATAAATCAACCCTTTATCAAGTAAACTATTAGAATATCATCAGACGACGAAGAATCTTTAAAAGCATCTGTGATCAATGCCCCCAAACGCAATTCAAGTTCAGAGCTACGGTAAATTGTTGAAGAATCTCGAAAATGCATTAAAAAAAATATTTTGATTTTTTTTACTTTGAATTACGTCACAAGTTCTTCGAAATCAACCAATGATAGTGCCATGATGGATTTCCGGATTCCGGAAAGCCGACTCATCAATCAGCAGAACTCACTAACACCTGTGACGTCACTGATTCATTACCCAACCTGAGTCAATGTTTGGACTGAACCAAATCTGAGGATGAAAATTATGCTCTAGAGCTGATGTTGCTGCATATTCCCTTGCTCCGGGTGGATCCTTATTGCGGTCCGCAACAGGCAAGAAACAAGATTTCATTTCAATCTCGGTTAAGTTAATTACGGAGAAACATGGGAATGTCTCGTGAAAACAAGGACACCTACTGAATTATAAATATCATTAATACATATCGGCAATATAATCATGATGTATATAGTGATATTGTGGTATCGTTATATATATCCTTCGAACCCTGCTTAGTAAAGAAAATAGGAGAAGAATCTTTAGTAATAATGAACTAACATTTACTCTACCGTCATTCTTATGTTAACATTATTAAATATAATAGGATGATTTAGTTTAATGTACCATTCGCATTTTATAAATGATATGAAAACCGCAAGACATATTCTATTAGGCGCAGAAATTACCCACGAAAAGGAGTTATAAGACTTAAAACCTTTTCAGAAATGTCTTCGTTTTATCTTCAGAAGCGGCACTTAAATCTATAAAAGCCTTTCGTTGAGGGGCTTGAATAAATTATATTTAAATTCTTCGGAAACAAATGAAAGTATTCGCGAATTTAGCATCCGCTGGTGATTAACGATAATATATTTCCTTCATTATCGTCCGCGGGCATATTTACAGCCAGGAAGTCCTTGGAGGAACAAAAACATAGTAAAAACAAGCAGAACGAAGATGGAAACCCAGAACCTACCGGGATTTAAATGGCGTTGCTCTGTAAGTATTCTTATAAAACACGGCGCAATTTACACGAAAAATGTTTGTAATCAAGAAAGAATGGGATAAAAAGAGCGATAAAACAAGACTTAATGGAATGTCACTACTCGAATTTCAATTGCAACAAAAAAATGCCGGTTAGTGGCACATATCACTATATAAATAAATTACTAACATTTAAAATAATTCGTCGTGATCGTGAACAACGGATGAGCGAAAAATGCGACGTTGACTTTCTTTCATATTTGATGTTAAAAAGGTTTTATAAAGTGTCAAAAAAAAATTAAACCGCTCTAATGTAAAGTTGAAGATCATCATCATCATCACATGAATCGTTGTCTAATGATCATGAGGAATTAAAATCAAAACAATAGATGTTCTAGAATGATAAGAAACAGAAGTTTTTATTATTATTTGTAAATGGCCACCTATAAAGTTCACAGGAGAGCAAAGAATGCGTAGTAAAAAATCGCCTAAGAGGATACGCGGCCTGACTTTTTCCGAATAAACGTATTCACGAATTTTTTCCCGGGATTATGGCGTTAAAGCAATGATTTTTTTCACACACTATAGATATTCACCGTTAGTAAGCCCCTATATTTTATAAAAATTAATTATCTTTTATAGGAGCTAAGACAATCCAAAAATTCTTAAAAGCGCCTGGCTGCCGACATCCGACAAACAGTATAAAAACACAATAGCTACATATTTTTGAAAAAAAAAAAGCGAAATCGCATCAGTTTCGGGGTGCGAGAAACGTAAATACGAGACCTCGATTTTGTTGATTTTAGTTTTGCATAATCAGTTCGACAGGGAGTTGTATTTTTCGCACAGTACTTGGAGATGCATCTGCGAGAGAGTGACAGAAAAACTATATTCAAATACCCACTCATCAAAACGCTCTTTCCAACCGCATATCCTAAGTGCGCCTACTACCTAACCTTCGACATGTACATGTGTGTTACGCACTGACGCGCGACGCTTTATTCACTTCAGAGCACGAGATGAAAAACGCTACGCAGACATAGGTACCAAAGTGTTTCCCATTTGCTCTGTAACTGGAGTTCCACGCATAGAAGAGGAATCATTATAAGTAATGTTGCCGACGTAAAAGTACATGCACCAACTTGGCGGCCCTTCCTGGGGTTTTAATGTAGCATAGGAGGCTTCAGTATGTGTAAGC